>NC_133769.1:188600722-188917839 GCF_003597395.2 Chelonoidis abingdonii
CCACCCTACACCGAGCCCAGGTTTAACAAGGTGATAACAGGACTAACCCTTTGAACAGGGCAGTGGTCCCACTTAGCACAATTGGCCATCCCTTTGAAAAGGGCAATGGCTCTTGGTAAACAACTTTAAGGGGCCCTCCATTTTGCTAAACAACTTAACAGCCAGGGAGGGGAGGCCACAGGAGAACAAAAACAAAATGGAGACAGCTGTAAGAAACAAAATGGAATAGGGGGATAACTGTAACAGACACTGGTATGCTAATCTCTCCCAGAGGGTTTTCTTTTACCTTTCTTTTCTTTAATTAAAAGCCTTTTTCTTAATATTTGATTAATTTTTCCTTGTTTTTAGATCCAAGGGGATTGGATCTGGACGTACCAGGAATTGGTGGGGGAAAAGAAGGGGGATGGTTAAATTCTCCTTGTGTTAAGATCCAAGAGGTTGGATCGGTGTTCACTAGGAACCTGGTGAAAAAGTCTCTCAAGGCTACCCTGGGAGGGGAAGGTTTTGGGAGGAAAGGGGGTGTTCCAGATGGAGGATCTGGATGGTGGCAGCGATACCAGATCTAAACTGGTAATTAAGCTTAGAAGTGTCCATGCAGGTCCCCACACCTAAAGTTCAGAGTGGGGAAGGAACCTTGACATGTTTAGTAAAGGGGTAGTCGGTAGCATGGCTTACTTTATTGGCTGGTGCAAATGGGGAATAGCAATGGCCCTATCTTCTTCCTCAGTCTCTTTGGGGTCAAGGGTGGTCTTGAGGATGCAGAGAGGGACCAGTCTCTGCTATTCCCCCAACAGTAAGATCTATAACTATTTCTGGTCCTTCTATAGCCTTGCAAAGGCTCAACAATATGTCCACCCAATTATCTAGTACAACACCTTGAGTGTCTCGGAGGGTGGAGGAAGAGTAGAGCCAGTCCAAAATGACTGTCCATCCCAGAGAGGAATGCGGAAATGTCACCAAAACCTTACCAAGCTGAAAGAATAAGCTCTAAAAGAGTTGACACAGACACTTTATCTTCATCAATCCCCAGGACATCAACTTATACAACTAGCACATATTTTTACCATGCCAGGCTTGAAGTCACACTGACCAGGGATGAAAAAAATCGAAGACAAAATGTCTAGCCACAAGGGACTTTTCAATTGTGTTTCCAATAAAAAACTGAATAGAGAGGGTGGAAATAGGTTGATAACTGGTACATTCCTAAAATAAAGAACTGAATCTTCACCAGAAGCAGTCCCAGTACTTCCCTTATTTACCACCTATGCAACAGATTAGATGGAATTTGAACCTGTGACTTCTTGCACACAAAACACAACACTTTCCACTGTCCACTCAGTTATTGCAACCCATGCTGATATTCACATGGTATGACCTTACAGATTGTTGGCTGTAGCTTCCTTAAAACCTCCAGAACTTCAGTAAGTGAGACAAATCAAAACTCATCTTGAGAAAAATGTCAAATTTCCCTTACCAACACTAAGGCAAATAGCTCTACTCAGATTCAAGCAAATCATCTGGAAAATAACATGAAGATTCTTCACAGCAAGAAATACAACTCCATCCCCAAGTGGAGACTGCCTAGATTAATGACCATCAGCCACTCAGAACAGTTCAGTTGAGACTTAGCAGAAGCAATGGTAGAAAGCGTAGAGGATTTCCTTTGCCTCTTGCACATCAGCAGTATATGGCTACAAAAACTCTTTTTGCAGGAAGTGATGCAGTTTGGAAGGACACCACAACCAGAGATGCTCTGGATCCCTTCCATCTTGCAAAAAAAAAAATACTATTAATAGTGCAGTGCAAGAGAATATGAAGTTCCACCAAGCCCATCAGCAGAGTGGCCAGCTGGACAGCGTTCTTCTCCAATTTCTTTTGGAAACATACCTATTTTTATTAGCCATTGAGGGATGAGTGTTAAAACAGGCCCTTTACCTCAAAAGGACGGGTGCATGTCAAGTCCAAACACAAAGAAGGCTGTGGTTGCTCCATGACAAAAGCTCGATATCTACCCACACTATTGCTCGATCTTAGCAAAATTAAAAAAAAAAACTATCCAGAACATGACAAGTTCCATAGATATCATAGTAGTTGTAAGATCCTGAGCTGATTCAGAAGAGTATTTACTACATGGACAATGAAAGAACAATTCCACAGGGAATTCCTTCTGAGACAGCATGCCACCACTGTATAACACCCAATAGGGCCAGCAAATGAAAACTTTCATGGACAAAGAATTTGGAACAGATCATAGGTGATGCTGAATACTTGCTACCCTGAGCAATAAGGGATTCTAAGATCAGGACCTTTGTCTGCAGAGAAATTGGATTAAAACCTCATTGTGGAGGTTTTTTCCTCCATGTTAGTGAAGTGCATATTACAATTTGGCCTTGATCCAGCTGGTACCTCTAAGCACTACCAAAATAATAATCATTTATATGTAATTGTTTTTGCAGTGATCGTCCTGCTGTTGACAATTTCTCACTGTCATTATTTTAAGTGCAACATAAAATTTTAACTTCTTAATAATCAGCATTTAATATAAATAAGATATCTCTAACAACAGAGATAATATTGTAGCAAACAGGAGTAGGCTGGACATGACAGAAGAAATATTGGCTGTTCTGGTGTCTGGAAATGCATTCAATAATCTGCCTTGAGGATTAATATATCCCACATGTAAAAGCTTGCATACAGACCAAGCAACAGCTGTAAGTTACCCAAAGCAGGTACAATAGCTCAGCAGTTGAAGCCATCTATGCTGTAAAATGGCAATGTATCAGTAGCTCCCATCCATTTAATTCTAGTTTAAATTTTCCAATCTGACACAGTAATAAATTGAAAAATGGTGCATTACTAGCTTCCTCCCTGCCCCCATTAAAGACAGGTGCTGCATATGGTATATTGTGAACTTTTCTCCATTTCTGCCATTCTTTCTAGTTCCTGCCTATATAACAGGATGTTTAATTTTAATGAAAAAACATTAGTACAGTAAGATAAGGTCATCAGTCGTTAAGTATAATGCAATTTCTGTAATAAAAGAGTATAGCCTGCATAAAAATCTTTATGTGGGTTAAGCACTTATAATTACTACCTAAATTTTGTCTGACAATGTGTAAATGGAGTATTCCCCTATAAAAAGAGGATGCACACACAGTGAAATGTCTTTATGGTACTTTACAGTTTGCCTTCTATATGTTATACAGCATACAATAAGTGGTCATCAGTGTTGGAAAGAAAAGACCACAGGCTGCACAATGCTTGAGTCTAGGGTTTAAGACCTGAGGTTTCTCATTTGTTGGACTTGCATCCGTTATATAAGTCACACAGTTTGGCTCCTGTATGAGGGTAATTGTTATTTCAAGAATGCTTCCTACTGAATAACCATGAACAAATGGGTACTCGCCTTGGAAGAGACCACATGCCTACCCCCATGGATGAAGAACAAGTATGATGCTTACAGCCATATCAAATGTTAGACGTGTAAGAGAGAAAACAAATGGTAGATCTCAGGATGATAGACTTTAAAAAGTTCACATTGTGCAGTCTTCAGCCAAGGACAAACGAAGGAAGAATGTATGTTCAGATGCCACTGAGGAGCATTAGCGATGAGCAGTTTGTTCATCAGCAATCATTTTATACTTAAACTCACTGTCCACTCATTCTAAGTTGTTGTGAGATTTGTCCCTTCCACTAAATATATAGACTTCCATCAATTTGTGAAGTAAATAAGATTATGCAAACCTTGCAATTTTCCATATTTTGGAAGCAGATGGAATTCAAAACATTTTATGTTCTGGCCATTTAAAAAAAGTCGGAGCTGTTAACAAAAGTTCTTCTTGTGTAGGAGGCAAGATAATTGTTTTCACTAAGAAGAGGAGTTTAAAATATTTTCCTATTATGCCCTTAGGGTTATTTAATTATTCTATCATAGATGAGATTTTATAACAATGTTTTAATATTGAAAAGATTCTGGAGCAAGCCTGCTTTGTATTGGAGTCACTCTTAATGTTTATCTAAGAAAAATACACAACCTCTAAATAAACAAGAAACAAGCCCATTTCAATATGAGAGAGTTGCCTGGAAATGTTATTTGCCAAGCTGAATGAATACTATAGTATCTTACTGTTATTAACAATAATGTAATTGTCACGGGGTTGTGAATACAGAGAGCTAGACTGCTGAAAGAGCAACAAGGTGGGTGAGGTAATATATTTTATCGGACTAACTTCTGTGGTGAGAAACAGAAGCTTTCAAGCTTATAAAAACAAGAGCTCTGCATAACCTTGAGTCTCTCACCAACAGAGGTTGGTTCGATAAAAGACATTACCTCACCCATTTTGTCTCCAGTTTCCTGGGACCACACAGATACAACATGACATGGAATTTTGTCAGTCAAATCCATTAAATGAACCAACATTCCAAGAGCAATAATGGAATGCCTGTTGCTCAGGATATATAAAGCAGAACTGGGCAACACTAGAAAGTATACCATGGAGATTGGCCACAGGATCTACTAGGTCTTTGACATCTCTGATTTCCTTAATGATTGTATCACATTTTTTAAAAACTTTCTGCATTTTTAACTGCTCATATTCTTGCAAGAATTTTGAAACAATGAGATGATTATAAGAGCTTGTGGTATTAATAAAAATCTACCCTTATCCATTGGATTAACTATTCTCATATTTTTTATTCATTTTGTCAAATCCAGTGCAGGCTATTGGTTGTCCTTCCTCATATTTGGACTTCTAGCTCTAGTTTTAGATCTTATATATCATACTCATTATTTCTGGAACTTGTATCCCTCTTTTCTCTCAATCATTAAGATTAAATCAAACTCAACTACACATGTTTTTTGGTAAGAGTTCTGAAATTAATTTACTTTAACCTCAAGTAACAGATTAATGAAAAACTTCATTCCAGCCATCTACACAGATGTATTATTCATCACTGAAAAATATCATCTCCAGAAGATTAAATTAAATTGTTAACCTCAACGGGTATTTCAAATATTGGTTCACTTCTAATAAGGGGAAGCTAACAAGATTATTACTCATGATATTTTTTTTTAATTTGGATCTATGTCCTTTTGGCTACAATAAATTCTTATTGTCTTGTCATATGGCTGTCACTTAGCAACTTCCTTTTGGTCCCCTGCCCAGAATAATTCATCCATCCAATGAAATTTCACAGGTGTAAGATCTATAGTGCAAGATGTAATTTAGTCATCTTTAATAATCTGTAAGACTTCCCTCTATAAAAAGTTCTCCATCAGATTAAATTTAAATGTAGTTCAGGTTCATTTTCCATGCTCCCCTGTACTTGTTATGCTGTTATCAGTTTCTCTCCTCACCCCCACTTTTTTAAAAAACACATCTAAATCCAACCTTTTTCCATCTAATACTCCCTCCCTCCACCCCAATTCATCTCTTCTCATTTTTGTAACACTCTCTGGTTAAGTAATCTCTCATAAAGCTGATACAGTAAGTCACAGAATTATTTGTTTGGAATAAAGAGTTGCCCTTCTCCTAGGGTGGCCAGATGTCCCAATTTTATAGGGACAATCCCAATTTTTGGGTCTTTTTATTATATAGGCTCCTATTACCCCCCCATCCCCATCCCGATTTTTCACATTTGCTGTCTGATCACCCTACCTTCTCCCCTCTAAATGGAAGGAGACTCTAATAAAATAATACAATTTCAGCTTTAGTCCACCTCTGTTCTATAATACCCTCTCTCCTGTTAAGTGGGCTTTTTCCCCATGGATCAAATTATTACACATTAACCGCTATTCAGATCAGATATAGCTAAACTTCTGTACCTTATAACTAGAAACTATAAATGTAAAAGATGCAACTATATACAGACAATAGCCAAGTTAACAGACTAAACAGATTCTATGCCCAACTACTACTGAACTTTAAACATTACATATCCCTTTCTGGGGTTTGCCACTGTTGGCAATTAAAAACAACATCATGTATAGTGTTGCCTTTCTTCTGACATATTCTGAAACCATTGCCAGCCCTCTGCTGAGTGGCAGCAGATGTCCAAGGCCTTGCTGGTTGACTTCACAGGGAAGAAAAAATCAGTGATGTGGAATCTGAGTATATTCTAGGTATAACTTGATTTATTCATATATGTACACAATGCTGGCTTGGGATGGTCCAATAGCTCGCTGGACAATCTCTTGGACAAGGAATCTCAGCCCAATACCAATGCCCAGATCCCAGGGAGCAACTCTACCTCAAGAATGGACTCTAAGCAGAGTCCAAGGCACAAAGGAAATTCTGCTGCTGCTCACACAGCTCCCTCTCCCGCTACACAAAAACTTGAATAACCTCAAACCAATAATACATCATGTCATCTCAAGAACCAGGGGCGGCTCTAGACATTTCGTCACCTCAAGCACAGTGGCATGCCTCGGGGGGCGCTCTGCCGGCCGCTGGTCCCGCAGCTCCGGTGGATCTCCCACAGGCGTGCCAGCAGAGGGTCCGCTGGCCCTGCAGCTCCACCGAAGCCACGGGACCAGCGGACCCTCTGCAGGCAAGCCGCCGAAGGCAGCCTGCCTGCCGCCCTCCCGGTGACTGGCAGAGCGCCCCGCGCGGCATGCCACTCCAAGCACACACTTGGCATGCTGGGGCCTGGAGCCACCCCTGTCCAGAACAAAAATATGCTTACATACTAAGAAAAAGAATTTGGAAGATTACACGCAACCGCGCCACTTATTGCTGCCTCACATAACAACAGTAATGACAGTGTAATTGTGTCCTGGACAAGTCATCATCAGTGGATATTCAATCCCAGTCACCAACTCCAGAGCACAATATTACAAAAGATGGTCCACATGAGGATGATCACATTACTTAACACTGGGTGAGTTTAGGCACTTGATGGAGGATTAGAATATTTATGTTCAGATTCCAGCTCTGTCACAGACTTCCTTTGTGACCTTGAACAAATTCCTTAATATCTTCATGCCTCAATTCCCCATCTGTACATAATAGTTCCTTTCTCCCACTCTTTGTCAGTCTTGTCTATTTAGAAGTAAGCTCTTTGGGGAAAGGACTTTGCCTTACTGTGTGTTTATACGGAGCCTTGCACTGTGGACCACCTAGGCACCACTGTAATATAAATGCCAGGAATAAATCTCAACCTAAACTCTTTTCCAAATTTTGGCTGTTGATAGAATTTTTTTCCCACTGCTGAATCTTTGTATCATAGATCCTACTTTGGGCCCCTGAGATAACCCTTTTATACCTTGGTTGGATTTAACTGAACCTACCAACTAGTATGACTCAGCAGCAATTCTGTTTCATCTTAGAAGTCACAGAAATGTAGTGCAAAAAGGGACCTCAAGAAGTTATCTAGTCCTGTCCCACATCCTGAAGCAGGAATAAGTATATCTAACTTATAACTTGACTAACAGGTGTTTGCCTTCTCTGTTCTTAAAAACCTCCAACAACAGAGTTTTCACAGCCACTGTAGGTAACCTATTCCAGGGCTTTAACTATCCTTATAGTTAAAAACATTTTCCTAATATCTAACCTAAATCTTACTCGCAGAAAACCAAGACAAGTAGCAGACCCTGTGGAAATGGAAAAATACAGACTCAGGGGATGCTGATAATTCTCTCTAATGATATGGCAGTTTGCTACTAATTTTGCCACAATTTTCCTTCTGCAGCTTCCCACGTATTTATGAACTTGTTCCTTCAAGACAAGACTACAGAGCTAAACGTATACTGAAATGTTTTAATTTCCTAATCTCAAAAGAGCAGCAAAATCAGGTAAACTTGATCATTTTCTTATAGACAAACTGTAAGAGATAAAGCTCTTCTCCTATTACTTGATCATTACAAGTGATACTCTGGGAATCCCAAGAATAATAAACTAGCAACTCATCAACCAACCATAAAAAGGCTGGCAGGTTTATTATGCACTGGTAACTGAGACATACTGGGTAGAATTTGCAGAAGTCCCTGAGTAATTCAGGAGCACAAATTCCCTTAAATTAATGGGATTTGTGCTCCTAAGTCACTCAGCGGCTTCTGAAAATCCTACCTAGTGTGTGCTCCTAAACCAGTTGAGCACAATTGAAAATCCTACGCACTATGATATTTTTTTGGTAATTTTTGTCTCTCCTGTCTTAAAATGTGTGGTTATTGTCTTTAAATTTACAATGAAGAATCTTCAGGGACTTGGAAGAGAAGAGGCATAGTTAGCAGAAGTTATTTAGTTAATTGCCTCCAACGCCTTGCAAAGATCTAGATATTAAAGCTATGTAGTAGAGAATTTCCTTTCCTTAAACTGAAATCCTAAATCTGCTCAATTTTAAGGAAAAATGAAGTCCTCCAAGATAGTATCCTGACAGTTTTTTAATTCACCAATATGTTGTGGTGACCCTCCTCTAGGTTCTTCCAGAACTAATCAGCACTCCCCTCTGCTTCAGAAGCCAGAAGGAATTGACAAATTTTTGTTGTGTCTCTATCTTCAGTCCTGGATACAAAGACTTACAATTTCTCTCCTGGAGGTGACAGACACTTTAGATCATTTCCAGATCTCATCTTAGATACGTTGTGATGTCCTCATCTAGTCAAATATGTTCTCCAAATCAAATGATAATATACCGAGTTGAAGGAATGTTGGATTTTGTCATGTAACTACTATGACTTAACTTAGCTATATGGCTTGATTCAGGGGTTTAGCAGACTGTGGGTCTCTGATATGATTACTCTATGAAAAACAAGAAGCCTGTATGACTTGATGGAAGAGAAAGAGATCATGGAGGAAGTATTAGAAACTTTTGGATACAAAAACTAAAATATTAATCCAAATTATTGTAATCTAATAGGATTTCCCTATCAAGCATGGGCTGCTTCCCTTCAAATACTTCTCAGTTTAACCCCAACATACCTAGTTACCCGCCTATCTCAATCTTTGGAGTCACAACCAGTGGATTCCCTGGGAAGAGTTTGAATAGGCAACCACCTCATTATACAAGCTTATTCCTAATTCAGCACTTTCCAGGGGGTGGCCTAGGCACTGATGTGTCTACTCATGCACTCCAATATACTGGGTGTGAAGGGGCAGAGAGATTGCTGCCTGTCACATCACGGGTTAAAGAAAACCTGTGGGTTCAGCTAGCCCCACCCTGTTATACCTGAAGCAAATGCCAGGCCTGGAGGAGGGAGGAAAAAAAAGGAGCTTGGCTCAGTCAGGGCCTGAATGGCGAAGAGGCAGGAGCTCTCTCTTTGCCTGCCTGAAGGCACAGACTGGCACCTTGCCAGCCACAGGAAATGAGTATGTCTTCCCCTGTTAAGACCTCCCCTGCTAAGGGAGGCCTACAGATAAGTCCCAACTGTGGGGGAACTGGACTAGTGGGGCCACATACCAAATTTGAGGACTTGCATAGGGAGCAGCCCAGGAAAGCATCCTAAACCCGTCCTCACAGCTGGGAGAAAGATCCAGCTCTACTACTTTGAGGTGTGAGCGGCACAAGACCCTGGGCCAGGAACTGAGGGAAAAGGAGATGTCAGGTCCCCTTACAGCCCCCCTACCTTACAATCTAGCCACTAGGCTGCCCAGCTACTGAAGACCCTATCACAAATGGTGGAAAATGCAGGCATGAGTCCTAGTCCCTGCTGAAGGGAATTACACACACACACAAACACACACACAGCTCTGAGAGCAAACTCTTAAATGGAGCTGGAACCGCTGCTGAAATGGGTGGCTGAGCAAACCACCCGCCATCAACAACTGCAATAGCAATTCCTACAGCAGATGGCCATGCAGCAGCAACAGATAATTGGCAAACTGGCAACCCAACAGTAGCAGCAGATCCAACAGGAGGCCTCCATTTTGCAACCCGCTGCTTGAACAGAGTTGCCTAACCCTGCCCCAGCAGGCTCACCAAAATGGGGCTTGATGATGACCCAAAGGCTTTCTTAGAGACTTTTGAGCAGGTAGCCATGGTAGTTCGGTGGCCCTGAGAAGAATGGGTAGCAGTGCTGGCCCCATACCTAACCAGGATAGTACAGACTGCATATCATGCTCTATCTAGACCCCACTGTAGGCCATGGTTATTCCCAGGTCAAGGCAGTAATCCTTGATGCCCTAGATATTCTGAAGGAAACGTTCCGGCAACGCTTCCTGGCAGACCAGTACCTGCTGGGGGTCGACTCTGCCTTGTCACCCAGAAGCTGTGTGACTCATGCTGGAGATGGCTCAATCCGGAGGCAAAGATGGGGGTGCAGGTCACTGAATGGGTCCCGCTAGAGCAGTTTGTCTAGATCCTTCTCCATGGGGGAAGAAAATGGGTGTTGCAGCATCACCCCGACACCATGACGGACGCCATTCAACTAATGGAGAACTACCTAGCCACTGAGTCCCCTGTGATGACACCCCCTTCGGGATCAACTGGAACCAAAAGCCCTGGGCCACTAAAGGACCGCGCCACCCATGGACTCCAGGATCGTGAGGAACATTGGCATCCTCCCCCACTATCTGGGCTCTGGAGGGCTCATGGATTCAGAGGTTCCAGGCAGCCCCAACTCAGAGGCCCAGAGCCGTTTATCCACACCCCTGTTTGGGAGACCAGGAATGGCCCTTGCTTGGCCCAGAACTCGGGGATACCCGTCGTGACCAGGCCATCCGGGTACCCAGGGAGGAAACCCCATTCATCACCCAAAATCAGAATCGGTGTTTCACGTGTGGTAGATTTGGATACTGGTCTCTCTGTACCTGGAATGTAGCTTTGGGAAGATCTGGACTCCACAAGCATGCCTTCGGGACCCTGCAAAGTTGACCATCCCACTGATGGTGAATGGGATAGAAGAAGTGGGGCTAGTCGACTCAGTATGTGCACAGACCCTGGTACAATGTACAGTGGTGCCTAATCTCAGCCCAACTCAAGGCACCATTATGTTACAGTGTGTGCATGGGGAGATGAGGGTCTACCCCACAGACGTGGCTTTAATGGTGGGGAGACACAAAGAGCTCTTGTTGGTCGGGCTAGCCCAATACTTGCCTACTCTGTTATTTTAGGCAGGCACTGGAGCTATTTTGGAGAATTGTTAACCAAGTTGGTGAGACCCCCCTTCCAACTGGTGACGGGCCCTACGTCCAACCACAGGTCGACCTGAAGCAGCAATCCTGGCAGGTGTTGGGGAGGTTGCAGACCATGGTGAAGGGACATTCCATTCTTCAGTGCCATCCTAGCCAGACCAGACCCCAACCCAGCCAGAAAGTAAGCCATTCCCGCTATCTCAGCTAGAGATTCTGACTTACCTCTCTGACTTTGTGGGAAAACAGCAGGTGGATGACGCACTGAGTCATGCATATGCGCAGGTGGTGGCAGTGAATGGGGAGACCATTGAACCCCATCAAGTGGCACGGTTCCCCCATTTTGAGATTCAGGGTGACCATTTCTACCATTTAGAGAAGGACCCGCAGACCAAAGAGGTTCAACACCAGCTCTTGGTACCTCAGCCCTGCTGGAAAGAGGTCATGCCTGGCGGCAAGGGCCATATGAGGTGATCCAGCATGTAAACTATGAGATAAAGCAACCCAATAAATGTAAGATAAAACAAATCTACCATGTGAACCTTGTTAAAACCATAGAAAGCCCAGGAAGTCTTACTACCTATCCTCCAAAGCCTGAACTAGGCCCCCAGGTTGCTGAAGCTTCAACTCTAGGAGGGGTCAAGATTGGAGACAATCTTACCCCAGAGCAGAGAAGTCAGGCACAGCAACTGATCACTGCATTTTCTTCATTCTTTTCAATCCAACCAGGCATCAAAGTTTGATACTGCATTGACCTTGTGGAAGTCAATGCAAAAATGGGTACTCGCATCGGGTTTTGGGATAATTCACCATATCCAGACAGAACCAGGAGCTAAGGTCAGGTAAAACCTCAGCCCTTTCCCCAGAAACTAAGAGAGATGTGCAACAGGAACTCCAGTTGATGCCAGCATTGGGGGTGACTGAGGAGTCTTTCAGTGACTGGAAAAGCCCTGTGGTACTAGTCCCAAAACTCAATGGGAGTACCCGCTTTTGCATTGACTTCCACAAGGTCAACGCAGTATCAAAGTTTGATGCATACCCAATGCCATGTGTTGATGAGCTGCTTGACTGGCTAGGAATGGTGGAGTTTATCACCACCCTGGACTTAACAAAGGGACATTGGAAGATCCTCCTCACACCTGAATACAAGGAAAAGACAGCTTTCCCCACCCCCTTCAGGCTTTTCCAGTTCCAGACCATGCCCTTCAGCATGGCGCCCCCGCCACATTTCAGTGACTCATGGACTACGTTCTCCACCCCCATAGCCAGCATACAGCTGTTTACCTAGATGACATGGTGATTTATAGTTGTGACTGGCCAAACCACTTAAAACATGTGGCCGCAGTGCTACAGTCCTTCAAAGAGGCTAGCCTGATAGTGAATGCCGCTAAACGTTGCCTCAGGAAGGATGAGGCCACCTACCACAGATACATGTTGGAAAAAGGCACCATCTGACCCTTGATTGGCAAAGTCCAGGCACTCCGGCTGTGCCCCCCTCCTTCCTCAAAAAAGCAAGTACGCCAGGCTCTAGGACTGGCCGGTTACTACCGCCGCTTTATCCCAAGATTCTCCACCATTGCGGCCCCGCTTACAGATCTCCTCAAGAATGAGAGTCCTAAAATAATCCAGTGGACCAGCGCCTGTGAGGAGGCATTTCAAACTCTGAAAGCCCAGCTCTGACAGGAACCCGTCTTGTATAGCCCTGACTTCACTAAGGAGTTCTTGTTATAGACAGATGCCTTGGACGCTGGCCTAGGAGCCGTTCTTTCTCAGGTAGTGGGAGGCAACAAATGCCCAATCCTCTACATTAGTAGAAAGCTGTTCCCAAGGGAGAAGGTCTACTCCGTAATTGATAAGGAAGCCTTGGTGGTAAAATGGGCTACCGACTCGCTCTGTTATTATCTTCCAGGCACACACTTTACTTTCGTCACTGACCATGCCCCTCTCCACTGGCTGCATGCTATGAAGGACGCAAACCCCAGAATAATGAGGTGGTACCTTTCGCTCCAATCCTTCTCCTTCTGCATCCAGCACCGGGCCAGGAGAGCCCATCTAAATGCAGACTTCTTCTGCTGGGATGGTGGAGGGCAGTTGGAGGGAGGGCAGACCCCAAATGGGGTGTCGGGGGGTGGGGGGAAATGTGTGAAGGAGCAGAGAGACTCCTACCTGACACATCAGGAGTTAAAGATAACCTGTGGGTTCAGGTAGCCCCACCCTTGTTATACCTACAGCCAATGCCAGTCCTGGAGGAGGAGGAAAAGAAGGGAGCCTGGCTCAGTCAGGGGCTGACTGGCAAAGAGGAAAGAGCTTTCTGTTTGCCTGCCTGAAGGCACAGACTGGCACCCTGCCAGTCACACAGCCATGGGAAACAAGTAAGTCTTCCCTTGCTAAGACTTCCCCTGCTAAGGGGAACTGACAGCTAATCCCCAACTGTGGGGAAACTGGACTACTTGAGCCACATACCAAACTTAAGGACTTGCATAGGGAGCAGCCCAGGAAAGCATCCTGACTCCTCACCTCCACACACATACACACAGCTGGGAGAACTGAGGGAAAAGGAACACCCCCCTACATCCAATGATCTAGCCACTAGACTGCCTGGCCACTGAACGTGCTATCATAAAGGGACTATGAGATTCCCCTGTTCTGGGCCCCAACTGCATTCAACTTTTTATAAATTTAACATTCTGGAGTTTGTAAGAAAAAGGTAAAAGCTTGAGGGTTCTTACTTTACCTAAGCCAGTGAAGTAACTAATTTAGGCCCTGATGTAGGAAAGCACTTGAACGCCTACTGAATTGTCATTATGTTTTTAAATTCCACATGACTTAAGCATGTGTTTAAGTGTTATCCTGAACAGAGAAACTTTCCTGAAGCAGGGCCTTAGAGGAAGAAAGGGGAAGGATAGACTTGTTACTTAAGCCTAGGACCAAAAGTCAGGAGATATGGCATCTATTCCCAGCAATGCAACAAGCTCACTGTGTTACTTCCAGCAATTCACATCATGCTATTGTATTTCAGTTTCTTCCTCTGGAAAATGGGAGGAAATCTCACTGGCATATTGTGAAGCTTAATTAATATTTGTTGATCATGTTCACTGAGATCTCTAGATTAAAATGAATCTTTGCTAATTTTCATTTCAACACAAAGCAAGAGGAAACCAAAACTATTCCTGACTAAGATAAGAACATAAAATGGACATGCTTGATCCAACCAATGGTACATCTAGCCCAGTATCCTGTCTTCCAACACAGTGGCCAGTACCAGATGCTTCAGAGTGAGTGACCAGAACAGGCCAATTTATCAAGTTATCCATTCCCTGTTGTCCAGTCCCAGCTTCTAGGGACATAAAGAGGTTTAGGGGTACCCAGAGCAGGGATGTGTCCCTCAACATCTTGGCTAATAGCCATTGACCTATCTTCCATGAATGTTTGTTGTACTAAACCACAGTGTTTGGTTTCAAGTCAGTTTGATATCTAACTGCCTCTGCCTATGGTGTCTCATGGGAGTTGCAGTTTGTGTGTCTCACGTCCTCATTCTCCCCTTTAGCTGGTGCTCTTTGGCTGAACTACCTTTCCCCTCTGACAGACCCATGTGATACATCAAAAGAACCAACTGACTGCAGGTGCATAATGGAGATGTAGTCTGGTGGAGCCCCAGGAAGAAATAGGGGCACTACACACAGGCCTGGAAGGGACCTCCTAGGTCATTGAGTCTGTCCCCTGGTATTGCAGGCAATCTATTATGCATGCATGAGGCACAGTAGCACCAAAAGAAAATATGGTTTAATGCTGAACTGACTTGAAATAAAATGTCAGTCCATTTCAACAAACTGAAATGAAATGTTTCAGTTTGGCAATGTCAAAAATGTTTTGTTTTGATCAAAAATGTTGGGAAAAAAAGTTTCAACTCAATTTGGCCCCAAAATTCCAGTTTTCCTTCGACTCTATTAAGTACGCTCACTGTTAAAATTTGTGTCTTTATTTTTTAGTCTGAATTTGTCTGCATAGTTGTTTTATGTGTTACAGTAATGACCAGAGGTCCCAAATTCAACTAAGACTCCATTTTGCAAGGCACTTTATAATTAGAGGTAGCCATAGTCCTACCTTGAGGAACTTAGTATCTAACACAAAGCTCTATAAAGATACACAGAGCATGCTTTCAGTAACAAAATTAATAGCCTGTAGCATTAAAAGTTAACCTATGACTGCTTTTATCATTCATTTAAACCTTTCATTTCACCCGATTTTACAACTATGGCATGAACCCTCTTATTACTTTCAGCTATAAATGCATAATTATAATACCTGTATTTCACATTATCCCTACCTCATCTCAGTGCCTTTGGGGCATACCTATTTTTGAACATCAAGTAATTCCCTGATCCCTTTGGAAGGTTATTCAGCCAAAACGAAGAATTAAGTACAGATTCCTAGCAATACTTCTACAAAAGCAATTATTATCTCTAAACAAAATGAAGGGTTAAGACATCACTGAATTAACATATTTCACATAAAAGCTGCTCAGATCATAATTTTTTGCATCCTCACTATTGTATTCTTCCTAAATAGCCATTCTGACATGGAAAAAAATAGACCGTGTGTAAAGCCATCTCAGTAACAAAGCCAAGTTGTGAACTCTGATACCATACCTACTGCAATTTCATTAAGAGAGAAGCACAACAGTTTACTGAGAAAGGTTGTTAGCTAAATCCCTCCTGTTTTCAATGCAGCGCTCATCATACTTGGATCTGAAATGTTACGCAGCATAATTGTAATACTTTTTGAATGTGATTGATTTATTGTTTTGTCATATTATTTATTGGATAATATGATAAATCCAATATAATTCATCATAGTATTCTATAAATATTGCAACGAATTATTAAAGCGATAAAATCCCATGGCAGAAATTTAATGAGATCATGTCACTTTTGTGTAAAAGCCAAGTAATAAATTGTGACTTCTGCACTGGCTGTCATAACCTTAAAGGGGAAGCCTACACATTCAAACCCCCACACAAAGCAAAAATACAAATCTAAAGTTAAAAATACTAGGTAATAATGAAAATTTTAGGAAGAAACCTAGTTGTGGATTGGCCTGCCTTACAGTACAAATATAATTCTCTCCTGCCACGTAGGGGAGAAATTCAGAAGTGACATGAAAACTGCTGCAGCATTTAAGCACAGGTTTATCCTGTATTAACCAATGTTTTAGGATGTATTTAATCCCTGCTTTAAGACAGTGAAAATCTTGGGTTGAATTTAGCTCTTTTTCTTTGAAAGTAATGATCTTGTGGGACCATTGTTCCTTAGCTGTTCTGCCACCTGATCCATAAGACAGTACTGAGAAAGCTACACACTGCACTCTGAGTGGTCATACATTTTGACTATGGAGACCTAGTAAAATAAAGAATAAAACAGTTAGATTGGGCAAATAGTGGGGAAAAGATTATGGAAACACATTCACAACACATAAATCAGAGCAGCAATTTGATCCAGCCATGTTCATATCCCTTTTTTCTTGTTCATTTTTCTAGTAATACAGGGTAACACATTTAGTTCATACAACAGTGTAGGAAGAAGTTTATTTTCATATGCATTTTATATGGTTATATAATACAAATACACACTGGGTAACCAGATGTCCTGATTTTATCGGAACAGTCCCGATATTCGGGTTTTTGTCTTATATAGGCACCTTTTGCTCCCCATCCCGTGTCCCAGTTTTTCACACTTGCTACCTGGTCACCCTAACATACACACAATTATTTGATGTGAATATCTCAGGAAAAATAAACAGTGAATGTATTTGCTATATAACAGACTTTACATCTGACATATCTATCTTTCATCCTCAGCAAGGCCTGAGCAGCTTCTTTTTTTAGATCTGGGTTCTATATAAATCTTCTGTTCTATTTATAAGACGTAATAGGCTCCTAAAATTTCAAGGCCTACTTATCTGCTCAGTCTCTTGCCATAAACTGCTCCTCATTGTCTCCCTGAGAAGTCCAATATTTTACTGATTTATTCAGGAACAGTTCCTGTTTATTAAATATTATGTCATCCAGTAAAGGAATTGAAACCACATCATGTGATTTACATAATCAATCAGTCACACAAACTGAATTCCAGTTCATGAATACATAACAAAACCATTATAAGGGTTTGTATTTAGGACTTTCAGTACCAAATCTCAGATCTCATCCATCTGAGCTAAAAAGAGTATATTAATTAGCTAGCAGCAATAGTAGGCTGTATCTTCTGTGAACCAACTCCTAGACGAGGATATGATAGATATTTTTATAAGTGTGTCGCTGAAAGAATTCGGTATAAACGTTCTGAGAAACCCATAGTCTAACACGGTTTTAAGAAATTAATCTAATATAAAAATGTCAGTCAGTCCATGAACAGAAAAGAGGCCAAATCAGATTAATACCTTATTTGCAGAAAACTGTTCGACTGGATTAGAAATTAATTGAGATGTTAAAATGAAGAGCAAAAACTCCAATACACTGTTATGAAATTTCTAAAAAATCTTATTCTCTAAACAGATAAATGGATTGGAATCCTGAAAAATGCTGTGGGTGTCAAAGGAACATATTTAAACTATCAGTTGAGGGACTTTGTCCCAATTCTCCTTAATTGCTATGGTTAGTACTTTGTTTCTGTTTATTTCAAGGGCTTCCCACTGTCTTGTTTCTGGGACATTTTCATCAGATTATCCAATTCTTTACAAGGAAAGGCCAGAAGAAAGGTTTTGTCACTTAACATGAAGTCTCCTTGAGAATGAGGCCTGGTAGGGCTTACTAACTCAGACCAAATAAAATGGAAAAAACACCTTATGAAGAGGCCTCATGTTTACCTGATGCAGGTTGCTCTGCCTGCATCCCTAGATCCTATCTGGGAACAGAGATAAGGATTTATTAACATACATTGTTAATTTAATACATAAAATTTAATACATAAAAACATAATTGCACCATGTTCCCATATACAAGCACCCTGTACTTCCTCCCTTACACCACAAAGTACTATCAGCACTAGACCCAACCTCCTGTTCACCTCACAAATTCACATGCTGCAATTTTACTTTTATGCTGCCACCCTGTGGTTACTCGTGGTAAATGCAAATTCATTCTCAAGCAAAAAGTTCTGAAGAATTTAACAGGGATTAAACAAAGAGGTTTTATAGAAATTATTCTTAAAAACTCAGGGAACTTAGTAGAAAATGATCTTGAAGTTTTATTGTTGCTGTTCTGTTGGTTCTATTTAGGAACCATCCTACAGAATTGCATTGTAATGATATAATACTGTAAAATGCAGGGATATAACTTCTCTAGAATTCTGTAAGATTGTTTCACAAGAGATCATTTAATATTCTTAGTGCAACTGAATGACAAGTTATTGTTAGAAAGCTAGAAGTCTAGTATCATGGTGGATGGCTGTCTGGATGAAATCCTTGACCCACTAAAGTCAACGGGAAATTTACCATTGACTTCAATAGGGTGAGGATTTTGCTCTCTTTGTTTGGCTCTCTCTTATTTACTCTAGCTGCTACTTCCTGCACCACAATAACTTATCCCCACACATTGCCTCAAGCACAACAATTACTTCATTTCCTCACTAGCACCAGTTTCCCCCACCTTCCCTGGAAGACGTAAATAGTTTCATTATCTCTGTTTGGTTATTATCAGTCCACGTTTATCAGTCCTGCCAGTTTTCCCATTATTTATGGCCAGTACACATTCTTCTTGCTCCCCTGAACCACCTGCAATTATTGAAAATGTATCCCAGTTCAATATCACAAGTTTTCTGTAAAAATGCATTTTCAATTACAGAGTCAAATAAAGATGCATTTTGGTTTGATAGGGTACTTTAAGCCTTTTGACTTAAAGGGCAGAACAGACCACCAGCTCATCAACACCAGAGCCAGGCACTGCACCAGGTGTCAGAGTACAGATCCTCTATCTAGCCCTTCCCTCCCTCCCCCGAGACCTTGGACCCCATAGTGAACTGAATAGCCCCTGCTACAAGTACTGGCCACTCACACTACCCCATAGGTTAAACTCACTTTGTCCCAGAACTCCAGACATGTGAGTTCTGGGTCCACAAGTTAACACTTCCAGGGCATGTGATAGGTACAAAACAAGACAGACTGAGATTTTGCACAGGATTCTAAACCATCACTGCTCTTTAATCACATGAGAAATATACAAATCAATGGAAACATTTTTTAAAACCAAACACTTTGTCCTTCCTCATTTTCTTCACCATTCCAGAGTATTATTTGGGCAGGGGTCAGAGTTCTCTGGGGCTATACACGGTCCGCCTCCTGCAGCACATGGTTTGTCTTCTCAATCATGGAACCTCTCTCCAGGTCAATTTGTTTTTACCTTAGGTGGTGCTGCATATAAACGGAACCTCTCCTGCTATGAAAACATGCCTGGCTCTTTACCACTTCCTGCCCAAAGCTTCCTGTCTTGCTCTGAGTGTCCCTCAAGTTTATGCATCCCATGACCAACACTTAGTTCCTTTGTCCTTCTGTTGGTAATTTTTCATCCTCCAAACCCTAGCTCCCTGGCTTCAGCTATCTAATTGTTCCAAGATACTTCAATCAAAGCAGGTGCTCACTGAGTTCTAATGACTACCTCCTTCCAACTGTACTTGTCTGGGAGGGATGTGACACAGCCCTATCAGTCTATAGTGGACTCCATATGTACATTAGGGTATTCAATGATACAGCAATTTTCAAAATATCAACCTAAATTCTTAAGTTTTTCTGGTAGGTTTCCCCCAAATGACCACAATGTAAGCTGAGTTTTCAGACAGAAGAGGCTACCTGCATGCTGTTTGTGACCACCTCTGTTCTATGACCACCCTGTGTGCACACACATGCACATATATAAATAGAGCAAGTTATACTTGAATATTCCCTGACTGACACCACTGGCTTCTCCACTGGGAAGCTCATCTCAAGTTCCTGGAATATGGTTACCACTCAGCAGAGGGGCAACACTGGTGCCAGCAGCAAGACACTAAATCTCAAAAGGGGACAAAAATATCAAAATTCTAAACAAATTTCAGGAGTTTGTAATGTAAATTTTAGCTGACTTTTTCTAATCTCACATTGCTCAACGTGCATGTGACTAGAATGAATGGCCTCAGACCCTATGTAACTGCTAAAAAGATAGCTGACTAATCAATTCAGGTTCCATACATCTCATTTTGTTTACTTTATAATGGAGTCTTTATAATAGTCAACATTTTTCAAAAAGCTACTGTGATGGCCTCTTACAGAAACATTTTTGCCGTCTTAGTTTGCTAAAGCAGGGTTATACAAAATTCAGAATACAATAGGGATGGGAAAAGGTTAACAAGAATGTGAGAATCCCCTGAATACACTACACCAGTTCCCTTCTGCAGCATGTCCATGGAGTCTAGCACATGAAATTCTCCCATATTACATTTGTAAAGCTTTTGCTGAGGATGTAGATCATTAATAAAATAATGAAGTGTTGAGAGATACATTTGTTTTAATGAAGGAATGGAAGTATCAGGTATCATCTCCATATCTAATCCAGCCAAGCATTACATATTCTCTTCATCACTCTATATCAGTGCTTCACATAATTTTAAGAAATTTGCATAGAAAGGAGTAAGTGATGAGCTTTTCAAACTCACAAGTATATTTTGGAAATATGCAAGCATTAGCAGATTTCTTTTAGCTGAAATCAAGGTAATGGCTGGATATCCTGCCGTGCATTTTTATCAACTGGAAGCTTTTAAATCCCCCAGTCAGAGAGAAGCTGCATTGACCCTCAGCTTTACCACGCTGCAGCTCCAATTATGCTATTCTGTGAGAAAGTTAATTAAACTAAGGTAAATATACTTCTCAAACATACATAAGGTAGTAACAATAAAAATCAGGGCATAAGAAGTAAGTGATGCAGTAGAAGACCAGTAAACAGGATTCTAATTATGAATTAATTAACTGGAAAATATTGTCTAACCCTGCAGATTACTAAACCTATTTTAAGATTCCTATTGTTTTTTACTTCGGTGAAGTCAAACAGATAAACAGAATTCTGCAATTTAGAATCTTAACTTGGCCTATGAGCTTTAATATACTATGATCACACAGTGTTTTTAATGGCTTGAAAGTTTTGACTTGTTCTACCAGCATTACCCGTTATATAGATAGGAAATCTTTCTCAAACCACTAAGCAACAGAACTTATTAGTTATGTCCAGGTGGCTATTTTGAGGATAAAGGAGAGCTTTTAGTAAATGGAATGCAGAAAAGTTTCTGGTGCCAGATAATTGCCTGCATATTTGTTGATTAATTGTTGCGAAATTGATGTCCAAGAAAGATTTCTAGTCCTGCAGAATAATCTAGAATGGTGATAGTGATAGCAATGCTTGATGATAAATGAGAAAAATGTAGCAGTAGGCCAGAGTTCAACTGCAATTTCCCTCTCATATACTGTAAAATGTACAATATAATTATTGCAGAGGAAAATTGTGTTTTCATAAAACAAAGTACTTGTTTTCAAGTTCACAGAGCAGTATTCGCATTGGAACAAATTTGCAATTCAGATTTCCTTTTTTAAAATAAAACTTTGTTCCACTTTTTTGTGGATTTATTTTTACTACTATGATTACTCATAATTCTTAAAAATTTTCACATTGCTTTGTTAAATGTTGAGCTAGGTTAGTTGGTTCACAAAAGTCACATAGGGTTAGTTCTGGTTCCCTGATTTGTCTGAACTCCCTGCTCCTTTGTGACTGGGATACCTAGCAGAAGCTATTTCAACTCATTTTCTCAAAAGCAAAGCAGCATTCTATGCCCTCTCCCTGAACTGGAAAAAAAGAAATCTATCCATTGAAGTAGCAGGAAGCAGCCCCATAGAGCATAAATTCCAACATTTCAGCCATTGTTTTTATCACAAAGTGGGCCAAAAATTTAAACTCACAAAATTTTACAAGGAACGGAGATACTTATAAAAACTCAGTTTAAAAATTTCAACATGCAATCTTTCATTTTGATATTGCCAAATCAAAATTTCATTTTGGTTTACTGAATTGACCCAAAACACTTTGTTCCAAGTAAAACATATTTTCCCATTGTGGTGTATTGTCTCATGCAAGTTTTAGCTTGGGAGCCTGATGATCCCATTCTTGCCTACAGGCCAGGCTTCTCCACTGGCCTACCTCTTCCCTGATGCAACCAGAGACATGTGATTCCCATGATGCACCACACAGAGCTTGGTCACTGGGAAATCTGCATTGCATTATGGGAGATGTACGCCTCAGGCAGCTCAGCCTGTAGGTGAGAATGGGGGCCCAAACTACAACTCCCACAAGGCAATGAGGTAAAATGGAAACAGTTGAAAGTTTTATTGAACTGATTCTGAGCAAAACGTTTCACATCAGCTCAACAAAGAAGAAAATATCAATTTTGCAGAAGCTGCATTTTCCATCTGAAAGTCATCCAGCTGGAAAATTACTGACCAACTCTATCTATTATATATGTTAGTAATAAACAAGGCTTAATGAATGATGCACTGTGCTTTCTTAGAGAATATTAATGCAATTCTTCACGTGTGCCATCTTCAGTCTGATTCTTCAAAATTTACTGATGAAATACACTTACATGGAAGCAAGAGCAGCAAACTTTTTAGTGCTAAATTCTTCCCTTGTAATATTTATGTTTAATTTCCCTTACTTATTGTACAAATCCCATTACTCCTTAAAGTCTATGAGATTCCTGCATGAGCCAATGGCAGGATTTGACCCTTTATTGTTCAGGGATGTGGAATTACAGATTAATACAGTCAACACTTACAAATGGTCCCTGGGCTTCACCCATGTGCATTGAAATGCACAATTCTTCCAGCAAGTGCTCAAAATATGTCATATTCCCTCCCTTCAAGAAACAACATACTGTGATGAACATTGATTCAGTTTAATTCTGAATAACTTTTGCCTGATAGATTAGAAATACATTTTCCAAGGTATTAAGAACTGTTACACATGCAATCAGTTGATAGACCACTGCCCAGTAGATCAGCTGCCTAATGGTTCTTTTCTCACTTTTAATACTCTCATGTGTTTGCATCTTTTGGCCTGCAAATTTCTGTAGAATCCTGATAGGTAGGCACAGAAGATGGGTGTAGTCACATTTGATCATTTCCAAATAATTCCTACATAACTTCTCCCCATGGTGAGATTATGATAGCTTGAATATTAACTGCTTGACAATAAGGTGAGACTGAATGATGGGGGGAAATGAATTTTTCTTTTAATAGATGCTTCCCAACCAGTTAATAGATTTTTAAAGGCTTTGCTATAAAAATCTACAGAACTGTTTCAGTGAAGATTGTTTTTCTGTTTTAAGGAGGAAATCATTGATTTATTATAACTAAACATTGTGCACAGTGTAAGATCTCATATGATTCTAGTGATAAACAGCTAAATGTGGTACTCGTGTCTATTGCAATGGTACAGTAATATTATTTATCTTTGGACTGCTTAATACTGTTATAGGTTGGGTTGAACCTTAGTCAGTCTCAGCCACACTGCATTCAGGATAAATTTAAGAAACAGCAGGGGCCTCAAACAAAAACCACTGGCACATGCTATTGCCCAAAGGAACACCTGTATCCATTCAGCTGTTAGAACGAGGTTGGTAGAGGGCTTCCACTGGGTGTGGTTTAGTGGGTATGTCTATCTGGAGAGAGAAGAGGATGAGGGGGAACCACCAGAGAAGCATACAGACAGCAAAGAATCTCCAAACACGGCCTGAACAAGCACTAAGAGAGTGGCCCTAAAACAACCCTAGAGAGAGGTTTTGGGCTGAGTACAGGATCAAAGAGGCTTGGAGCTGTGAGCAAATAAACAGTCGTATATTGTTTAATTCCTGCTTTGTTCAGGAAACAGAATTTTGGACATTCTTTAAATAAATAGGATTGCTTCAAAGATACCTGACTCCATCATCAATTTCTCCTCTTAATAGAAACAACTTTCAGGGTCCCAAACATTGGCTATCTACTAGAGTTCAAAAGGGTTAAATATACTGTAGTAAGCTGTTTCATATGTGTGCACTGCTGGCCTCTACTGGATGGAATCATGATTGTTCATCTGAGCCACAGACCTATATTTAGTGTTTTAAAAAAGGCCAGATTGTTCTCTCTACATTAAATGACTCAGAAGGTGACTTCCTGCAAGAAAATTACATCTATCCATACCCACAGGGAAAGGGGAAGGAGTTGCCTCTCCGTAGGAAAATTGACCCAAAATCCCATAGTACCCATACTATAACAGATTCCCCCATGGCTCCAAGGTAGCTATACAGAACAGTAATATACCTTACCCTGGTGTTTTCTGAACCTTTCCTGAACATTCCACAAGGTGGAAATCATCATGATTACCTACCTACCCCTTGGCCTGGCTCAGCCAATTTCTGTCTTCATCTCCTGAACAGATCTCAGACTGCAGAGAGAGGCAGGGGTTCTGGAACATTTTTGTAGTGGGGGTGCTGAGAGACATTGAACCAAACTATCAACCTTGTATATAATGGAAATCACTTCAAGACAGGGAGTGTGATAGCACCCACAGCACCCCTAGTTCCAGGACCTACGGGGAGAGGACTTTTCCAGGTTTAGGGAAGATCAGGGATGGTAATGCATAGGCAGCTAAACCTCCCTTCCATCCAGAAGGCAGGTGATCCATACAAGGATCAAGTGCTGGGGGGACACAGTCTGGCCTAGAGATTCTCTGTAAGCTCAAGTTTCAGGTGCTTGTGCCCTCAGAATAGGAAGACCTGAACTCTACTGCTGCTGTCACTGTGAGATTCAGAATAGATTCAGAATGCAGTCTAATGATAAGCAAGAAGTCCTAGGATGGCACAGATTTGTTTTTAATGGAATGGACATTTATCTGGGACTGTACACTTACAATTCTAGGAAGGGTTATTGTCTATGTTACATAAAATGTCATGTACATTTTCAGCATTATGTAAATGTTTTAGAACAGCCATTTCACAAAGTTTGACACATAAGTAACTACAGGCATTTGATATATTTCTTTTTATAGTTTTCCAGTTTCTGAACAGTACATTTGTCTCAGGATAACAGTGTATTCTACAGAGTAATATCACACTCCTGAAGTTACTTTTCATTGATTTATTTTTGTATGTATACGGTATTCAGGCATATGGAACATGTATATTGAAATGTATTATTCAGCTCTTAACTATGTTATTATATTTACACTGTGTTGATTTTACTGGCTGAAGCAAACATGCCACTTACCGCTAAATGGAAGCAATAGTTAAAGAAAAAAAATAGTCAGTGGATGGACAAGGTGATTAAAGTAAAGATAGAGCTTTAGTGTTTCCAGCAAAATATAAAAAACCTATCAAATTGAATTGTTACTTCAACAAGGAAAGGAGAAGACAAAGGACACTTGGGGAATATTAGCAAAAGGCTAGTCTCATTGGTAGACAGCGATGATCTACAGTTCTGCATAATAGGCTCCCAGCTCTATAAATCTGCTCTACTCTGCAGTACTTTCCTGAGAACATGATATATTTCTAAAAAGTTCCATCTAAATGTCACCCTGAAAGCTTGCCATGTTGAGGACCATTCTGAATGTCACAATAGTCTCGTGTGACCTGTGACTGAATTTAGGATTGGCCAACACCATGTTTTCTGAAAATGAATTTCTAATCATAAATTATACATTTGGATTTTGATCTACCTTGTTATTGAGATTCCTTGCCTTTAAAGGCTAGAACATTTTCTCAGCTTGTCTCCTATTTTAGACTGTGAATAAGGTACTATGCATTGGGAAACAGCAACAAAAATACTACAGTAGAATACATTATTCATGTATCCTTAAAATAATTAGCTGACATTGTGAACTATATTCTGAGTTTTTAATCCCTTCATGTACATTGATTCTTCTGCATTGTGTATTTTATTATTCTGAACTAGCAAATTGGCTGTGCCTTCATCAGATTAAGAAGCATGTAAATTACATGATTGTATCCAAGCATCTACGTATGGTTTACAGAATCACAAATTATAGCTCCTATAAAATATATGGATATAAGGAAATGTCTGCTTTTCCTTTTTATTTTATTAAAAAAACAAAAAACAAAAAACACCCCAGAAAGGCCCAGGTTGTGATGGCTGTGTCTTGCCTGAAGAAAAAGGGGGTTTTCAAAAAGGTGTGCTCCCTTTTCTCTATCTTGCAGGGTTCTATAAGAGTATCCCTGTGCTCTGGGAAGCATGTAGATGGCTCACTCTTGCTTTCCTCCTTCCCCCCTCCCCACCCCCAGAAATGAAATTCCAAAGAAAGAGAGAGGCAGGAAGAATCCAGAATCATTACTTTTCCTTTTTCTGTTCACTGGCCCATAGAAGGGGGCAAGCACACTGTGTGTGGGGGTTGAGGGGGGGATTGTCTCAGCCTAATAGCTGAAGCAAGATGCTTACCTCTTCACCATCACACTGTGAGTTAGCATCTGCCTTAGATGATCTCCTCAGTGTTCCTCCTGTGGCACTGCAATTCTGCACTGCTTCCCCATACAGCGTAGTGGTATAAAAGCCATAAGTTAGTCCTAAGTGTGCAATTCCATGCATGGAATATTTATTTGCTATCCATGAGCATAGAAAAATGTCTGAGATGTAAGGAATATACATCATTTAGGCAGCTGGAAGGGAAGAACTACTGCTGTAGATGACATTACTTCAAAAATATCTACCACACAATAGGAAGTCCCAACAATTGATCAAATGAAACTTCTCAGCAGGAAAGCTGAGCAGAGACCCAAGCTGTGCCTGTAGAACAAGGGAGTGGAAGGGACCAGCTTCTGGTTCTGAGGGAAGCTGGCTGCTCACTCCTGAGACTGATTAAGGAGTCAGAGCAAGACAGAGCCAGAGATGAAATCCACTATGGTTTGGTTGGTGGTTTGATCTAGCTTGATCAAAATGGACTATGCTTTAACCTTTATTTCTCTCTGCTAACCTGAGGCCTTCCAATGCTGTGTTCCAGTTGACTAATAAATTCTAATCTGTTTTGCAAATGCAAACACTGCTTGGGTATCACTGAAAATACTTGCTCAGGTGCATTAATCCCTAAAGAGTGTACAAGTACAGGACCAGAAGTTTGTTTCAATTAGACTTGCTGGGCAGAGCTCACAGTGCGAAACAGGAGTGCTAGAGCCACGAAGCTTGAGTCTAGGAGGCTGTGAGACCTACCTTGAAGGAAGAGTGGCACTCCTCATGGGTCAGGCATATTAAAGGGGTTTCTCCAAGAAAAAGAAAGCCGAGGCATAACACTGATCTTGTGGGTCTGTGACACCTGCCCATATATATAATAGAGATTACTCATATAACTACAACTAAGTCATTTTTAAAATGAATTTACTAGAAATGAAAATACAATGTATCAAGTCTTCAAGATATTACAAATATGTAATTAGGTTGCAATAATATTACATTTTATTATTAGAAAAATACTGTGTGATCACATAATAAAGAATGTATCTTGATGCATGCATGCACGCACAAGGAGGAAAAGTTTAAGGCTGTGCGTACTCAGCCTTAGCTTTGGCAATTCTTGCCTTCTGATTGCTTATCCATGTAAACTTGATTTTCTATAAAAATCTTTTTCTATGGTATTATTTATAAATGCTGTGGCTTATGGAAGTATAAACAAATATGGTAGAACAGAGCCTTTCTACACTACTGTCAGCTGGCTGTAGTTTAGATGCACCCTTATTAAATAAAACCTCAAAATATGGCTGAAGTGGGACTTAAGTGGTTCATAGGCCTTGTGCTAGCCCTCTGAACCAAGATGAATTTCATCCTTAAGGAATATATAGTCCACTGAAATAATGGTTTGGAAAAGAAAAGGACAGTGGACCACTATTCATTTTGTAAAACTAATAGTGGCCCTTATCACTCACTATTGTAATAAAAGGTGGCCCACAAACTAGAAATGGTATTTGGAGAAGGTTAATGAATGCAATTATCTAAGCGTACAGTAAGTACACTGCCAAATTCAGTGCATTGCATTTTATTTAGTATTACCCTAGAGTATCTTACATTATCAAGTGAAAAATAAATTGCTCTTTTATAGCATCCTATGACTGCCTTTATGACCCCTATTTCTGAGAAATAATAATTTCATTGTGAACAACTGTTTTCACACAAAATCTGTCTAAATGCTTAAATATGCAAGGGTCATTTCTCTCTGCTGCCTTTATAATACATTGCTCAATAATGAAAATGTACTTTTAAGTAATGTGATCTGACCATGCAACAACAAATCCTCTAATTTACTATTTGAAGTTTAGAGAGACAAGGTGGGTGGGGTAATATTTTTATTAGACCAACTTCTGTAGGTGAGAGACAAGCTTTTGAGCTTACTCTTCCAAGACCTGAAAAAGAGCACTCAAAAGCTTGTCTTTCACCAAAAGCAGTTGGTTCAATAAAAGATATTACCTCACTCACCTTGTCTCTCTAATATCCTGGGACCAACATGGCTACAACAACACTGCATAACATTTAAAGTTTGTCAGTTTCCATGACAACTAACAGTGAGATTTTGAGTGGAGATGGTCGGAACATTTTCAACTAAACATTTTGTTCATTGAAACATGCTTTTTTGAAGCTCAAACATTTAATGGAAATGTATCAATTTCAACTATGTTCTCAATAGTGAGGTTTCTGAGGTCCAGTCAGAGAGAGAGAGAGAGAGAATTGAAAATTTAACCTTTTGGATCTCAATCCCATTTCACAAAAACATTAAAGAGGTTTGGTTTTGTTCTATGTGAAACAAAACCAAAAGCTGAAATCTCAAATTTGTTACAAAACAGAATTTTTATTCTCCGCTCAGCTGCAACTAAAGGCTTTAGACTACTTTAAATATCAAGTATGAATTTATTTAAGTGCTAGATTGTGTTTTTCAAGCCAGAATCCTGAATAGGCAAGGGAAGGAGTAGAGTCATCACAGCACTTTTGAAAATCAGGTAACGTATGTTCTTTATTTTAGGCTCCAATTTTTTAAAATCTTGTATGTAAAAAACAACACAGAGAGAGAGAGAGAGAGAGTCATTGTGGTGAGATTCTGTGGTCTGCATTGTGCAGGAGGTCAGACTAGATGATCATAATGGTCCCTTCTGACCTTAAAGTCTATGAGTCTATAGTGTGGGGGGTGACTATGCACACAAGTCCTTTTGATTTTATAGTTATTTTTAGTAAAAAGGACAGTATTCTCAACTCTGTGGGACACAGATTAGAGTGTAAAATGGTCTATTGTCTTTTCATAGACAAAATCTGGTCTTTATGCACTGATGTATGTCTATATTTTATTGTGTTTAGCTATGGTTTTCCATTATTGCATACTATATAAATTCAGATATTTTGCAAGATTTGTTGCCTTGCCATTTCCTTAAGCGCATACATACATATCAGTAATTTAGACACGAAATACTATATCCTTTGTGCATCCACTCATTTCACCCCCTACATGCTGCCAAACACTCTCAGAGCTTAAATGTTAGAAAAATTACTACAGCCAACAATGGTTATCCTGCATCTCAATTGGTAAAGGCCTTTGATTCTGGAGGCTTGTAGTTTAGCAGGTGATGACAACAGCTGCAGCACAGGTTTGTTACAAAGCAATTCATAATTCAGGGAAAACTACTTAATTTGAATTGAAAATCATGATCAGAAGCACTTAATATTCCATACTTCTGGCCTAATTCAATTTGCTGTTAATGTAGTGCTTGGTCAATAGTCAACCAATACAGATAGGCATTTCCATCAACCCATCTTTTGCACTTTTTTCCATCACTATGTGTTCAGCAAACGTTGAGAAAAGACGGAGGGGAGATCTGATAACGGTCTTCAAAAAATATGGTTGTTATGAAAAGGATGGGAGAACAATTGTTCTCCATGGCCATCAAAGATAGGACAAGTAGTAGCGGGCTTAATCTGCGGCTAGGGAGATTTAGATCAAATATTAGGAAAACATTTCTAACTATAAGGATAGTTAGGGCAATCTTATTTCCCTAACCTAAAAATGGGACACCAGATAAGCATCCAGGAGTTACAGTAGTAAGAATGGAAAAACAAAACACACAACACCACACAAGTTTTGAATGGGATATAGTTGCTCATATTTCAGATGATAAGCCAACTTGTAACGGATATGACATGAAAATGAAATCTTTCCCCTTTTGGCAGGTTATTCCCTTACAGGGTTCCATACACCTTCTGAAGCAACCTGATAGGATATTGTTGGAAACAAAATACCAGACTAGATGGATGATTCATCTGATCTGACATGCCAACTTCTATTTTCCTATCTAGCAGAGAGTAGTGATTACTACATCTTAATTTCCAATATCTGGCTACTCTCAGACTTGCTGCTACTGGCAAATGCAACATATTTTTAAACTTTAAGACGGGTATTTTCAAAGGAGCTAGGTGCTAAATCCCTCTAAAATTCATTTCCCTTGGGCTCCTTTAGAAATTCCAGCCTGAATTCCTTTCATTGCTTGTTTCTCCTTTTAGGATCAGTTCAGAGATGCAGACACAGATTGTGTACTTCAAAACATCTGTTAGGGAAGCAAATTTTCTATACGTACAGCATACACACCTGTATATGTGAGATTATAATCAAGCCTTTTCAGTGTAATATTTGTGCTTGTCTTTTCACCCATAAGGCAAAAATACAACTAATTTGATAATATGTTCTACAGCAATACCTTTTCACTTTATTTTATAAGAATTACTAAGAAACCTCTGTCTCTGAGATACACGAAATAGACCATGTATAGAGTTTCGCTGGGATCAGTTCATCTTCAACTCTGATTTGAACCTCTGAACTGTCCTAAGGGCATTACGTGACAGAAAATACATAGCATGCCTTTAATCTGTCCGTTTAACATAAGACTGCTACTGAAATGTCTGTGTTCATCTGTCCTTGGCAACCATTTACCTAGGGATTTAAAAGTCTGTGAATCAAGGGTCAGACTACCGCAGAAAAAGCACTAAGATCTATGAAATTCAGAATATTTAGACAAACTTGCCAATGAACCCTCTTAAAAAAGCCTCCTAAAAAAGTGATAGATGCCTGATGAGCTGAAGTATGAAGTGCACACTAATGCTTCTGGTAGATCACCACACAGTTTTCAAATATTTAAGAACTAAACGATACTCCATGTATAGCATGGGTAAGTTCCAAAGTTTTTGCTATGTAGGTATTTTTTCTTTTTAAATTTTTTTTCCACTAAGTAGGAAGCTTGACTTTTTTTTTTTAAGCAACACAAACATTTTGTTTGGTATCATCAGGTCAAATTCTTCTCCCCTTACCTATCATTAAATAGTCTCTCTCTCTGTAAGTTGTTCCATTGGTTTAAATGTGACTACGTGCATAGTAAGGTACTATTTAGTATGTGAGTTAGGATGGTAAGCATCTGGCCAGGTCACAGAGTGAGCTGGGTCTTTAAGAGATTTGACGACTCAGTGCTGACCTGAACCTCATTTTCCTCTCAGATCAAGGGAATTCTGCAGTGCAGATTCCATTAGATTTGTAAACTAGAATAAAGATCTTCTGCAAAGTGAGGAAGTGGAAAAAAGACAAGCCATTTTCTCAGTCTAGAAAGAAATGTTGGAAAGAACAGGGAAGGACAACTTGCTAGTCTCTCCGCAGGGAGACCTGCAGGAGCTGTTATGTCTCTCCAGATGCCTACAGTGCCTGTTGTAAAGAATGAACCCCTGAAAGAGTGGAAGGGGACTATTCACAGATCCTAATGGAGGGCTGCAAAAGCCTGAAGAGAAGGTGTGGACCGGACTGGGTTCCAGTAAGTGTTGGGACATTTCATAGGTTAAGACACCAGACTCCATGAGGGGAGACTTTGTTTTTGGAACTTTAGTATGTGTATGTAACACTTTGTGTGTGATTATACCAGACCAAGGAAGAAAACTAAGGCATCAGCTGCAGCTGGGTGCTGAAAGGCAAGGCCCACTGCAACAGGCCTTAAGTGACTTTCTTCCACATTTTATTATTGAGAGCAAAATTGATAATGAGCTTTGATTCTGAATAATTATGGGTGGGACGCATAATGATTACATCTGTTCGAGAATTTTCCAGCAAAGCTTTTAGTGGTTGTTGGAAAATGGCCACTGGTTGAAACCCAACACTTTTTGTGGAATGGTATTAATTCTGATTAAACTTTCATGGAGAAAGGTTTCACTGACCAGAAATGGACCTGAAAGCATGAGTGCACGTGCAAGCGAGTGAGGGAATCAGATTCATGATTCAGATCATGAACTTGAATCTCCCACCTCTCTGTCCTGCTGTTTTTTTGCAAAAGAAAAGAAAATGGTGCCTGCTTTGTCCCAGTGTGAAATGAGAAATTGTTTTAAATGTCAAAAAGTTTTGCAGGATGGAAAAACAGTTTCAGACTCAGCTCAAGAGTGATGCCTATAGTTAAGGATACCTAATCCCTTCTATTAGAAGCCTCATTTTAGAAAGTTGTATCTTTGTCGGTATGTCAACATTCCTGCTAAAATTTGGCATGATTTCTTTCCTTATGGGGTTGACCTTTTTTGAAGGTTTGGGACAAAAAGTGTTAGCTATTTTTTGAGAGACGATTGATTGAAAAATATATTTCCCCATTATAAAAAAAATAAAATCTTGCAACCATTTTTTTGGAAAGCTTTAATGTCTATGAGGAAAGGATTAAAAAGATAAAATTTGTGAGGCAGATAGTCACAGTCGGTCAAGGAAGTGCCTTTAGATATTTGTTGGCAATGTTGACTAGTTTTCTTTATAAATATATTAAAGGTGGGAAAAAATGTATTTTTGGCATATTCAGTGACTTTGGTCCGTTTTACCTAAAGTCTCTGAATGTTCCATGGACTAAATTTCTCTGTGAAGGTATCTGAATTAAATTCCAAGCATCTTCATTATGCCTTAACGACAAAAAGAGAAAGAAGGGGAGGGGGAAGCACAGTCACGTGGGGTGTGGGAGAGAGAGTTTCCTTTTGATACCTACTTGACCTAAGAAAAATGTCTCTTGAGCCCTGCTCTGCCTGGCTTCCCATCTGGTGGGGTGCCCTGCTTCCAAGACATTATAGTGGTCTATGAGGCAGGCAGCTGGGGAGCCTGGGTAGCTCTGCAGCCAGGAAAGTTTTGGACCAGCTATAATGGGAGGCAAAGGGACTTCCCCTTTCCTACTTCCCCATGGGTCCTCTGCTAGATTGCATTGAAATAGTGCCCTAGATGAGGGCTTCCCTGGCTACCCAGCTAGCTACCCAGCTTCCTGGGCTGCCTGCCAGATAGGGAGCTCAGTAGTTCCCAGGCATGCAGCTAGAGAGTCCAGGAAGCTGGCAAGTCCAGGGAGCCAGGCAGCCCACCAGTCAGCTAAAGAATTTGGGAAGCACATAGCCAACCAGCTGTGGATCCAGGCAACCTGCCGAGAAGAGAGATGGGACCAAGGCAACCTGGGTAACCAGCCAGCCAGAAAGCTGAGGAGCCTGTTAGGTTGTCAGGCTTCTCTTTGGTTCCCACTGTATTTGCTGGGTTGGCACTGAAGTGCAGGGGCTGAGAAAAGTAAGCGCTACCAGGGGAGGCGGAAGGATGATAGGGTGGGGACAGCCTCGCTGAGGAGACAAAGAGCTTTAGGCAGAAAATAGTGTAAAACCTGTATGAAAAAATCCATGTCCATTTCCACCCTCCTTCATATTGTTCCTAGAAAGCCAGGTCCCTTTGTATTTAACTCTCTGTGCCTGCTGAATAGAATCATAGAACTGTAGAAACAAAGAGCTGGAAGGGACTTCAAGAGGTCAACAACTAAGGCAAGATTAAGTATACTTACACCATCCCTGACAGGTGTGTGTTTGAATGGAGCCTGTGTACACTAATGAAAGCGCAGAGGGTTAGAGAGAGACAGAGGAAAGAGGCAGCAGAGATGCTTCTGGAGAGATCAGACAATGAGGTGCAAACTAGACCTCGGATTGATTCAATTTCTCTCCCATTGTGTGAATAAGTTAATTGGAGGAGAGTGGAGAAAGAGAGAGAGAGAGTGAGGCTGAAAGGTGTTTCTGCAACAGGAAACATGGGAAGCAAACAAAAGCAGTCAGAAGACTATAAAAATAAACCCTAATTATGAAAGATATTAAATTATTTCCCTTTTAACTTTGGGAATACTAGTTTTTTACATTATGTATACAGATCTACTTGTTTATCTAAGGTAGTATAAAAAAGTATGATTTTGATATTGTATTATTTGAGAAAGAGCTTGTAATCATTTAAAAACACTGACAATGTACTTACAAAAAAGAAGGCATAGTTAAGGTTGCACAGTCAACATTTTCAAACTTAGAAGTGTTTCACGTTGCAACCTTATCCTTCTTTTAACATAGTTTTTGTATCAAGATAGATTTGAATAGTAGAGCTGATAGGGAAAAAAAACAGGAAAAAGAGTTTGCTATTGTTGTTCAAAATGGACTTGGGGGAAGGGGATTTTCCCACAGCATTTTGACCAAAATCTACAAATGTTACCATTTTTTCTTACTAAGAACAATTTTCTATGGATAAAAAAAATTGAAATTAATTTTTGAAAAACAATCAGTAAACAACATTGAGAAAGATGTTCAATTATTTTTTTTAAATAAAAAGGGCCATTTTTCAATGAAACTTTTAGTTAGAAAAATTTTAAATCTGTTAAAATATGTAACACACATACATTGTACTACATCAAGATACAGTACATACTAATTTACTCAATTTGTACTCCATTTTTCAGTGTTAGTTTGTTTCCTAGCCAGAAGTTAACAGATCAGCATGAGAAGCAAGTGCTTCTTCCTGTTGCTGAGTAGCTCACATGCTAGAGTGGGGCATGATGGGGATTACACCATTAATCTGTTCATGTTCTTCCAGTTGAATTTATTTAATCTTAACATCTTCAAGCACCAGTTAAAATAATTACTAAGTATAACTCAACCAATGTTAAGTTCATGCCATATTTTTGAATGGATCATATTACAAATCAAATGCTTCCTTGCTTTCTGTAAAATTATATCAAAATGTTTCACAGCTAATGTTTAGCAGCGTCATTAATCAGACTCTCCATCACCACCACACACACTGACAAGAAAACAACCTCAAAAAAAAAAATAGAACCTAGAAAATAGCTAAGGAAATTAACATTCAACATACTGCCAGTAACAAATATTTCTTCTTTGAGGCAAATATTTTTCCTTTTAATATATTACATAAAACTGAAGTCATGTCTGTTACCAGAACATATTTCTTTGTTTCTCCCCAAAATGCTTACTAGGTGTGTCCTCAAAGCCATGAATATTTTCCCTCTCCATTTTCTCAGCACTTCCATGGTTCACCCCATTCCTGAATTACATTAGTCCTGAAAAGGATGGCAGTAGGATTCCCAAGGAAGATGATCAATGATTTATGTAAACCAACCAGAACAGTCACTTGCCAATTTAGAGAACAGGGAACTAGACTTTTAAACCAACTTTAACAAGCAATATTATATGACTGTCTATTTAGTTACACAGTCTCATGCCTTAAGTTAGTTAGTTATACTTAGTTAAGTTATAGTTAGTTTTTCTTTCTTAAAGTTGGTGATCACATCACGGTTTAAGCAGGTTTTGAGCTAGCTTCTCCACTTATATCTGACAATACACTACACCCAGATTGTGAACAAAACCATTTCCTTCATCACTTGTGATAAAAGTATTAGTACAGGTAAGATTTTAACTTTAGTTTACTTTTATTACTTTCTAGTAAAAACATCAGTTCATTGATATGCAAGTGCATACTAACCAAGCAATGTTAATCATGTAGGGCTGAACTTTGGTTTTGTGGGACCTTATGCAAAGTAACATGCAAAGCCCTAAGCAGTTCATTCCCCACTTACGTCATGGGAATAGCTGACTGGGAGTTTGGAGTTTTAGTCCCTTGAGAAGTTAGAACTGCATTAATAAAGTAAAGAAACTTTGGGACAGAGGTTTATTATTTCACTATTAAATGTGGACAAGTTTAGTCATGGTACAAAACTACTCATTAGAACACTACTTTTTTTGAGCACAAATGAAAAGAATGACTTACCAATCTGAAAAGTTCCCAACAATTATCTTGCCCTGAGTTTCTTGAAAATTAATTCTTTTGCAACATCAATAAGCTGTAAGTCATCAGTTTTTGTCCTTGTCTACATGTAAAAATCATACATCAGTAGAGCTGTGATTGTCCCATTTTGAATCAAAGGTAGATTTTAATTCAATGTGGAGCATAAACTATGTTCATTGGTTGCTGCTACCAATATCATTTTTATCAACTTCACCACTTCAGAAAACAGCTGACATTCAGAGAAATTTCTGAACTGATCTTTCTATTAGCTGACAGCTGGCTCACAAGAGATGAAACTGAGTAATCAGTCAATCATGGTTGAAATCATAACTATACATCTGAAGCACATAATAAATACAAGTTCAAGACATTTGGACTTATGTGGGTTTCAAATTCTAAATAATTTTGTAGCCTCTCCATTCAAATCTTGATTGAATAGTGAACAGTGTAAAAATAAATGACTTCAGAGAAAATGTACCTGTAAAATTCCTTTGCTGAATTAAACTAATTGGGCTCGCCTGTCTCTATTCACATTTTCTTGGAAAAACTCTCTTTTTTGGAAGCTCGAGCATGGGAAAGGGAACAACCTACAGCTGATCTGTTATTACACTAGAGAAGAATTGCTTTAATCTCGCTTTTATATTTTACTTACATAATACCCTGGGTTCCTCTCACTCAGAGAGACTGACAAGGAAAAAACTACTAGCAAGATGGCAGTGGAAGGCCTTTTGACCCCCATGCATGATGGGACCCTGGTCAGAGTCTACAAAGAGGACAGGCCAAGAATCACAGGCTCCTTGATGTCTAGCCTTTCCCTCTTTTGTGAAAAGAGCACATGGAACTCATGCCAGGGTCGGGGGGAATGGGGACGATGAGGGAAAAGGGAAAAGAGAAGGGCCAATTGGAGTCAGTCTCAGAGGAGTGGTGGCCCGCTGGAACTATCCCAGGTCTCCCTAGACTGAGGATATCAAAAAGTCCTAGTGCACAGAAAAAGAGGATCAGTAACCTCTGTGAGATGAAAAAGGAAACAGCCAGCTTGGTTGCAGAAAGCAGAAGCACAGACAGGTGAGCCTCAACCAGCATATGGATTTCCCCTTCACAAGAGGACACCCTGCTTGTGAAGCCATTTCACAGCTAGGGAATATAGGAGCCATAGCCTGCTGTAGGGGTGACCGTCAACCTGACCCCTGTGACCAAGAACCAGCTGACACCCTGGGGGAAAAGAGAGGGACTTCAAGCAGCCAAGATGATCAGAGCACTATACCCATCCTAGGCTGAAGAAAACAGAGCGAGTTATATAAGGCTGTCCCTGCTACAACAATTAGTTAAAAAATTATGTTCAACAGCTATTTTATATTTTAACTCTAGCCCCCACAAATAAAAAGGTGGTCCACATGCCGAGTACCCATCTGTGAATACCATCAGGCCATGGAGACACTCACTCTTTCCTTTTGGAGAGTCTATGGATACTCCTACACTGTAAAGAAAGAGCCATGGCGCCAAGTCTCAGAGTCAGGTCAATTGACTCAGGCTTGCTACACTGAGGCTATGGGGCTGGAGCCCAGGCTCCAAGACCCTCCCCCTCACCAGATTTCAAAGCAGGAACATCTACACTGCCACACAGCCTGAACCTAGTGAGCCTGAGTCAATTGACTCTGGTTCTAAAACTCAGTGCCATGGGTTTTTCTTTGAAGTGGAAACATACCCTATGTATTTCAGAGGAGTCTCCAGAAGCCAATCAGGAATATCCAGAAGGTTTTGATTTTTTCCCCTGTATTTCTGTAACTTTCCTTCCTTACTGCTCACTGTTGGGAGCCAGGGTGGCTTCCCTCCAAACCTGAGGGTAAAGAGCTGCTCTCTCAGCCTAAGTGGGCGGGGCCAGACCAAGCTTACTCCACCCCCCAGAAGGGGAGGGGTGGAACAAGAAGTATAAAGGGTGGGGCCCTTAGCTCAGTCAGCGCAGTCCCAGGGAGGGAGGCAGATGCAGATGACCGGCTGTTCCTGCCAGACCTTTCTGCCATGCCAGGGGAGGCCCTGGACCAGGAGGAACCTGACCTGGAGGAAGGACAGGGGCTACCGGGACTACCCGCTGCTGAGGACCTGGAGGAACTGGAGGAGGCTGACGTGGAGGGGAAGCTGGAGCTGCCAGCAGCTGAGTACCCGGACTAACTGGAGGGACTGGAGGGACTTGCTCAAGCAACCAAGTAGGAAGTAGCCCAGGGACAGAATTGCACAGTGCGGTGAGTCAATTTGGTCAGTGTGTTGCACAGGGAACCCGCTGACCCAGTGGCAGGACCCTCACCCCGCCACTGTCAGGGCCCTAGGCTGGAATGCATTGGAGTTGGGTGGGACTGCGTTCCCCTACCCCAGCCAACCCGCCTTGGATAGCAGAATCCCGATAGCACTAGAGACTCTTGCCAGCACTGCCCTGCCTGAAGGGCATGCTACAGCCTCTTGCCGGTGCTCTCCTGCCTGAGGGGCATGCTACAGACCCTTGCTGATGCCCCTTCCTCCGCTAATTCCCCAGTGACAGAGGCATGACCCAGGTCGGACAGTGAGGCAGTAGCTCTGCATCACCCTCTAGTAGCTCAGTGGGCCAACAGACACAGATCACACCCCCAAAGGCCATGTTTACACTACAGGTGCTACAGAGGCACAGCTACCGCAGTGCAGCAGTGCTGCTGTAGTGCCGAAGCACAGACTGTTCCTACATCAACAGAAGCAGATTTTCCATAGATGCAGTTAATCCACGCCTCTAAGTGATAGCTAGGTCCACAGAAATCTTCTATGGATCTAATCATGTCTACATTGAAGGTTAGATCAACCTAACTAGGGCACTCAGGGCATGCAATTTTTCACAGGTCTAGACAATGTAGCTAGGTCAATCTAATTTGAAAGTGTAGACCAAGCCTGAGGAATGACTGAAGCCTCAGGTATTTGAATAAATTATCATGGATGTTGTGCAGTGGCCTACAGGCCTCAACCAGTTTGGGGTTCTTTTGTGCTACGGAGTCAATATATAGCAAATGACAACTCCACCCAGAAAGCATACATATAGGTAACTTTATAATTTTCTGTATTAAAAATATAGAAGTCATTTACAGCCTAACAGATTTGTTATGCATGACATCCCATGTTAAGATTATTTATAATTACTCTTGCATTTAAGTTAGAATTTTATGGGTGTTTTCCTCTTTCACTCCTGATTTGCTCTTCTAGTACTTTTCAACACAAGCTTCTATGTCTCCTTTTTCCTAAAGTTCCTTACAGCCCTTCTTAAAGAAAGGCTAATGACAGCCCTGGGCAAACTCTGCTTACGCGCCTTTGGAGTTTCCCCAGTTTCTGAAGTGATTTTAAATATTTGCTAATGGTTCCCCTAATCCTTTTTCAATCTCCTTTCGGATTCTCATATGAGTCCCTTATGGTCCTTAAGTTGTGTCAGTCTTCATACATTTTAATTTCTCCATCACGTGCTCTGGCACGATCCTATTTCTTTTTACTATTTATTTCTTCTCATCTGACACATTTATGGCTGTTTCTCGCATATGTCCTCTCCATTCTCCTGTTTGAATATGAAGGCAAAGAATTAAAGTAGTTTAGCAATGTCTAAATCTTCCATCAATAAATTACTCTCACCACTTCAGAGATCCTTTACTGTCTGCATGCTGCTCCCTTTGCACTTGAAAAGAAGATTGCTCGAGAGGTTAAGACATCCTCCACTTTTGCTTTTCTTATCAAATTTTTACACTCTCTCAACTTCATTCTGTATTCTTCCCAGTCCTACCCTGTACCTCATGTTTTATACCTTTCACATTCCTTTTTCTTATCCGTGATTGCATTTTGTATGTACTTGTTCATCCACCTTGGCCTTTTTTCCTTCCACTCATACTGTATTTATTGCTATATGACACGCATAACCTGCGGGCAGCCTTTAATCTATCTTTGAACACTTTCTATTTCCCCTCTGTGTTCTTCTCCTATATTGCTTTATTCCATCCGATTTCACCCAACACTTCACACATTCTGGCAATATTCTTGGCTGAAATTCACTGTCATTTTTCCCTTTCAGTTTTCTCTGTATTCCCAACAGACAAAAATAGAACATCGCTTTTGCTTAGATAGAAAGTGCTATTGAAGTGATGTGTGATGGTTCCACAATGCTCACTAAGTGCACTACTGTGATTATTGAACCCCATGTATAGTGGGGGGAGGGAAGGTAAAAGAGAGAGTGAGTGAGTCAAGGAGCAGCATGCTGTTGTGCAGTGTCATCTGCAGTACAGCGGAAGTAGCACTTTGCTCAAGTACCAAGTGGTTTTATACAAGGAAACAACAGCAGAATGAAATTGACTAGAATAGTATTATCCTAAAAAATAGAGGCATACCGATCAGAGAAGAAAAACAGAGGAAATAAAAGGAAAACCAACACAGGAGCAAAAGTAAATAAAAGGAGACAATGAAAAAAAGGAGAAAAAGAAACCAGAAAAACACAAGAAAGTAAAAATGGACAGTTCTCTGAGGATTGTTACATCACATTATTTTAATCTACAAAAAAGTTAAGCCCTAGAAAAGGTCTGCCACCCGGCTAAGTCATTTACACATGGGCAAAAAAGAGAAATGTAGCATTTTATTCCCACCTTGCACAAGTATAAGTTACTATGTAACTCACTGGTCAGTCAGTATTCATTATGTGGTACTGTCTGTATCAGATACACAGAGGATAAAAGTCTGTTAAAACCCGCATCTACAGAGTCTGGTTCTTTAGCTCAAATTGCAGAGAGACTTGTGCTTTCAAGCTCTGGAGTTACTCCATTTCAGTCCTGTTTTGGCCACAAAGATGGCTGTCACAGCTATGCAAGGTAAAAGGCAATGTAGAATCAAGTCCACTACCTCTGGGCTAAATTGACTTCTGAACACAAGAAATGGCCCCTCAAATTACATACAGAGATTTCAGACATTTCCGTTTGACAGAGTACTTGAAGCATGACTTTTTAAGAATTGCTACCACTTTCATCTCACATAAGAACATTTTGCTATAGGCCACACAAGCATTAGACTCAGGAAAACAATGGTCAGACTGTAGAGAAATGATCTACTGATGCTCATATACAGTGTGCATAATATTTCGGCATGTAACCCTGATGCAACCTGGAATTTTTTGATAACTTCATTAATTTTTTTTTAAATCTAAGTATTTAAATAAAATAACTGGACTAACAGGTATTAGAAAACAAATTACACGTTGTCCTCTCTTATTTATTAATACGAGCAAATTGTAAACATGCAGGTATTTTTCTACTCAAAATGTTCTCCTCTAACTTCTGATATATTTTAGATTACATATTAATGGTAGTATAATTATTTAATAAAAGCTTTTTTTGTGACTGAATGGTTATTTCATCCAGGTGCTGCAATCTAGTTTGCCAGACTGCATAAAGCAAAATGAAATGGCTCCATCTAGTGGTTAGATCTGGAGTTGGCAAAATAAGACCCCAAATTCTAACTCAGAAGAGATCCTGAAATCAAATAGATAATTGTAGAGCTAAAAACAGAGGGCAGCAGTAGGTTTGAGGTAGAGCTGGGCAAAAGAATAGTAATATCCACAGTATGTACAGGTGAATTTTTCTCACTTGCCTGGGAACCTGAGATTTACAGAAGCAATGAACTACCCCACATTCTAAAGGTGCAAATAATGTGTTCCACATCTTTATATAGTGTCAGCAATTTAGCAATTGTACTAGATGCAGTTAACTCTTTTTGATTTTCTGTTTTATTTCCCTGCTTCAGGTCCTTAATATCAGTCAGATTCACAGGATATAGGGAGCGGCATGCCTTATGGCCATGTCAAATCTAGTCATCCAAAGACATTACTTAGAGAAAAAGCAGAATATAAGGTGTTTTACTATTCCTTATGCACTAATGGATATATTCTGTTATTAAATAGGCATAAAGCTCCCCACCTCTGTGCTGCTCAAGTGCTCTTCCCTAGTTCTAGCAATTCATATACTGCTTCTTTCCTCCCCCCTCTCTTGTTCATGCTATTCTGAGCTATTGTACAGAAGAGCTAAGCATAATAAAACATGAAAAAGTTAATTCCCACTCTCCCCATAAGTACTTCTACTAACAATATTAAAGTCTAACTCTTTGACTCACTGGGCAGAGAAGGTTGCCAAATAAGACACAGGTTCGCGCAACCTTTTATATCAGCAGTTCAGTCTTCTCAACAGCAAAACTAGAAAGCTTCTGCCTGGTTTACAAAGGCTGAAAATATGAACGTGAGGAGTCAGCTCAGTAGGTACTATAGCACATCACCATCGGGGACTAGGTCCAAGGCTAAACTGAGTCTCTCACTTCAAACTGAGAATAGCTTCAAAGGCATCCTGTCTCAGAAGAAAGCTCAGAGCAACTTTATAGACTGAGAAGGAGACTATCAATTTCAGTCACTAGGAGCATCACAGTGTAGGAACAGCTTGTGGAGGACATGGGGGGCAATTAACAATGGAAAAAAAACACTAATGCCCTGTCACAGGGTGGCTAGCCCCTTTAAATGAAGTTAGTCCAGAGCCTATCTGCCAGAACAGCCCTGCACTTAGGGCTATAAAGGATCAGAGGGCTGGTCTAGACTACGGGGGAAAATCGATCTTAGATACGCAACTTCAGCTACGTGAATAACGTAGCTGAAGTTGAATATCTAAGATCGGATTACTCACCCGTCCTCACCACGCGGGATCGATGTCTGCGGCTCCCCCTGTCGATTCCGCAACTCCGTTAGGGTTGGTGGAGTTCCGGAATTGATATAAGAGCGCTCAGGGATCAATATATCGCTTCTAGATGAGACACGATCTATCGATCCCCGAGCAATCGATTGTAACCCACCGATACGGCAGGTAGTGTAGACATAGCCAGAGAGAGAGAGAGAGAAACAGACAGACAGAAACCAATCTGGTGAGATAGGACTGCCTGGGGGAATGAGATTGGCAGGTCATTAGAGCTGCAAGAGCCAGAAGGTATTTCCTGGAGAAAGGCTGAAAGCAAAGAGAGCTGCAAGAGGGATCCTTAGCTGACCTCCTCAAGCCAGAGAGCCAGGGCAGGAGGGCTGATGGTAGGAGGAAAAGCAGCAGCAGAGGGAGGTGCCTGCTGCCTCTAAGCCAGAGAGCTGAAGTCAAGAGAGTCTCGCTCACTGACCTCTCTACACATCAGACAGCTGTGAAGAACAGTCGGAGGGCCAGGGAGAGTGAGGAATGCTCCCGTGACAAGAATAATCTCCCATTGGAGAGGCTCTGGGGGTTCTTTCCAGGAAAAGGAGGGTTGCTCTCCAGCTGTCCTGGCAGAAGGACGGAAGAGGAACAACGAGAAGCTTATGTGTGGCACAAGATACCAATGTATGGTAATTGGGGCATCATGTCATGGGATATTAAAGACTATATATAGTGGAGTCATAAATGAACTGTTTGGGACTTCTGTTTTGGACTGTTCACACTATGTTTTGTAATAAACTAGGCCAAAGGGGGTTTAATTGAGGCAAGAAAGCCTAGCATAGAATCCTTGTTACATGAGACAGGAATCTGAAGCAGGTGCACCTGTTGTGCCATAGCCTGCTGCAAGAGGCCCTCCAGGCAGAGCCACTCTTTGACATAGTCCAAAGTAAAGGTTTTTATAGAAACTACATGATGGCCATTCACACTGCTAGAAGATTACACATTATTCCCTACTTTAGGGTGAGACATTTGATAAAGTTTGGACCAAACAAAAGAAAACTCACTTCCACATATCAGAAAAAAAATAAATGTCTTCTTTTCTGTGTTGGCTAGAATATTTCATAGAAATCATAGAATTATCGGGTTGGAAGAGACCTTGAGAGGTCATCTAATCCAGTCCCTGCCTCATGACAGGACTAAGTATTATCTAGACCATTCCTGACAGGTGTTTGCCTAACTTGCTCTTAAAAATCTCCAATGATGGAGATTCCACAACCACCCTAGGCAATTTATTCCAGTGCTTAACCACCCTGACAATTAGGAAGTTTTTCCTAATGTCCAACATAAATCTCCCTTGCTTCAATGTAAGCCCATTGCTTCTTGTCCTATCCTCAGAAGTTAAGAAAAACAATTTTTCTCCCTCCTCCTTATAACAACCTTTCACATACTTGAAAACAGTCTAATCATTTCCAGATTAAACAAAGCCAATTTTTTCAATCTTCCTTCATAGATCATGTTTTCTAGACTTCTAATCATTTTTGTCACTCTTCTCTGGACTCTCTTCTTGTCCACATCCTTCCTGAAATGTGGCACCCAAAACTGGACGCAATATTCCAGTTGAGGCCTAATCAGTGCAGAGTAGAGTGGAAAAATTATTTCTCGTATCTTGCTTACAACACTCCTGCTAATACATTCCAGAATGATGCTTGTGTTTTTTGCAACAGTGTTACACTGTTGACTCATATTTAGCTTGTGATCCACTAACATCCCCACGCCCCAATCCCTTTCCACAGTACTCCTTCCTAGACAGTCATTTCCCATCTTGTATTTGTGCAACTGGCTGTTCCCCCTTAAGTGGAGTACTTTGCATTTGTCCATATTGAATTTCATCCTATTTACTTCAGACTATTTCTCCAGTTTGTCCTGATCATTTTGAATTTTAATCCTATCCTCCAAAGCACTTGCAACCCCTCCCTGCTCGGTATCGTCCGCAAACTTTATAAGTGTACTCTTTTTGTGACATTTGTAACATTACTTTCAAAAACTGAAGGAATACTTCAAGCGGTCCTTGGGTTACCCCTGAGAGCAGAAAATACATCCACAGGGACCCTCAATGGATACAGGAACACAATGTTCCAATGCAGTTCATCCTTGCGTACACACAACCTGCAAGACTGCTATGGAGTCCAGGCCAAAACAAAGCATCTCCTCCCATTACTGCAGTGACACAAATACTGCAAGCCCTCCCCAAGTGTGTATTTCCTATCTAAGGTACTTATATTGGCCTCATCACAGTATTATCTGAGTGTCTCACGACCTTTGCTGTATATATCCTCACACCATGGTTCTGGTTTAGGGCAATCTCTATTTTACAGATTGGGAATTGAGGCACAGAAAAGCTAAATAACTTGCTCAAGGTCACACAAGAAGTCTGACTGGAGCAGGGAACTGAACTCAGGACTTCCCAGTGCTCTAATCATTGCAAGGATACAGGGGCCCTACTGGTGCAGATAGGTGCAATTGGTACTGTCCTGCAACATCAGGAATTAGTTTAAATCTGACAAATACCATTTTCTTTTAAGCAGTGGCAACAGCAGCATCAAGAACTTGCAACTAGTCAGCAGTAGTGAACTCTGAGCAACTCTTCTCTTCCATATCACCTGTCTGGCCAATTTTATAAACACATTCTGTACAGAGATATGTTTATTTTACACAAAGAATTGTATTTGTCCTGTACATGATGTAGGATTTACCTCTTTTAACTGCAGTGAAACTGAAGGAAGTGGTCAAATTCGCAAGAGGGTCTCAGCAAATCACAAGGTTGGGAATGTCTGTTGTAATTTTTTTTTACATGCCCCTCCTTGATTTTTAATAATGTATTAGATCAGATATTTAACTTACAAGGCATGATTTAGTCACTGGTTACAGAATGAAGCACATTTAACTTTGCAGGACAATTATCTAATAAAATCTGTTACAGAGGTATTAACTTGTACTGTTTACTGAGTCTAGTTCTTGAAATAAAGTCTACTTCCTTTATCATTAAAGTTTGTTTCTCCAACATGTATCTTTAATATATTATTCAATAAATCTATAATATGCTAAAAAAATCCCAATCTCTAGGGAAGCTGTGTTCCTCTTAAAAAATTATTTTGACCCTGTTGATTGTAAGATCTAGTGGCTTTAATCAATGTAATGCTAGTTCTGATTCATGAAACATGCATGTCAATGCTTAGAATTATGAAAAACAATTCATTACCTATGAAGCTCTGCATATTTTAGAAAAACTATTAGATCTTGGCAGTCATCCTAAGATAATTATCTATTTTTCTAAGTGGCTAGCACTCACTCTTCCTGAAACAATAGCTAGATGAACGCCTAGGAGGAGAATACATTTTTATGATTTCTACTTTAGCATTTTCATTCTCAAGCCTCTTCTTGCTTTAGAAGTCAGCCTAAGAGTCTATATTTATAGGGATATGCATAACATTTATTGTCCCCTTCCTGTGGCCATTCTCCTCACCTACCCAGTCGCAGTCTGCACTCCTCAGGCTTCTCATCTCAGTCCCAGTTTCTTCACCCAATTAGTCCTAGTTTTTTCCCTACAGGCTCCCCATCCCACTCTTCCCTCTCTCACCTTCTTGTCTGATTTGTCTTTCTCGGCTTTCACCACACCTCTGTCTCCAATCACCCACAAGCCCATGTTCCTTGTTACCATTAGTGATCCCCTGGCACCAGCTCTTTGTCTCAGTCTGTCTGAGTCTCCCCTACGCTCAAAGCTGAAGTCCCAGTTTCCTTCTTCTTCCCACCTTTGCCAGCCTCCATTCCTAATCTCCTGACTCTTGTTCCATCTGCATTTGATTCAAGTGTCTTCCTCCTCCATACTGTATGGGGGTCAGTGGGTGCGCACTGAGTGCACAGAACAGATCGTCCCACCTTGGTGCCCAGAACTGGCAAATCCCAGAGCAGCTGAGAATTTCAATTACAGGGAAGTGCTGCTCAGCCTCCTATGTCCCCTTCATTTTGTGCTCTCTGAAAAATACAAATTTTCAATTCTATTGAAGATACTAAGGTTTACATAGATGAAGTTTTGATCTGAGGAAAAACAGTAGAAGAAAATGACCAGAGGCTCCAAGCAGTTCTGAAAAGAAACAGAGCTATTGGGCTAAAACTAAACAAACAAAAATATCAATTCTGTGCAACAGAAATAACATTCCAGGAAGATAATGTAACACAGCAAGGTGTACAGATAGATCACAGTAAGGCTGAGACCATCTCCAACACATATGCACCAACATAAACATTTGTGCCCCTGCCTTGTATTGGAATGGGGAACTATGTGGGCAAATTTGTGCCTAATCTAGTTGCCTGACCTAGCAACCTGAGACCACTAATGTTCAGAGATATCCAACAAACATGGACACAAATCTTAATAAAGAGTTTGAGAAACTGAAGGAATTGGTTAAAGATGCCCGAGTCTTGAGATAATGTGACAATAAGCACAAAAGCCATACATATCTCCAGGGAAGCCACAGTACTTTTATAACAGTAGGGTCAAAACTGGAGACCAGTGGCTTATGCATGTGTCAAAACCTGAGTGTCATCTGAGAAAGTGACTTTTGCTTTAGTCTACAGCTGCAAAAATGTTCATGTCTTTATTTTCAGGAGGCATGTGTTAGCTAAAACTGATCAGAATTCACTTATTGCTGTTGCCAAAAAGGACCTAGTAACACCTCCCTGCAGCCACTATCCCCTTCCCGAGAATACATCTACACACATATATTTTGCCAATCGGTAACAAATCTGGGAGAGATATGGTGGTTGGAGAAACTCTCTCTAGAGCATTTGACAAAAGTGAAGTGGAACAAAATCCAGAGCTGGATATTGTACTTGTCAATCTAATTAAACTGATTCATCCATCGTCAATGAAGTGTGGACTGATTGCCAGAGCTACTGCTCAGGATGAAACCCTCAGACTATTAGCATAATGTGACTGGGAAAGTATATCTCAGCCTCTATTATACATTTAAGATGGATCTTCCAGTAGTAGATGGGATTTTGTTTCAAGGTACTGGGTCAGTGATTACTAATCTGTTACAGAAAAAAATTGTTCAGAAAAGATACACAAAGGTCATTTAGGGATTGAAAATAATCTAAACCAAGGCCAATCTCAAACAAACAGCAATACTGGAAAGCTGTTAAGGCTTGTTGTCTATGCCAAAAATATCGTCAAGTGAGAAAGTCCATGATGGCAGCACAGGAAAAAATTGGCCCTTTGGAGCAAAGCAAGCTGTGACATTAAACCAGAATGGGTTAAGTAACTAGCCGACCAAGTGACCCAAATTCAACATTTAAAGACATATTAGAAAAGTATATAAATGGTAATTAGGGCTATTCCTATTGACGTTAAGTAGACTAGGGCCTTGAAATGCAAACCGGTACTGTTAGAGAATTAGAGATAATACTAATTGTATGTGTTTACTTATATCTTTTTAGATGTTAACCATGTAAACAGACAATTCCTGTCACTATATCTATTGTTTCAGAGATCAAAGGGGAATAGTAACAGATGAAACTTGGCTGTAATAATGTCATTGTCTATATTTCTCTTTGAAGTATGTAGTAAACTGTCTATGAACTGCTTAATGGATAAGTAACTTATGATGATGAATGCAACTAGTTATACATAGGAAATAAGTGATTCTACTTCAAAGCCACAATGCTTCACCAAGGAATGCATACTATCAAGAGGCTGCCAGAGAACTATATAAAGAACTCTTGGTCCCTGATCCTGTATCTCAGATCTGCTTAAGCTTCATCAGGGGAAGTTTGAGTCTCAAGTTTAGGTTCAGTCTGGGTCACCCTAATATTGGATCTTGGACTGTGGCCTATAGAACTAATTCTGAAAGAACTTTTGCAGCTCTAAAGCTCACCATCTCTACAATGAAACTGACCTAAGAACTTTATTCATATCTGTATGTTGTGATACAGCATGGCCAGAGGGCAGCAGGAGAGGGTTAGAAGGGAGCCTTATTCCCTGTAGTGGGAAGAAAGTTTGCTGTAGATTAATGAAAGCACCTGAAGCCAATTAAAGCACCTGAAGCCAGTCACCTGATAAAAAAACCCTGCTTCAATCAGACAAGTGGAGCTGTTGGAGCAGTTTGGAGGAGTTGGAGCAGAGTGGATTGGTGTTGGAGCAGAGAACAGTTTAGAGGGAAGCAGAGGAAAGTTTGGAGAAGTGCTGCGGTGGGCTAAGAAGACCAAGACACTAGGTAAAGGGACACCTGGCTTGTGCAAAGGAAGGGCAGGAAGCCCCCACAAGCTGAAAGGCAGGAGAGGGAAGTAGCCCAGGAGAAGGAACCGCTAGTTCAAGTGGTTTACTGCTATCCTTAGGGCCCCTGGGCTGGGACCTGGAGTAGAAGGTGGCCCTAGGTCTCTCTCTCTTCACTCCCCTCCTCTAAGACACTAGTGGGGCAGTTAATATCTCCGTTCAAGGGCAAGAAACAGCCTGAAACCCGCCCCCCCCGAAGAGAAAGCGCGAGACCCGAGTACAGTAGTGCCAGCAATTTGCCACAATGTATAATGATCTTTTAACCTATACTCACACTTTCTCTTCTTTTTTAATAAATCTTTGTTTAGTTAATAAGAGTAGGCTGTAAGCATGTATTTGGGTAAGATCTGAACTATTCAGTGATCTGGCTTCTGGGTAACCAGTAAGGTACTGTAGAAGCTGTTTTGTTGCTGACTTGATTAATCTAAATATTAGAAATAACCACCAGTTTGGGGGGTTGTCTGCCCCATTTTTTGCAGTTCTCCCCCCTTGAGACCCTAGTCACATATGCATAGATTTATTTGTTTTATCTAGCAAAAATAACCACAACTATGTACTTACACTAGGTACTATTCTCACTTCCCGAAGATAAGCTTACTAGACATTACTACAGCTAAACAGGCTATTGCACATGCCAAATCTATTTTTGCTAGACACAGTGCAGCTGACATAGTGATGTATGAAACTGAGCTGCAGTTTGAAGTAAAGTAGGCTGGTCCACATTATCCTCAGTCCAAAATGTTGGTGGAAAATGATAATATACCTATCGAAATAATAACATGCCTATCGAAAAAGGCTGCAGAGCCAGATTCTGTTGCATACTTAGCACTGTTAAGTTACAGAATGGCACCAGTGAAGCATGTTGTTATCACCTGCTGGCATTTTGTTCAACAGAAAACTGAAAAGAAGAATGCCTACACTGTTAAAAACTCATGTCAGAGTCACTGGGGACTTGTAGATGCATGCAGAGGCAGAAAAGGAAAAATACGTACATATGAATGCACATACAAGAATGATTTAGGGATCTGGGAGCTGCCACACTTCACGAAAATGCACATCTATGATGGGAAACAATGGCCACAGCAGTGGTGTAACAAGGGGTTGCCCTGTGATTGCATGAGGTTGCCCACTTATGAAGGAATAGGTGACACCTTCTTTATCTCCCGCCCTTTTGGGATTAGAAGAGTACTGAGTCTGCTATTTTTCTCAGGAGGGCCTCAGCAACTTGAGACAACAGAGCCCCAGGTCATGAAACAATCAGAACAAGTGGACTTGCCACCTCCTGACAGCAATCCTGCTGATGTCTCAGGAAGACCCACTCATCCAAGAGACAATGCACAGTGCACCTCAGAGACTAACTGAACACTGTTGGTAGGTTGAATATAAGTATTTGTAATTCTGTATTATGTTGTTATTGTTATGTTTGGCTGGGGAAGGAAGATATTGGAAATTGTACCTTTACTCTGTCTGACAAGAGCCAGTTGAAACTGATTATGTTATGAAGAGACTCATGTTATGCAATGCTGATCAGTTACATCTTAGACACAGAATGAAGCAGACCTCTGTCAGCATCCTTGGCTTTGAGTGATTTCTGAACGCCACCATTAGCAAACTTAAATGCAGTGGGAATATTTCAAAATGGTAAAATCTGTTTCAAAATTACTATTGAAGGTTGGCTAATAAGAGTATGGGTGTGTAATGATTAATGAGGATCCATATAGATCTGCAGTTCTCAAATTTTAGCTACCTGAGAACACCCAATTTGATTTAAAATTTTTCAGGAAGGAACCCCTCCAAGCCGCCCCCCCCCCCCGCTCAGTCCTTGCCCCGCCCCCTTCCTGAGGTCATGCCCCTGCCCTTTCTCCAAGGCCTCGCCCCCACTCACTCCATCCCCCCTCCCTCCATTGCTCACTTTCCCCACCTTCACTCACTTTCACCAGGCTGGGGCAGAGGGTTGGGGTGCAGGCTGTAGGAGGAAATTTAGGTGCAGGAAGGGGTGTGGGCTCTTGGAGGGAGTTTGGGTGCGATCTCTGGGCTGGGGAGGGATGCAGGCTCTGTCCAGGCAGCACTTACCTCAGGCAGCTCCCAAAAGTATCTGGCACCTCCCTCTGGCAGCAGGTCCTAAGCGAGGGCCAGGGGGTCTCCATGCACTGCCCCTGCCCACAGGCACAGCCCCTGCAGCTCCCATTGGCTGCAGGTCCCAGCCAATAGGAGTTGTGGAGTCAGCACTCAGGGTGGGAGCAGCACACGGAGAACCCCTGCCCCCTCCAAGAGCCACAGGGATGTGCCAGCCACTTCTGGGAGCAGCGCAGAGCCAGGACAGGTAGGAAGCCTGCCTTAGCCCCACTGCGCTGCCAGATTTTTACTATGCAGGAGGAGCTGGGAGGGAGGGGGAGGAGTTGATCAGTGGGGCCCGTGGGGCCCTTAGGGCATCCTCTGGGACCCCCAGGGGTCCACAGACCATGGTTTGAAAAATGCAGATACAGATTATCAATATCTGCATCATTACTTAAAGTTAGTGTTATGTTCAGAGCATACATACAGAAGTTAGATAATTTTATGCATCTATCTTTTTGGAAGATTAGAACTTAACACTACTTCACTTCTTACAAGTGAGACCACCACCACACAAGAAAACCAAAACAGAGAGAGAACACGGGCTACTCCCTAAGGCAAAGAGGCACAACTCACCCCACTTTACTCTAGGCTGACTTTCTGCCAACTGACCTTGCAAGGCCCAGATCACATACTTCCCTACGGAGCCCATAGCTTGTGAGCAGGAAAACCCCTGAAATTTGAAGTGATAGCTTGTAATTTTTACAGAGTTTTCAATACACCATATATAGTAACTTCTTTATGCATGGTATACTCCAGATTGTGCAAATATTTGGGCACATGAGTAGCCACACAGCATGTGATTAGTCCTGAGTTCAAACTGTCACAGCATCAGACCATAATGCTGGCCAACCACACCTGTCTCCAACTGAAAAATAATGTTCACTTATTTTTATTTTAGAAAATTTGATTCAACTTTAACTTTTAGCTGACAAGCCACATAAATTTTACCCAGAGAGCAATTTAAAAAAGAAAAAAAAGAAAGACTTGAATCTTCTTAACCAGAATTATGTAAGGTGGAGGTTGTGGAATCCCCATTATTGGAGATTTTTAAGAACAGGTTAGACAAACACCCGTCAGGGAGAGTCCATGTTTACTTGGTCGTGCCTCAGCATGGAGGCCTGGACTTCATGATTTCTCAATGTCCAGTAGCAATTAGTTCATTTGATCATATGTTTATTAGTGTGCTATGTGATATTATGTTCAACTTATATGCTTCTATGTCATATATAATCAATGTATGCTAAATAGATTTAAGTTGTAGGATTATAGAAGTATAAGATCAATAAGTATTTAGGAGTGATGAGTATGGTTCAGGTATAGAAGTAAAGCATGTCTGACATGCAAGGCCTACAGCCTGAAGCCTGTAAGATTTCAGCTTAGCCATACTAGGCCATAGGCTTAAGAATGCTTGACATAAGTAGGTGACTGAAGAATAACTATGCCAGTAAAGATCGTAAGACTATTGTAAAAATGTGTCAATAGCTGATGTTGTGGAAAATCAACTGCAATGTATTGTTTAAGACCATGAGATATCTTATTGTAATATATTTAAAGTGCTTGTCCTGACTGCAGGGTAGATGTTATGTGTAAATGCTAATACAAACGAGAGGAACTGTGAACAACCTATGAAAAATGGGCACTCCAATATTCCTGGGATATGGAAATACAAATAAGAAAAAGAGGGTGTTAGGTGTCGTACAACTCTATTTACAACTTGTGCTTGAGTATTCGTGGGATTTATATATGCTTGGGTAATCATAACCTTCCTTATTATTCTAATAAAATTTGTAGTGCAGACTAGACTTTGACTTTGTGGTTGGATGTATGGCCACTATTCTTGGTCTTTGTGTGTTCCTAGAGTCTCTAAATCTGAGAGAAACAGCAGAGGTGACTTTCACTCTTTTGAGTTCAAAACTTTAGCAACCAGAGCTGATGCCATGGTAGTAAAAGATAACATCACCAAATCTATTCTAAATAAATAAAAGGCTACAGTCCCTTCCAGCTCTACATTTATGTGATTTTGCAAGTCCTCAATTTCATCAATAGCTTTTAATCATCTACTATATTCAGCCTCTGAAAAGCTTGAGAACAGCTGCATCAGAGATTTACTGTGGTCCATTTCATTATATATTTGCACACTTACTCATACAGTAGTAGTGATAATGTAATAGAAAGTTTTGGACTGATTCCAAATTGGAAAGAGGTCAAAACTGCAGTATAGCTACAATATATCATCAGTAGCTAAACAAGGCATCAAAAAGATTCAACAGCTATACAAGAATAGCCATATGAAAATTTAGAATTAATAAATCTTTTGATTTTAAGTGGATTTTATTTTTTATAATTAAATATTGGACTTTCTTAAAAGAGGTTTGAAGTAAGGGTTAATTTAGATTTCATTATAAAAATCAAGATGCAATTGAATTGTTGGAAGAGAGAAGCAAAGTTGAAATATTGTGCCATATTCAAACAATCTAATGGAAGAGTCAAAAAGACAAAGTTAACAGTCTCAGTGGGGGAAGGGTCATGGGTTGCTTTGCTAGGTTTCAGAATTTGGAAAGATTTAATACATTTTCGTGGGACTGGTGTGAATGGCCATAAAGAATATTATTAATGTCTCATTATCATAGTATCAGAGCCTCTCAAACATTTATCCAGACATAAGAGTAAATTCTTCAATAGTTTCTAGATTAGTGTGTGTCTGTGCATAAAAGCTATTGTGGGAAAGATAAGTCACAAAGATGAGGTTTGTATTTAGAACCCAACATACTGAGATTAGTAGTCACTAATCTCCTTTAGCAGCTATTTCTAGATTCAGCTTCTATGGAAATTTTATTTCCTGCACTCCCAAGCTTCTCATTTTTGGCCTACAGTTTCAGTTTTCCAGTCAAATGTAGCTATCTTAGAAGGTTGGTGTTGCAGAGACCTTTCTTAGGTAACTTGAGCCATTTAAATAGCATGACAGAGACCTTGAATTGGACCCTACTAAATAGAAAGTCAATGCAGGGAAAAAAAGCAGAGACGTATTTAAGGCAACCGGTGCTGCTGACCAAACAGTCTTAGACTCTGGCTGACTGCTGTAATCAAATATTTCTTCCAAGGCTTTCTAGGCCACAGACTCCAAAAGGCATGCATACCTTTCCCTATCCACAGACAAGCTCTGGAACATGAGATTGGATGACAGCAAGCAGCCTACTGGCACAGATTCCAGCAGAGATATTGTGAAGTCCAGAGAACTACTTCAGAAAGGTAGCTGATTTGCTGGAAAGAGGAAATATGTGCGGAGATCAGTTTATCTATACTTTTTCCTTCTTAAGTCAAGGGCTGGCTTCAGAGAAGGATCACATTTGAAGGTTAGGCCAGAATTTATCCCACAAATAATCCATCCCTAAAAATTAGTTTGAATGTAGCAATCTTTCTTTCTAATAAAATGTAACTACTCTTCTTCAATTAAGATAAATCTCTTGGGTTTTGGTCATTTTTTTCCTAAGAAATGTTTTGTTTAAAAAAAATTGGCTAAGAAAGCTGTCCTAATTAATATTCAGTTCAGTGACTAAGTACTCTCCCAAGTGACCTATATGTGTAATAGCATCAAGTACCACCTGCTCAAACTGTTGTTTTGCAGTGAGATATTAATCCCTTGCACCTTCTGTTACCAGCTCAGATGCCATCTGAAATTCAAAAGGGATTAATTCATCTAGATGCTCTATAAACTCATTGGAATCGATACAAAAAAACTTAGAGAAGACATGAAATTTTATTATCTGAAATATATATTACAAAGAGCAGACTGTGAAGTCTCTCTTTCACTTTCTTCCCCTTCAAGTTTATTTTACATAATATAAAAGTAAACTTCTGTGTTACTACTAATGGAGCCTCAGATGTTTTATGCAATTTAAGAAAAATAAAAAATAAATCTATTTATTTTTCAATCTATGCCGATTGCCTGTAAAGATTTATTCCCATATACAAAGAAAAATAACCTCTCTCTCGCAAATCTGCTCTAAAGCTGCTCTGTATAGTGATGGGGCTATAGATCTATGACAATAGCAGCCTAACTTTATCTTATTCACAAGAAAGTCTTCGTGACTCCAACCCAGCACAAATGACAAATATTCTAAGTCATTTGGGTGCCCCCTAGCTCCTTTTTGTAGCTTTGGTTACTTCCCTAAAATTAACTGGTATTAGTGGTTAAGGAGAATTTTTATGAGAAATGTGTGTGGCTGAAGAAAGCCATGTTTCCTCAACAGACTAGTATGCCTCTCACCCACAGTAAACTGCATGGAAGGACCATCTAGGACAATAAAGAGTTGGAACCCTTGAAATGGTAACTGTAGGCAGGTAGATGAAAGGGGACCTTATCAGAAACAGGACAACTGTCAGGAGCAGCATCTCAAATTTGCTACAATAATGCAAATAAGCAATAGGCGTCTTGCACCTGCCACTTTTAGAGCCCCTTAAATTTAGTTCTCATCTGGTTACTAGACATTTCCTATGAATTTTTCACAACAAATGAGCAGTTATTTCAAAACTGCCCATTATAGGTATTGTTGTACCTTTCTATAAAACACTTGGTATTGGGCATGGTCACTTATGGGATCCTGGACTACATAGACATTGTTCTGATCAGCGTGGCAAACACTGTGTTATCTACTCCACCTCTTATAAACATGAGAATTAGTTCACTTTATTATCTGCATGAGTGGCCACAGTTCTTGCAGATGAGGGAACTTCTGGAGATTAGCACATGCCAGAGAGAGAACAAATCCATGGATCTGTCTCTACACACATTTTCTTTGTCTTGGGTTTATCCATTGTTTATTTTATTTAAAAGATTTCTTTTTGTTTGTTTTTTAAACAAAATATGTATCTGGAGATAATAATTGGGAGCTTTCTGGGATGAGCTAAAATAGAACTGTAACGAAAAACCTGAGTAATACAACTGGAGGATATCAAGCATACATTTTGTTCCATTTTGATAAATATGCAAACACAGAAAACAGATAGAAAAAAAGTGTTTGGTATCTAAAAACAAATATCTGAATTAGAACAATATTCAAATTAACACTATCCAGAATCTGTTACCTAACTCAGAAAGATAAAGTATGCTTGCATGAACGGTTTATCAAACAAGATAAAACCCATTTTCTCTTTGACCTATAAAATTAAAATACACACAAAAAAAAATCTCTTAAGAAAATACCATGAGTAACAAATGATGAAAGCAATGAAGCCGTTAAGATGAAAAAGACATGTCAGAAAGCAAGGCAAACCAATTCACAATAGTATACAATTTCTTCACTTTCTGTTTGCAATCTTGCTCTTGTGCAATAGCACATTTTGAAATAGCTGCTACTGCTATATGATATAAAAAAAATTTCTTAGAGGTCTTGAGTCTTTAAAACAAATTCATAGTTTTCACTTAAACTTTTCTTCTTTCTAAGTACCTTAAAGAAATAAAAAGAAAAGTCCAATTTCATTAAAATGACAAAACCAGATGCTGAAATTTCTTTGTTGTTTTGTCAAAAAAGAAAGAGACGGCAAGTATGGAAAACTGACATTAAAGCTACAAAAAGTCAGTCAAATGAATAAATGTCACAAACGGTACACAAAAATGAAATAAAAAGAGCTTTTTTATAATTTGGGGATGTTTGAATATTAACAAAGAAGCTTGAAAGAAGTGTATAATTGTCTATAAGGTAATATGCTGATCTCTAATAGATTGAATGCTTGAATCTTTCAGAAACATTTGCAATAGGGTTTTGTGGTTTGAAGGGATAATGTCCTATTCCGCCACTACAAGGTTATTTACATATTTGAACAGATTATTTTAAGGGCCTGCGCATCCATTAGTATCAGACAACATATATATAACATTGTCTGGAGACATGCTTTATTTTTCCATTATCCTTGCTTAATGTCTAATTCTCTTCAAATAGCACATGCAAAATATCAATTTGTGATTGTCCATGTTGCAGAGCTACCCTAGAATTTGGTACTGGCAGCATGAGTGGTCTATATGCACATACTACACCGCACAGAGGTCAATTGACCATTTGATACATTGAAGAGTCTCACATAGCATTCACCATGTACTTTTGAATGCTTCACTTTCATTCCACCCATTAATCCATCTCCGCCTAGATTATTTCTAATTTTCAAAATTTTTAATTTCCTATAAAGACCTGCCAAAACAACAAAAATTGTTTCAGATCAGCAGTTCTCCAACTTCATTGCACCATGACCCCCTTCTGACAACAAAAATTGCTACATGATCCCCAGAAGACCGAGCCTAATCGACCGAGCCCACCATCTGAGGAGGTGGCCAGGATTAACAATTGTGCACTGGGTACACTTGCACAAAGCACTCATTTCAGGTTTGGCCTGGCTGCCCCTCTGTCATGATGCACTGGTGGCCAGACCAAGCCTAAGTAGCACTATAACCCCAGGTTGCAACACCACTCACTCAAGTTTGGCCCAGCCGCCCCTCAATCATGACAGAGGGCAGCTGGGCCAAATCTGAGTGGCGCTGTGACTCTGTATGCCAGGTTGCAATGCCTGGACTGTGGAGCCGGTCCCAGTCCCACAGGACAGGAGCTGCCACTGTGGAGTGAGCTTGCTCTGCAGTCCCTCCTGCCCCTATACCTCCCTTCCTCACAGGGCCGATATTAGGATTGCGGTGCTGGGGTTCAGGGTGCTGCTGGGGGTGGTAAATGCCCCATCAGCAGTTTAGTGTAGTGCACCCACTGATTCCGGAGGCTTACAACAGCCCCTGGAATGTCCATTTCCATTTATAATCTGAACAATCCAGTTGGGCTGAGAATCTGTGAAGCTTACTGTCTGAAGGAAGTATTCAGACAAGCATGGATATATTTATATATTATAATCACTTAAAATCTATCTTTGTAGTTAATAAATTTGTTTGTTTATTCTAGCTGAAGCAGCGTTTGGTTTGAAGCGTGTCAGAGCCTCCCCTTGGGATAACAAGCCTGGTACATATCAATTTCTTTGTTAAATTAATGAACTCATATAAGCCTGCAGCGTCCAACAGGCATAGCTGGACACTGCAAGACGGAGGTTCCTAGGGCTGTGTCTGGGACTGGAGATATTGGCTAGTGGCATTCGGTTGCACAATCCAAGGAGCAGATTACATGCCAGAGGCTGTGCGTGAACAGACCAGGAGTGGGGATTCTCACAACAGAGCACAGTAAGGCTGGCTCCCAGAGCCAAGGACTGGAGTGACCTAGCAGATCACCAGTCTGGATAACTCCAGGGGAATGTCACACCCACATTAAGGCCCTCTTGGAATAATGCAAAGCTTGGTTTCACTTGTTTAATGTTATAGGGAGCTATTACCATATTTGAAGATCTGAGTTACATTGGCTGGCCAAATGTTTAAGTTAGCATTACTACAAAATACTTAAAAAGCAGTTTTCTGGCTTGCAGGCACAAGGTTATTAGAGGAGAGTCCCTTTTTCTCTTGTCACACGTACTAACCATCATGCGGATGTGTGGAAATGAGCAAATGTGTAATGCTGACTAGCCAATACTTATATTTCATAGAATCATAGGGTTAGAAGGGAACGCAAAGGTCTTCTAGTTTAACCCCCTGCCAAGATGCAGGATGTTTGTGTTTGAACCATCCAAGACCATTGGCTATACAGCCTCCTTTTGAAAACTTCTAGTGAAGAAGCTTCCACAACTTCTCTAGGCAGTTTGCTCCATTATCCTACTGTTCTTACAGTTAGGAAGATTTTTTCCTGAGATTTAATCTAAATCTGCTATGCTGTAGTTTGAACCCATTGCCTCTTGTCCTATCCTCTGTGGCAAGAGAGAACAACTTTTCTCCATCTTTTTGATGGAAGCCTTTCAAGTAGTTGAAGACTGCTATCATGTCCCCCCTTAATCTCCTCTTTTCCAAACTAAGCATACCCAGTTCTTCAGCTTTTGGATATATGGCTTGCATTCCATTCCGGATCCTTTCCAGTTTCTCTACATCCTTTCCATACAGCAGTGACCAAAATTGGACATAATACTTCAGCTCAGGCCTAACCAGTGTCGAGTAGAACAGTACTATCACTTCCCGTGCTTTGCATGCTATGCCTCTGTTAATGTAACCTAAAATTGGATTTTCTTTTTTTTCCCCAACAGCATCACATTTCTGACTCATGTTGAGGTTGTGATCCACCGTGACTCCTAGATCCTTCTCAGTAGTGCAGCACTTTACATTTGTCTTTGTTGAATTTCATTTTGTTGTCTATTGCTCAGTTCTCCAGTTTATCAAGATCCTACTAAATTTTAGCTCTATCCTCCAAAGTGTTGGTAATCCCCCCTCACTTTGTATCATCTGCAGATTTGATCAGTATGCTCTCTATTCCTACATCCAAATCATTAATAAAAATGTTAACCACCATACCTAGAACAGATCCCTGCAGAACCCCATTTGAGATCTCCCTCCAATCTGACATTCCATTAATAATTACACTTTGTTTGCGGTTGTTTAACCAATTATGTATCCACTTAATGGTAGTTCCACCAAGCCCACATTTCTCCAGCTTACCTATCATGCAGGATTGTGTCAAAAGCCTTGCTAAAGTCCAGATATATTATGTCCACCTCACTCCTCCTATCCACCAAACCAGTTATCTTGTCAAAGAAGGAAGTCAAGCTGGTTTGGCATGATTTGTTCTAAGTAAATCCATGCTTGACTGTTAGTGATTAGCCCTTCATCCTCCAGGTATTTGCAAATTGTACATTTTATACAATGCTCTAGTAGCTTCCCAGATATTGAAGTCAGACTGACTAGTATATAATTCCCTGGATCCTCCTTTTTCCCTTTTTTAAAGATGGGCACTACATTAGCCATTCTCTGGTCCTCCAGGATTTCTCCTGTTATCCATGAGTTTTTGAAAATGTTATTGCTGGGACTCCAAGATTTCTTCAGCTAATTCCTTCAGTACCCTCAGGTGAATAGCATCCAGCCTCACTAGTTTGTATTCATTCACATTGGTCAGAAGATTTCTGACGTGTTATTTACTTATCCCAATCTGCATCCTTTCCCCTTTATTGTCTGTGGTAATTTTGCTAGTCATCCAGTCACATATTTTTTGTGAGAAGACTGAAGCAAAGTAAAGTTAATTTAAACAATTAAGAGATACTTATGTCTGGCCTAGGTGGAAATTTGTTACCAGCTCCTTCTCATATAGGCTTCTCACATACTCCACTTATGAAGAGGACACCAGTTTGTAGTCAGTCAGCAACTAACTGAAGTCTGAGGTGGACATTCGCATTCACAATCTTCTACTATGACCTGAGACTGAGATACCAAATTATTGGTCCACAATGAGCAATAGCTGACATGCCACTATTTCTAATTGGATAAGTGGGGTCCGAGAGGTGAAGCAAGGAGACACTGAACCCTACAAAAGACTAACCATGTGGAAGGAAAGCTGGGAACTCTTTTGCACTAACATCACCTGGAATTATATCCTGATCCCTTCTTCTGAACCAGCCATCCAGAGAAGTGAAAGACCCTGAACTGAGAGAGAGAGAGAGAAACCTACCTCCTCACATGCAAAACAAGCTCATTTTTGCAACATCAGAACTAATTCTCAGCTAAGACCAACCAGATGAATCAGAGACTCCAAGACAACAATAACATGAGAGTGTTTTTGTACAGAATTCAAAGATGTCTAAATTCTCCAACATTCCAGGAAAGAGGGTAGAGTGGGTGTATGGCACTAACCATTTCCCAGCAGACAGTAAAAATCCCCAAATGTTATTTTTTTAGGAAATATGGTAGTTTGTGTTAGAAGTATGTTATTCCAAAGCTGCTAAATGCCTGATTTAAGAATCACTTCCACATCTGTGTATAAGTATCAGAAAGATATATATGCTATATTAGTGTGGGAAAGGAAATAAGCTAACTAAATTGAGTATCATAGGTTGTATGTTCAGAGAAAGAGAAGATGGAACATCAAAATGGGACACTATAAAGAAATCATTCTAAGAGTTTAAAATAATGGCAAGAATCAGCTTCTGTCCGTAGTAGACTCTTTGCCCAATTGATTAGATTAAAAAGAAAGGTAAGAAAGAAAACCTTTTCCTGTGAAGTAATTCTTAATAACCTTATAAATTAATTTAATTACTCATTGTGCTAATTGGCAAGTCAGATAAATTGAACCATTGATTTGAATGTCAATTGTAACCCTGATTTGATCATTTCATTGTGTGATATTTCATTTGTATTGGGAAACTGGAAATAAATTAGTTGGTGAAATACTTCACTTAAAGTTATGTTTGTTTCATATTTGTTTGCTTATTTTTAATAAATCAAAAAGAGTACACTAGACTGATTCCTCTCTCAAAAATTCAGTGTGGGGGGAAAAAATATAGACATAAAGGTAACTCCTGGACCCGTATTTTAATTTTGATTAAAATCTTGGTATCACTACAGTATGGTTAAACTCTGGACTTTGTACCAGACAGTAGAATAAATTCTATTTGCTGACTATTTAGGATCTGTGAAAGAGATCATCACTTCATCAAAGTATACATTTGTAGTCTGTCTGCTGCTGGATGGAGGATTGATTTTGTTTGTTTGTTCAAATAGAGCTCCTTTGTGAGATGAAGACAGCGGATGTTCCAATTCTAGGTTAATCAGGCCCAATTACCATGTCTAGCGCCCTACCAAATTCACAGCCATGAAAAACATGTCACAGACCATGAAATCTGATCTCCCCCTGGTCGTTTGTATTCTTTTACCCTATGCAGATTTCAGGATGGAGACCAGCATTTCTCAAATTGGGGGTACTGCCCAAAAGGGAGTTGCAGGGGAGTCACAAGGTTATTTTAGGGGGTCATGGTATTCGCACCCTTACTTCTGTGCTGCCTTCAGAGCTGAGCTTCTGGACAGCAGCAGATGTTTGCCGGGCACCCAGCTTTCAATATAGCACAATACCATACCATGCCACCCTTACTTTTGCGATGCTTCCTTCAGACCTGGGCAACCAGAGAGTGGCAGCTGCTGACTGAGAGCCCAGTTCTGCAGGCAGCAGTGCAGAAATAAGAGTAACAATACCATACCATGCCATCCTTCTGCACTGGTGCTGGTTCTGCCTTCAGAGCTGGGCTCCTGGCCAGCAGCTGCTACTCTCCAGCTACCCAGCTCTGAAGGCAGCACCACCGCCAGCAGCAGTGCAGAAGGGTAGTAGTTCCACAGGCCCTCCTATAATAATCTTGGGACCTCCCAACAACTCATTTTTGGGTCAGGACCCCTACAATTACAACATAGTGACATTTCAGATTAAAATAGCTGAAATCATGAAATTTGCGATTTTTAAAATCCTATGACCATGAAATAGTCCATTTTGGTCAATAAATTTGGTAGGGTCTTAGCCATCTTACTAAGAAGCTGGGCTTATTTGTCACCTCTTCCCCATATAAGCTTCTTGTGGCGCTCCAGAGTTCAGGACTCTTGGACCTATAGCATTAAAGGAACCTAGGCTCCAGAGTCTGTAGGGCTTCAGAGTTCAAGGCTGGACTCAGAGTCTCTTCCCCTCACTACTGCATGGGAGCCACTGTCACATGAGTCTGTTTCCACTGGAGACCCCAGTTGGGATAAGAGTAGGTGAGTAGTGGACCCTTGGGAGGTCTGTAAGAGAGGTGGCAGCAGGCATGGCAGAGCTGGGCCTGAAGGCCCTTACTGCGCTCTCTGGCACTGAGAGTGTCTGTTGCGTTCCAAGCCCAGTATTCTTAGGCCAGAGAGAGGCAGGGGGAAGCAGCTGAGCTCCTCAAAGAGGAGTGTGGCTGCTGGTGCAGGCTCTAGGGACGTAGATGGTATTGTCCACAGAATCTTAGAAACATAGGACTTGAGAGGTCATCTGATCCAGGCCTCTGCACTGAGGCAGAACCATCTGGTATCACTCCACTCATGAAGTGGGGGAAGGAGGCTGCTTTCCTTGACGCCAACTCTTTCAATCCTGCCAGGCTCATTTTCCTGCCTGGTGAAGGGTGGCAGATGTAACTCCACCCAGACTGGTCTGTGAGGGACCTGTCCCCGAAGCAATCCAACTTCCTCAATGAGACACGCAGGAGTAAAGTTAAAAGTAAAGTAGTAGTGAAGTGACTCAGACATCCACTGTTGCCTCTGGCTTTCTCTGCCTTAGAACGGGAAGTAGAGCTGAGGGATCAATCTCCACAATGGGCAAATGCGGCCCTGTGACATGGCTGGGATTTAGACAGACTTTAAGATGAATTGTTAGAAAATTGAATTAAAGTTAGGAATGTCCTTCATGAAAGCTCAGCAGCAGGAAGGCTTGGCTGAGCTGCTGGTAAGGCAGAAAAATCAGGAAGGAACTACAAACAGTAGCAATTGCTTCCAGGGGACTGACAAGTTTGATTCCACCCTTAAATTGCAAAGAAGACTGAAGTACCCATTGCAATGGATCTTTAGACCTAAGCACACTGGAATGGGGAGTGGGGGGGAGATTATGCTGTAATTTTTCTTTCCCTCCAAGAGATAGGCTCTTGGACCTATAGTATTAAAGGAACCTGGACTGTATAGGCAGAGGGTATGAAACAATCCCAGTAATTTTTTTCTGAACTCTTTAAAACGTTTTTACAAAAGTTTTTCCTGTAAAACATAGGGCATGTATAGAATACACTCTGCTGTGGTGCGAAGGTTTTATTAGCACTCATTGGAGAAAATCTGAATAAGTCTCTTGCTGTATTTCACTCATGGATAATTTGGCTATCCCAAATTGACACCACAGCAACAAATCATATTTTTCCTCTTTCAAAATCCTCTTTAAGACCAGAAGGGCCCAGTATGAAAATTTAGTTTGACCCCCTGTATAACACAGGCCATAAACCTCACCCCTTAATTTCTCCATCAAATGTAGTAGGCCTACAATGACTTAAGCAAGCTTAAATGTACTGGGTGCCTGATCCAAAGACCACTCTAGTCACTAGAGAGGCTCCCATGGAACCCAGGACTCACATTCTCTAAAGTAAATTTGCTCTAGAAAAATGATAGAATAGTTTGTTATCTCTAGCTGAAATTAAAAAGAAGTCCAAATGTCCATGCATTATTACAGAAATCTTTACACTCAATTCTCGTGTTTAGGAAACAATGAGAGTATTTTATTAAAATAATTAGATTATTACTAGAAATATTTCTCAACTTTAGACTTTCTTCATTGAACAATAAGAGTGAGTTAAAAATCAAACCATGTTTTAAAAGAAGAAATTCATCATAAATAATCCAATTTGCAGTCAAAATTAAGTGGTTCAACAATGTCTTTAAAATGATTGTTAGCCAGAGCTGGTCTAAATAATTCAAAAAGATTCAACAAGAAAAAAAGATAAAAATATTTGTGAGAGCTTAGATCCATTTTTCAACTAGTTCTACTTCTACATAGTTATTAAATAAAAAAGTGATAGCCAATAATGTCAAAAGCTTAACAAGCCAATGTGTACACATTTCAACATAGAAAAGAAGGTTTTGTGAAATACATCTCAGCATTTGTGGTTTGTTTTACACTTTTTTTTACTAGTATTCTCTCATGAGTGTTATTGAATAAATCTTGGAAAACACAGCATTTAAGAGGGACCTGCTACTGAAGTGATAGAACAGGAATCTCATTTTTATTATGATTTTTTGAATTTATTTTGCTCTATCATAGGTCAGATGAGACTTCTAGTAACAGTAAAGTTAGAGAACAGTGCATCCTGGGATTTCTTTATTTAGTCAGCAGTCACAGCATTTCACAGAGAAAAGAAATAACACAAAAATGAAAATGAATGCCAGAGGCCAGTTGGTGGAAACAGACTTTTTGGTATAACAATTTTCATTTAGTTTTGCAGTTCATCTTCAACTTAATACCTAAATACACTAAATTAATGGAATCAGTCATCTCTTATGACTTTCAAACACTTTTTATTCTCCAGGTTGTTTTGGGCCATCAGCTGGCCACTCATTCCATTTTGTATCTTTGTTGGCTTCCAACAGACAAATCCCTCCATAGGAAGCAAAAAGGTAATATCCTCCCTTCTCTGCTGGCTGCAGATCCTCCACTCAACTGTAGGGCCAGGGAGTTCCCCTACAAGATTTATTACACAGCTAATATCAACATATCCTCTTTCAACCCCAACATCATTAATGGTGAACAGAGAGTCCATACAGTGACTGCAGAAAGCATGTGTTCATTTGGGGTATTGGGGTCAAGAGGGCTGATATGAACTAGTATGGCTGACAAGTATCAGAGGGGTAGCTGTGTTAGTCTGGATCCATAAAAGCGACCAAGAGTCCGGTGGCACCTTATAGACTAACAGATGTATTGGAGCATAGCTTTCGTGGGTGAATACCCACTTCGTCAGATGCATGTATGAAGTGGGTATTCACCCACAAAAGCTCATACTCCAGTACATCTGTTAGTCTATAAGGTGCCACAGGACTCTAGTATGGGTGAGTTCACTGTGAAAGAAGACCTGCAGAGTCAGGTTCATAAATTTATTTTAGGGTTCTACGCTGTTACCCATCACTGTAGTACCTGAGCACCTTACATATAAAGATCAGTAGCAATTGCAATTCATATGAACGGACACTGTAGAGTCACCCAGCCCTGCTCATTGGTTAAATATTATAAATCCAAGATTTTGTGCAAAGAGGCTGAGCCAATCTCTTCATGACTACTAATGGCAAAATGATTCAGTTTGACTTAACTGTCTCCATAGGGGGTTAGAAATGTACTGCGTGTAACCTTTCTAGCATCTGAGGCGCTCTGTGGAGCATCTGTTTTTAAATTGGAAAGTATTTCAATCAAAGTGCACGCTAAATGAAACTAATTCTATCATTCCCATAGTAACCCTTGAACATCACTTATGATGGTCACAAGAACCTCTTTTCTCTTTTAATCCAGATTTCTGGGTAATGTACATATTAGAGGTGCATTAAAATGCTCTTAACCTGATTGGATTTTTGAAAGGGATGAAAGGTGAATAAATGGCTAAGTGTGTTCTAGAAAAGTCTGAAAATTGCAATTCTGATTTCTGAATTATTCATGAAAAGTGGTGGAGCGAATATGCTATACAGCATTTCTTTAACTTGCAAGATTAATGTTCCTGTTGCAAAGTTTCCTTTCAGAGAATTCAACAATTAAAATTCAGGGCTCCATTTCTATTGGACCAACCTATTTTATGTAATGTACAGTACATGGCACACACACTCTAGTTATCATTTCGGTCAACATACCTTTGTGTGGGCTTTTACTTGAAACTCTTTAATATACAGTACAAAGTTACCTTTAACAGTGAATATCTATAACAACAGGTGTTGCATACTAGTTATTGATACAAGTTAATAGAGATGCAAAATATTATTACATTTTTGTCATTTTAACTGAGGAAATTATTTTGAACCTAATTTTGATTTTACTTCTTCACTTTCCATTTATGCAATTCAAGTAAATTAAGCAACCGAGCAGCGGGCTTGCAGCCTTGACATGCCTTGGAGATGTCTCAGAGCTTCAACAAGATACCCAAGTCCTTTACCTGCATAACTGGGGCTTCTGATTTTAGGTTTTACCCAACAAACAGCCCTGATATAAACACCAGAAAAAGTTACTAGTATCTACGGGCTTGTCTATATCCAGGGGCAGCTCTAGACATTTCGCCGCCCCAAGCAGGGCAGCATGCTGTGGGGGGTGCTCTGCCGGTTGCGGGGAGGGCGGCAGGCGGCTCTGGTGGACCTCCTGCAGGCACGCTGATCCACCGGAGCCGCCTGCCGCCCTCCCGGCGACCGGCAGAGCACCCCCCGCAGCATGCCGCCCCAAGCACACGCTTGGCGTGCTGGGGCCTGGGGCTGCCCCTGTCTACATCAAACAGTAATAGGGTCTACAGTGCATGATTTCTAAAGCACAATAACGTGATGTGTTTTAATTGGTGTTTTGGTACCCTGCTAGTGTGCACTAAAGGTTCCCTACTATGCTTTAATGTAGTGCTGTTTGAAACAGCAGATAAAAAGCCCCCAAACCCTCTGATTATTGGACTCTTTAGCAATTTTAGAAATTACATAAATAAACCCTGGAAAATTAAGTTAATAAAGCCCAAATACCAGACAGTTTATGCATAAATCACTTGTGGCTTCACTAATCAATGAGTAATACACCTTCCCATACTCACACTGATAAAATATTTATATTAATGCCATCATGTCTTGTATCTATATATTACATATATAAACACACACACTTTAAATATACTATATATGGTACATTTGTATGTGTATTTTGCACAAAACAAGATATGAATCAGATGAGAAACATTAAAATTTTTACTCTCTTTAGCTTTCATTGTAATATTAACAATGAACTCTTTTTTTTACTAATATAGATGTCATAAATGCTTCTATAATATTTCTTCTAATTTTGATCTCTACACCATTTTTTTTATGCTACCAATCACACCTTTGATGGAATTTACTACAAATATGCCATTAATTTGACAGACATTTCATTGAGTCTTTTTCTGAAGAAAACTTGGCAAATGAAAAAGACTTCCCTAATTTCAATGAATAAGTATTATCTTTAAAAATGTTATATCTGGCAAACAAGAATTTGCCATATGTGCTAATTTATTTTGTTGGTGACTACATGCCAAGTCTCACAAGAGTATTATTTGATACAGCAACTAGGAAATCAGGTTTACTTGAAAGAAAAACCTGACATTTATGAGCCAGATAACTGACGAGAGCATCTCTCAGATATCCAGACAAAATCTAGAGCGATAAGACATTAACATAACTTATGTGTAAAACAGTCAAAATATTTTTGGGGTCCTTTCAAAATTGATTAATGAGTAAGTTAAACTTCTTTATATTTAACTTATACTGTAGATCTACAGTGGGTGCACATAATGTGGATGCATTCTCCAGGTAAAGAGATGAACAAAAGGAAGAAATTTGGCTTTCCTATCAAAAGCATATCAATCCATCTTTACAAGACAGATATGGCTAGCAGTGAGAAGAGTTGCTTAGAAAAACCTCTATTTAAAAAAAAAACAAAAAACCTCCATGATTAAATTGTCACTCTACATTGTTTTCTAATGATGGTAAAATTCTTTTAAGCTTTGACTCAAATACACTATTTCATGATGCAAGATTTGATGCTTTCCCCTACGTCCACCCAGCCCATCAGAGCTTGGATATAAAGCAACAAATAAGCCAAATCAATGATATTTCTCTCCTTTTTGCTCCACATACACTCCTTCAAAGTTCTGCCACAGCATTTGTTTCATATGATCATGGGAACTATTCAGGCAGAATGATTATAAAAGAGCTTGATCTAGTGTTTACAATAGAAGATTGGGAGTTAAGATGTCTGGATTCTATTGTCAAAAGAGTTCTCCTCCAGACCAAAGATTACAGATAAAATACCCTTTGAATTCTTGCTGGCATGGCCATAGATTTATTTAGAATTCTAGAAGACAGGAAATCCTGCTGGGCACCTTGAATAATAGAAAGGAAGAAAAAAGAACTCAGCAAGTCATTCTGCAAGGGCTGTAAAAGTGCAGCGTGTGTGACTGGCAAATTACAGCAAAGCAGAGCTGAACATAAGTAAAAGCAGAGTTAAATTAACTGGATGGCAATCATTTCTTCTGAATTAGAAAATACTGTAATAATGAACTCAAATTACAGATAACAATTACTAATATTTTAATTTGTTAGGACACAGCCTCTAATTTTGGTAGAGACCATCAGAAATTATGTTGCACTATACAGCATCTAACTGAAGGTAAACAAGTCATAACTTGGGGTAAACCTATTTAACTTATAAAAATTAATCTTGTATTTAGGCCAAATCTTGTTTTCTCTGACCTCCAATATCCATTTATGGTGGCTAATAAAGAATCAAATGTGACAGTAATGCTCAGTTGGCCTTATGCCAAAACACTTGAAGTTGAGTCTTTACCTAACTTCAGTATATAAATTGGGATAGTAGGTTCTCCAACTCCAAATATGAAGCAGCTGCTTTCTTCTAAATGCAAATCATACATTAGGAATTAAACACTAACTCAGTTTTTAAAGATTTCTTTTCTTTATGTGATAAAGGATAAAAAGATCCATTTCACTCTCAATGTGCTGAACATAGATTGTACTATCATATGTAGCACAGAAAGAGAGACAACTATACACTTCATTCAATCCAATAGTCTTTCTGGTCACTGGGGCACCTCCCTCCTTCCCCAGAATACACAAGCTCGAATCCACCAACATGCCCTTCTCTGGGAATGGCCTATCATGGAATAGCAGCAGCAATGGGGCAGAAGGAGCATTCACGTACAAATTCAGGCTGATTTCAGAAGTGCCAGCTATCAGCAGAACTGCAGTTGTACTGAACTGTTGAGTGTCAGGTGGGAAGAGAGTGGAGGTTGATTCTGATTAGAGTCTGAAATGACCCTGAGAGGGAAACACATTGACAACTGAGAACAGAGACATTAAATAAAACAGAAAATGGTGGCAATAATAATAGGAATTGTGATTAATGTGCATAAGCCTTGTCAAGTAGTGTCAGGCTAAGTATTGTTAGGCCTCAAACTTCCAGAAGTTGTAAGAAGTGAGTACAGTAGAATCCTGCAAGCATAAGCATAATCTACCTAGGAAGCTTTATAGACTAAGAAGGAAACTCTGTAAAAGTTGATACAGACTTGTGGTTACTATGCTCTGCAACCAAATACCTCTTTAAGCTGATTTGAGCATTTTTGAATAGTAAATTGACCACAATTAGCCGCAAAGAGAAGAGATGACATGAGCACTGGTGCACAGTTCATAAGTTCAAAACAACCACAAATACCACTCTAGAATATTTGGTCACCTTGTTGGTTGACTTGTTTTGAAGCACGGCCAGCAAATACCATATAAATAAAATACAGAGGCTCAGGGTGTGTGTGTGTGTGTGTGTGTACCTAAAAGAAATCACTCTTTGTCAGGCTCACATACATCCCCTGAACCAAAGGGACTTGCGCTTCACTGACTATCTGTGCCTGGCCAGTGCAGGAAATGGTCAACTGAAGGTAATGTATCTTTGGACGAAAGCAGGGTAAGATTTTGAACTAAAAAGGTCTGTTTATGCTTGAGCTGATTAATCTTAAGTCTGTATTAATACTATAGTTTAAGTTTATCAGTAAATTGTTTAAGCCAGGGGTCAGCAACCTTTCAGAAGTGGTGCGCCAAGTCTTCATTTATTCACTCTAATTTAAGGTTTCGTGTGCCAGTTATACATTTTAACATGTTTAGGTCTCTTTCTATAAGTCTATAATATCTAACTAACCTACTGTTGTATGTAAAGTAAATAAGGTTTTTAAAATGTTTAAGACATTTCATTTAAAATTAAATTAAAATGCAGAGTCCTCCAGAACAGTGGCCAGGACCCGGGCAGTGTGAGTGCCACTGAAAATCAGCTTGAGTGCCGCCTTCGGCACATGTGCCATAGGTTGCCTACCCCTGGTTTAAGCTGTTTAAAAGTAGTAATAGTCAATAGTTAATCAATATATAGTAACTGTATATGTTTTGTGCCTTGCTGGAACCTGGTAAAGTTAGTAGTTTATAAATCATAGTAGCTTTGCAAGTTGCTGTGCCAGTCTTCAGTACAAGTTACTATCAAGTTTATCATAAAAGTCAATAGAAGTTTATAAGTTGCTAGATAAGGTTATAGGCAGGTTAGGGTTAATAAAATATAGTTAATCAACGTATTAGCATTGCATGCAAAGTTGTATTTGTTGAGAGTGGTTACAGTACATGTAAAGTTGCTAGGCAATCAAAAATAGTAGCTGTCATAAACAGATAAGAAAAGTTAATAGCACAGAAGTACTTTATATCTCTTTGACTGTAAAGGGTTAACAAGTTCAGTAAGCCTGGCTGTCACCTGACCAGAGGACCAATCAGGAGACAGGATACTTTCAAATCTTGAGGGAGGGAAGTTTCTGTGTGTGCTGTTAGTTTTTGGTTGTTGTTCACTCTGGGGGCTGGCCTAGGTCAGCTGAGTTGAGCTAGGGCTATGGGACTGTTTAATTGTGGTGTGGACATTCAGGCTTGGACTGTAGTCAAGGCTCTGGGACCCTTCACCCACCCGCAAGCTCCAAAATCCCAAGTCAGTTGACACAGGGCACCTTCCTGTATTTAACTGCAGTGTAGTCATACCCAGATTCACTTCAATAGACTTTGGATCAGACCTTAAGGTCCATTCAGATACAGGTGTATCAACCCGCTGAAGGCCATGAGGTTATTCAGATGTCACTGATGGCATGATCTGAAGGTAACGGTGTTGCACCAACAGAATCAAGGGCCTAACTTGGACTGTAAAATCCTATTACTGGGGAAGATGTATACAAAGGGAAGAGTACAGCTTTTGTTTGCCATATTAAGAGTGCTATATTTAGTGGGTAGAAAGGAAGGAAGGGGGAGAAAGAGGCTAATTTCTCTCTGTGTCAGGATTACTTTCTCTCTCAGGAAGAGTCTGGGAGGGGGAAAGAGAAGGAGGGGGGAAGGTGAATTTTCCTCTCTGTTTAAAAATTCAAGGCGTTTGAATCACAGTGATCTTCCAAGGTAACCCAGGGAGGGGAAGCCTGGGAGAGGCAATGGTGGGGGAAGGGTTTACTTTCCTTGTGATAAGATCCAGGGGGTCTGTGTCTTGGGGTTCCCCGGGTAAGGTTTTGGGGGGACCAGAGTGTACCAGGCACTGGAATTCCTGGTTGGTGGCAGTGCTACAAGTACTAAGCTGGTAATTAAGCTTAGAGGAATTCATGCTGGTACCCCATCTTTTGGATGCTAAGGTTCAGAGTGGGGAATTGTACCATGACAGTAGCAGTGCATGTTCTTGTGACTATTTTCAATATTATTTGCCTTTTATATACGTACTTATAGGAATAGGTAGTTAATGCATACTACTACTTGTACTTGTGCTTGCCTTCAGTATAACTTGCCATTTGTATTAATCCTCACTCAGTGCTGGTCTTTAATTCTGTTTTTCTTATTCTGTCTGTATTGCCTTTATAGTCGTAAGTCATTAAAAGCCTTTCTTGAGGCATAATTAGTTGTTAGTTTCTCTTTTGCGGACACTACTCAACCTCATTACATCTTTGTTGGGTAGTGGGAAGTAGCTATCACCCAGAGCCCCACTAAGGCCCTAACAGGAGTCCCCTAGGACTCTGATTTGTGCCTCCTCCTTCCATTAATCTCCACAGGAATGGAGTTTAGACAAACTTTTTTTTAACTAGAGCAGCATCAAAGAAGGGCACATGAACAATTGGCTTGGGAATATCAAAATCCAAAATAAAAGACTTAAGTGACATAGTGGTTATCTGTATCAAATTATTAATTCTATTTTGTAATGTGTTGAGCACAAGGTCTGGCTTGTTTGAGGGAACCCTGACAGCTGCTCCTCATTAGGGTGAAGTAATGTCACTGAGAGCCATCAAGACTGCAATCTAGGGCCAACAACTTTGTCTCATTTATTTCTCCACTCTAAGGAACGATACTCTCTCTATGCAGGGGCCCACAGGAAGGGGGCAAGTGTGACCGGTGAGTCTCGAGCTTTTCAGTGTAGCCCTTCTCCCCACGGTGTGGCTCAAGCCTCCTCTTCAGCGCTTGCTTGAAGGGGCTGTTCTCCTCTCCTTGCATGGATTGGGTCCTGGATTCTTTTTCCAGTGCCTTGTGCCTCCACACAAGGGGACTCTCACGGGGCTTAAGCCACAAGGCGTGCTGTCACTTAACAAAATGAATAATGCTTCAAAATGCAGAGACTTCAAAACCCAGGACACAACAAAATACATCAACACAAACCCCAGCAAACAAATGAGATGTCCAAAAGTTAACGGTATAACAAAGGGGGGATTTTCTGGGATTATGGAAAGAGGATCTGTGGAAGGAAAGGATTAGGGTTAACTAATAAGTACTAAAAATAATAAATAATTCCCCACCTCTCAACACTCACAATTCTTCCCAGTCCCCAGCTCCCTTCCTGGTACCTTCCCAGGCAAATGGTACACTGAGACGGAGTTCTGAGATGAGTTCTATCATTGTTGTCAGGCATTAAATAAAAGGGGTCCCTTACTGTGTCTTCATTACCGGGTGAGGAAGGGACCTCTCCTGGTTCCTACCAAACTCACAGGCTCTCTGTGCATAGGTGCTGGAACTAGTGGAAGTGGTTTCCATCTTCTAACGGGTTTACAGTTTGGTTCAGTGGCTCTGCCACTATACAAATTGTTCCAGCACCCCTGTCCTGGTCTGGAGTCTTGTGAAAGTCTTGTCTGGCCCTCAGTAGTAGGCACTTGGTCAGATCTCTGCCACTTCTAATGCTGGTTCCCACAGGGCTGGAGATGCCTGATCCATGCAACTTTCCTACAGTAGTTCAAAGACTCCCTGAGCTGTTCTTCTTTTCTCTCAGCTCCCAGACTCAAAGCTCAAAAATTGTCTCTTGGTCTCGGAGTCAGGCTGCCCCTCTCTGAGCCGCCCTAGCTCATCCTTGGTCCATCAAACTGCTGCCCAGATCACTCCATGCAGAAGCCTCCTTATTTGCCTCAGCAAGAGTTTCTACACTAGTCTGTCTTCACCCCAGATTCCAAGCAGGCAGAGAAATGGTGTCAGAGAGCTCAGGTAGCTATTGTAATTGCAGTACTGTAAGTAGGACCTCTAGAAGCTTAGTCTGTAGCTCACAGGGCTGGCAAACTCCAAATGCGGCTACATCAGTTTGAACACATGGTACAGAGATGGATGCCCCATGTAAGTGGGGAGTTCTGTCCTATGCACGGGGGAGCAATTACTGACACATCAGAATGACTTGAAAGAGAGGGCAGGAGGGACTCTGCCCACCCTGAAATGCAGACGAACCTCAGACTCACAGAAGGGGTGAGACCAAACTGGGAAAGGGTTGTGACAAGACTTTTGATGTTTTCAATAATCTGTAACGCTCAAGTGCTATAAAAGTAGGCATAAGAAATACCTTTGCTATGCCTGTGGTCCTTTGTTTCTTGCTATTCTGTTCCTGAAGAAGTTAAACTAGAAGTCCCCTAGTGTTCACAGTGTAGGTGGCACGCTAAGGGAGTCTGGGAAAGTGAGTGGCGGGCTCTTACGCGATCTCAAGCACTGGTTTCAATTCAGCCAGGCAGCAGCACCTCACCTCCCCCAAGGAAGTGTGTCAGATAAGAGGTCTGAGCCCAGGACCACACCCTAGGAAACTAGAACTAGAAACAGTGATTAGCGCATATACAGACCCAGCTGGCCTGAAATCTTGGGTCCACTCACAGCGGAGCAGTGACTGTATAGAAAGGTCCTGGGCCAGTTTAACAATGCGCACCGCGGGTAGTTTTTTTTTTCCCCCCCCTTCTGTATTCTCTATTAGGACTGTAAGCTTTTGGGGGTAGGACAATGCATTCTGATGTTTTTGCAGTGCTTACCAGAGTGAAGCCCCAAACATGACTGGGGCTTTGGAATTAGTGGAATCTAAATGCTAATTTTGACTATGCATTTTATTTCAGCAGATGTATAAGTAAAGCTTATCACTATACACTGAAAAGTTAAACAGTCACTTTAGTATAACAGTATCTTGCCTTAGTTTTAAAATGAACTAAGAACAAATTGAGTCACAGCATTCAAATAATCAGACTTATTTCTTGTTTTGCAATAGCCAGTAATGACACATGAAAGATACTTGCACTGCAACTGAAAAAAATAAAAATGGCAGAGGTCCCAATTTCATTAATTATAACACTCAGTGGAATGAGATACAAAAGAATGTTTCTTGCAGTAAGGAGTGCCTGCAGCCGGTCTTGTTCCAGCTGATAATCAAAATATACCTTCAGGCCAATTTTGTGGACCATGCATCTTACCAAAGTCTGACCTAAGCAAATTGATTGGACATCTTCATAAAGGTTAGAATAACCTCAGACTGATCCGGTCTCCTCTAATGATTGACTTCACTGTTCCACAGCACCAAAGTCCCTGATCTCCACTGAAAGAAACACACTCCTCCCCCCGCATTTTATTGCCAAATGTCTTATAATAATTTTCCTGCCAATTCTCCAAACCTCAGCCTTTATAAAGGTAACACCCAGCCAGAGCCATAACTAGGTATGTTTGCGCCCAAGGCAAGAATACAAAATTGCGCCCTCCCCCAGGGCCAACTCGGCGGCGGCAATTCGGGAGCAGGCCCTTCCCTCTGAGAGGGACTGAGGGACCCGCCACCGAATTGTCATCGAAGAATGAATGAAGCGGCGGCAGTAGAGCCTGTGATTTTGGGGGGGTCTAACTCATGATTTTTGACTGCTTGGGCTGGTAATGTTGCTTCCAAGATGGTCTTTGGTTCCAGTCCAGTTCCAGTCCAGAGAGGGACTCACAGGTTAAGAGAGGAGGGAGGTGCTGGATATCAGCAGTGGCCACTAGGGATCAGCATGTGTCCTGAGAATGCTGGGAGTTCAGGTCTGCAGGGAAGGATCAGGGGTGGCAGATTTGTTGAAATTTTGGTGGTGCTGAGAACCCACCCCCACCCAAGCTCCACCCCCCACCCACTCAAGGCTCTGGGAGGGAGGAGGTCTGGGGTGCACGCCCTAGACTGGGGCAGGGGATTGGGGGGCAGGCTCTGGGAGGGAGTTTGGAGATGGGAGGGATGTGGTGCAGGCGTGAGGGCTGTGAGTTGTGGCTGCAGATGAGGGGGTTGGAGTGTGGGAGGGGCTCAGGGTGAGGGCTCTGGCTGGGGCTGGGAATGGGAGGTTTGGGGTGCTAGAGGGGCTCAGGCAGAGGGTCAGGGTGTGGGGGGATGAGGGCTCTGGTTGGGACTGGGGATAAAGCGTTTGGGATGCTGGAGGGGCTCAGGACTCGGGCAGAGGGATGAGGGCATGGTGGGGGAGTGAAAGCTCTGACTAGGGTGTGGGCTCTGGGGTGGGGCAGGGCTGAGGATGAGTTTGGGGTGCAGACAGGTTGCTCCAGGAGAGGGGCCAGAGAGGACTCCCCCCCCCAGCCCTTTCCCTGATGGCAGCAGCAAGCTTTGTGGGAGGAGACCCCGTTTACTGCCCCCCCAGCAGGACACTCACCCCCACCACTGTCACTGCAGGTGCTCCTAAGGCCCCTCTCAGGTCCAGGAAACTCCCTCGCCTCCCCCGTGGTGGGTGCCGGGGGCAGGTGCTGCATGTGCCTCCTCCCATGCTGTTGCCCCTGACTGTAGCCTCACTAGGGGTGAGGGATGGGGCTGCGTCCTTGCCCTGTGCTGCAGAAGGGTCCCATTGAAAAATAAATCAAGGTTCTGAGGAGGAAGGCAGGCTCAGAGTTAGTCTGCCCTGGCAGCTGCTGCAGGGAGGCAACATGGAGCTCTCTGCTCCGGGTTCGGGAAGGGGGGAGCAAGTCAGGGTCCGGGGACACTTGGGGAGGTGAAGGGGGGCCGCAGATAAGGGTGGGAAGGAGATCACCCTGCTTATAAATATCTCTGTGCCAGCGGCTTTTTTTTTTTCCCCTCTCCACCACTTTCTGCACCCCTGGGCTTTGTGCGCCTGAGGCAAGTGCCTCACTCACCTCACCCTTGTTATGGCACTGCACCCAGCTACCGTATCAGTTTTCCTATAAAAAAGCAGAGAAAGTCTGCAATCCAGTAGTAAACAGTATTAGAGGTAACAACAATTTCATATAGTTTGCACAGTGAGTGAAATAATCCATCCCTTCACTCTGACACGAGTGGCTTTGTAGGAATCACACTGGATTCAATAAATGTTCCACTAGCCAATCTTAACCCCCAAAACAACCAATCAGAAGTTGGTTCCAGGAGGGCAGCCAATGAGTTAGCCTGAAGCTAAGTTGAAGTAGCTAGACAGGAAAGGACATAGACCCTGGTCATCTTCCCCAGGCAGCCCCTTCAAGAGCCCCTAAGCCCTTGAACAGAAGTAGGGCTGACAGAGATTGATTATGTTTTAAAAGGAGCATTCATAATGAGGCATGCATTTAAAATACAATATAAAATTAACTGCCACTTCTGGAAACCCAAGAAAAGCATTAGATTCCCTAGGTATTTCAGGTATTACTATACATTGTTAACTTATATAACAAAACATGGCTAACTTTGGACCTGATCTTGTTACACAGAACACTTGTATTTTCTACCGATGTTAGTGATTTCTACACACTCAGCTGGTCTTAGGATCAAACACATTGTTACTTTAGCTTCCCAAAAGTAAGTGCTGTGAAGTAAAGGTCTATTTTTCCTTCATGTTTTCACAGCAAAAACTAAGCAGCAGAAGGAATTGGCTTGATTTGTTTTAATGCTTTTACAGCGTGTGAAGACTGGTGCCTTTAAAGTGCATGGATGACTTCTCACCATTAAACCTTTGCTAGATTTCGTAACAGATTCTAATTAGAGTGGGTTACTTGCTAGCATGCCATCTGCTAGAATTACCTGTTCTAACAGCTAAATAGCCACAGCTGTAACTCAAGAGCTTGCTCAGCATGTCCTCAATCATTTTAGTAATAGAAATACAAACATAACTGGTATGTCAAAGAGATGTTCTAAGGTGGCTCAGCATTAATAGTTCTCCCTGAATTGCAGGAGACTGGGATTGAATACAGTATTTGGATTCTTGCTCCTCAGAGCTAGCAAGCGCTGAGGAGGTAATATGCTCAGTATCCTCTTTTGAGCGTCATGAAGCATAGAAGTTCTCTTTAACAGACTGTAAGGACTGCTCTGTGGATAGGCTTTGAAAGGAAACCTGTGTAAGGTGATTAAGAAAAAGCAGAAAGTTTACAAGGAGTGAAAGATGGGAGGGATTAACAAGGAAAGCTACCTTATTGAGATCAGAACATGTAGGGATAAAGTGAGAAAGGCCAAACCAAAATCCAGGACAGAGTTGGACCTTGCAAAGGGAATTAAAACCAATAGTAAAGGTTCTAAATAGCCATATAAATAAGAAAGGAAAACAAAAGCCAAAGAAGAAGTGGGACTGACCAAACACTGAGAGGAAGTTGGAGGTTAAGGATAATCTAGGCATGGCCACAATATTAAACAATACCATTGTCCTCAGTCTTTATATGAGGCTAATGAGGAGCTTAGGGATAATGGTAGGATGACAAATGGGAATGAGAGATATGAAGGTAAGATATTACGCAACATCCGAGGTAGAAGCCAAAACTCAGAACAGCTTAATGGGACTGAAATCACGGGGCCCAGATAATCTTTCATCACCAAGATATTAACGAGGACTGAGAACATGAAATTTGCAAGCCCATTAGCAAGAATTTTTAATGAAATCTGTAAACTCAGGGTTTGGTAACATATGGACTGGAGAATTGCTAACATAGTTCCTATTTTAAGAAAGGAAAAAAGGTGATCAGAGTAACATACAGGGCCTGTTAGTTTGTGACATCTGTAGTATGCAAGGTCTTGGAAAAAAATTTTGAAGGAGAAAAGTAGTTAAGGACATTGAGTCAATGGTAATGGGCGAACAAAATACAACATGGTTTTCAACAAAGGTAGATCGTGCCAAACCAACCTGATCTCCTTCTTTGAGAAGGTAACAGATTTTTTAGACAAAGGAAATGCAGTGGATCTAATCTACCTCAATTTCAGTAAGGCATTTGATACAGTTCCACATGGGGAATTATTAGCTAAATAGGAAAAGATGGGGATCAATATGAAAATTGAAAAGGTGGATAAGGAACTGGTTAAAGGGGAGACTACAACAGGTCCCATACTGAAAGGTGAACTGTCAGGCTGGAAGGGAGGTTACTAGTGGAGTTTCCAGGGATCGGTTTTGGGGACAAAAATCTTAGTTTTACGATCTTTTTATTACTGACCTTGGCACACGAAAAGTGGGAATGTGCTAATAAAATTGTTTGCAAGTGGATGACACAAAGCTGGGAGGTATTGCTAATACAGAGAAGGAAACGCGGGATATCATACAGGAAGATCTGGAGGACCTTGTAAACCGATAAGTAATTAGTAATAGGATGAAATTTAATAGTGAAAAGTGCAAGGTCATGCATTTAGTGGATTACAACAAGAAATTTTGGTTATAAACTTGGGGACGCATCAGTTGGGAATAACGAGCAGAGAAGGAGAAGGATCTGAGTATTGGTTGATCACAGGATGAACTATGAGCCACCAATGTGTGATATGGCATGAGTAAAAAAAGCTAATGCGGTCTTGGATGCATCAGGCTGAGGTATTTCCCAGTAAAGATAAGGAAGTGTTAGTACCATTATACAAGGCAACTGGAGAGACCTCATCTGGAATACTGTGTGCAGTTCTGGTCTCCCATGTTAAGAAGGATGAATTCAAACTGGAACAGGTACAGAGAAGGGCTACTAGAAAAGGATGATCCGAGGAATGGAAAACCTGTCCTTATGAAAGGAGACTCAAAGAGCTTGGCTTGTTTAGGCCTAACCAAAAGAAGGCTGAGGGGAGATACGATTGCTCTTTATAAATATATCAAGAGGGATATAATATCAGGGAGGGAGAGGAATTATTTAAGCTTAGTACCAAATGTGGACACAAGAACAAATGGATATAAACTGACACTAGCCGGAAAGTTTAGACTTGAAATTAGACGAAGTTTCTAACCATTAGAGGAGTGAAGTTCTGGAACAGCCTTCCAAGGGGGAGTAGTGGGGGCAAAAGACATATCTGGCTTCAAGACTAAAGCTTGATAAGTTTATGGAAGGGGATGGTATGATGGATAGCCTAAATTTGGCAATAAATTGATCTTTGATTATTAGCAGGTAAATATGACCCAATGGCCTGTGATGGGGATGTTTAGATGGGGTGGGGATCTGAGTTACTACAGAAAAGAATTCTTTCCTGGGTGCTGCCTGGTGAGTCTTGCCCCACATGCTCAGGTTTAACCGAACCGATTGCCATATTTGGGGTCGGGAAGGAATTTTCCTCCAGGGCAGATTGGCAGAGGCCCTGGAGTTTTTTTGCCTTCCTCTGCAGCGTGGGACACAGGTCACTTGCTGGAGGATTCTCTGCACCTTGAGGTCTTTAAACCACGATTTGAGGACTCCGATAACTCAGACATAGGTCAGGGGTTTGTTACAGCAGTGGGTGGGTGAGATTCTGTGGCTTGCGTTGTGCAGGAGGTCAGACTAGATGATCATAATGGTCCCTTCTGACCTTAAAGTCTACAGTAGATTTTTAGCTAGAAGAATGGTATTTATGAGATGACCACAGAGGAGGACAAAGTATCAAGCTCCTACTTTTCACTCAAAGTGCATCTGGAGGACATGTCCCAGGTTGCGAGGACAGGGCAATGGGAAAAGACTGTGGTCAATCTTTTCAAAACTAACTGATTACGTATCTGAAAAAGAATATACCCGATAAAGGAAGATTTGTCCTCCCAATTTAAAAATAAAACAATACTTCAGTGAAAATTAGCAACCCTTATAGTGTGCTCACATAAAGCTAGATCATCCCGTTGTTTAGTCAGATGGTTTCCACATGTGTGATGCTCATCATCACATATATACTTTAAGGCCCATGTATCTTCAGCTGGAAAACACAGGCCATAAATTTAGCTTTTCACAAATGTGGGGCAGAAGGAAGAACTACTTCTAAAGTTAGGAAGAATAAAAGGTAAATCAAGCAGCTGAATTAATGGAATTGTTCATCCCTGCAAGGTAGGAATGCAGCAATGTACACAATACTCACCAGGACATGTACAGAAATGTGTTTAATAATCAGGCAGTGAGAGATATTTATACTTCAAAATAACATTTTTAAAAAATAGCAACAGCCACATCTAATATGTTTACACAGAAAATAAATGGACACTAATAGGTTTATTTAATTACAATACCTTTGGTACTTTGTGCATATGCAGTATACAGGATGTCCAGCAAAATGGCACTCACTAAGACCACAGTTCAGCAAAGCACTTAGACTTATTTTTAAGAACATGCTTAAAATCTTATGCCTTCAATAGATATTAAGCACATGTTAAACTGCTTTGCAAATAAGGATGGACTTAATCATATTAAAATTAAGCACAGGGTTAAGTGCATTCATTCTTGTCATGAGTGCATAAGTTAATGAACAAAATATGTAAAAATGTAATTCAGAGTTGCAGACGCTCACCTCCTTTGAAAAAAAATTAAGCCACTAACCTTTACAAATATTGTTAATTTAATTAACTCTGATAAAAATTGTTACATATGTTACAGGATAACCATGTGAAAGCGGGCCTTTGTTTTATTACAGAACTGATTTTTTTTTATTCTAGATGCTTTAATTCATAGACTTTAAGGTAGAAATTAAAACATTTTTCTTGCAGTATAAGGCTTTTTAATTTGAAGGTGACCAACCCTAGGTGGTCAAACTGGAGTTCAGTCTGGTAAGGACTCCATATTGCTTAATGGAAATCACTTGGAAGGTCAAGAGATTCCCTACTGGATATTAAGGTTATAGGATTGTAGCTATTGGGCATCTTCACTAGGACATGTATCTCATCTGCTAGTAAAAGTACTAGGTAAACTCCAATATTTCACTGATTTCAGTGGGAGCCCATCTGAAAACAGCACACTAAGTAGAGCAAACGGGAGAGATAATATCAGGAAAAGATGTTGTCATGTGTACAAATATATAATTGTAGCTTTATAATGTTCTAAAGTACAGTACTATAATCAACAGTTCCCTCTATTTTTGAGTTGTACAAATAATACGTAAGTACCAATACTGATTTATATCAAACTTTTTTTTTTTTGAAAGGAATAGGCAATGCACTGCAAACAGCATATACAGAATTAATTAACAATATATCACAAACTTAAAAATTCTACATGTCAGCAGGAAGAGAAAGCCTCAATTCACTATAAGTAACAAAAATTTAAAAAAAAAACATTTATACATTTTGAAGTGAATGGTATTCTGCTACTGAAATTTTCATTTTGTATTTGGGCCACTTATCACTGACACTATTTGCTTGAACTCTAGCAAAAAAGATTTAGACACCAGTTTATTTGTTTTTTTTTTTTGTTTTTGTTTTTTTTACAGGTGAGTGTTTTCTTGAAAACTCTGGAAACTTTTTTCTTTAATAGTAGTTTATTTAAGTGGGCTAAAAATAAACTAAATTTCCTAACACATATTAAGATAGCGGAAGCTAAGTTCTATCCATGAATTTTTAACTTTATGACTTTTACTCGCTCTCATGCAGCTCTGAAGAATCATTTAACAAGATGAAAAAGTGTGATTTTTTTTTTTTTTAATTCCAAGCTCGAGAGGAACTGCCAAAGTAAATTGTCATGTAGTTACTTGTGTACTTACTGTCAATTTTTAATTTGTGAATGAATGGCTGTACTGAAATTAAGTGTTCAACACTTATTTAATACATTTAAGACAATTCTTTGAAGACCATATTCCCTGAGAAAAGTGTTAATGAGAAGCACCTCACTTTGATGAAACTGACTTTAATAGGCTAATCCAAACAACACAACTCCTTCTTAAATCAGCACGCTTAGCTGGCCTGCCCTTCAATTGATGCTCTAGTGTTGAGACACATGGCAAAATAAAGTTCTGCCAGCATACTAACTGCTTTCCAGAAAGACTTCTGCAATGACCTCAGGTAGAATTCAGTACAAAAATCTCTTTTCTATGGATTGCTCTAGTGCCTTGCAACATACAAACTGGCTTGATTTTGGCTTCATTTTGTCCAGGACAGAGATTGGTGAATTACCAATGGCAGATAATGATAACTTTAGATCCTTTCTTTCTGTAGGTGTGCTGTCCCCATGAAAAGCCTCTTCCTCCCTTTCCTTCCCCCAGATTTGTTAGTTATTCAAAATTGTTTGTGCAATGGGTTGTTCTAACTTTGTTTTAACTAGGCTGACTATTTGCGACTTTGTATAGGATTGTCATTAGAGCTGATCAAAAATAATTTCATGATTTTTTAACCAACTTTGAAATTAAAAACAAAAAACAAAAACAAAAACCGATCAGCTGTATTGGTCACTCATGTCATGTATTGCTTTTGGTATAATATTTAATGTCTCAAACCTTGAAGCAGACAGAAGAAGGGAAACAGACTATGGACACCACTAGCAACTATGTTCAATCTGCATCTTTGCTAAATATCCCTGAGAGTTTAGATAAGAGAAATTCTTACCTATATCAAATTAATGTCTTCAACTTTTTCATGAATAAGATATTTATATGAGGCAGTTTCTCTAATGTCAACGAACTGATCTTGGAAAAGTGGGACACAAGAGCTTGATTTTTAAGCTAGACAATCTCTTTGAATAACCAAGACCAACAAATGCATATATGATTTTTTTTTAATCTCGTTAATTGGAGAAAAGTCATGTAGCATTTATCATGTTAGAATGCTCCTAAATAAGGAGGTGCCAAATTTCAACCCTGATGACACTTTTAGCAAACATCATTGTCCAGTACACCACATTTTAACAAGTATATGGGATTCTTTGTAAGATTTTAAATAGGCATAATTTCACCTTAGACTTACAATATCGTGTTGTACAGTCCAATATATTTGACTATTGTCTTTCAAAATATATGATTTACTTGTATTCACATCTCAGAGGGTGAAATCCACAACTGGGATAATATAGTCCAAGTAATATCACGTACAGAGATTAGATGAGAGGAGGATGCCAATCTTCAAATACTGAAAAAAATACAGGAGTAAGTTTAGGTGCTTTAGATGAGCAGGAATGTATGTAAAGTTTCATATAATCTTGAGTAAATTGCTTCTCAAGTTAAAACAATTTTGCAAAAGTATAAAGAGAGCAGGGATTTTTTCTGGAGGCTTTTCCAGCTCATTCTCATTCTCCCTATAAAAGAAATATTTCCTACAGCTTTTTTATTTTCACATTGTTACAGACTGAAGAGAGATTGAGTATTTTTGCTAAAACACTAATCACTTAATATGTTCTTACTCAAACATCCTTACAATACTTAGTATTAAATTATTCAACTTTTCATAGACATGTTAAAATTAATAAGCTTCAGAATTATTCTTTTTATTGTTTTGAGTTTGACCTCACAATGCGAAAATTTATTTGCATAATTGCACAAAGGTAGGCTTTCACTGGTTATATCACTGGATTAATTTTCCATAATATCTAATCCTTCGTTTAACAAAATATCCAATAACTTCATGTCATTTGAAAGTGCCATTTAAATACCAGGATATTAGGGAAGTGTTAGGACAAAGAGATTACTTTTTGCCATTTTACTTTCAAAATATAAAAGGATATAAAAGTATTTGGTCTGAGTTGCAGATTTATCTGTACTAGTTAACAGGAGAAGGGTGCAATTCCCATAGCAAATGTCTTTTGCTTCACTCCTCTGTCCCTACTCCAGAAAGTTACAATTTTTTTCCAACTGATTCTGCAAAAAAAATCATAGTGACAATGGTCAAACCTCTTTGGTAACCTTCGACATTCTAAGGATTGGGATTTTATTTCAACAGGGAAGATTGATGCTTTATCCATGACCAACTGCAGTCTTATCCATTTGATTGCTAGTGAGCCAGCATTTTGCAGCTTTCATATATAAAACTAATATTCCAATTCCACCTGATCAAATGCCTTCCCTCCACCCAGGAACAGAGGAAGTACAAGATGAGATGAATGACTTATACTAAATGTTTAAAAATACTCAAATTCTCTCTCTCCTGAGACCACCCTGTGAGGGAGTATAATGTGTAACTGTGATTGTTTGGGTTTCCACAGACCTTGACATATAGATCTTTATATTTAGCAGCCATGTAGGCTGAAAGTTCATATGCCATGGTGAGTTGCCATCCTCCTAAAGTTTTAAAGAAATCATAGCTCTTTTAGGATAAGGCAAAATAAGTCTTTTCTCTCACTTTCTAAGATGACCAACTTCATTAAAAACCTATTAACCACTATAAATTAATTTGTAATCTAGTTGAAAGTGACTATAAACTAAGTGAATCTATTGGTTTTCATAATTTACCAAGATGAAGAAGATACAAAAAAGGCATATATAAGACAGAGAGAAGGGAAATTTTTTTAAACTCATTAAATTTTAATTAATTCATAAAGCAAATTTGTTTAAACTATACTATATGCACTTGATTCAAGAGTATCCTTTTAAATAGTCCATTCAACTTGCAAAGATCAGTATGGTATGGTAAGTTTTTTTTTAATTTATAAATGCCAACTCCTGATCTGCATTCATTTAAAATGGAATATAAATAAAATGCCAAGCCGAATTTCAATAAAGTTACATTAGTACATTTAGAACTTGTACAGACTCCAGGATTAAAATGTTTTATACTGCATACATTGTATCATTCTCTTTAGTGCCAATTTTTCTTATTTCTATGAAACTTTCCTGAGTAATACCACAGTGACTGCCAAGAACACATCTGAGGCTCATACATTTTGTTGGAACCAGAGAAAGCCATAATGTTTTTAAAGTGGGGAAAAAAAAAAAAAAAAAAAAAAAGAGAGAGGCGTACTTTGAATGATGTCTAATAACACTGTAGTTTTCAAAAAAAATTCATATTGGGTAAAGGCTCTTTTCCTGTCTCTTTTATGTGTAATTTACTTTTTATGAACGCCCTAAGTTTACAGGCCTAGACACCAAAGACCTCTTTTTAGCCACAGACTAGATAACTACATCACAGGAAGAAACCCTCCCCACACTGTCCCAACATACCTCAACCTCTGTAGTGAGTCCCTCTATCAAAGAGAGAATAATACCACTCTGTCATCATTTCAATCCTAAACCTACCTACTGAGATGGATTCTAAAGATTCCAATTAGTACAAAAACATGGCAGTAGTTTTTGTGATGTGGACTTCCGTCCATTGTGACCTAAATTTAAGCACTTTTTTTCTTGTAGACCAAAAAGGCAATGAGTATGAGGTAATTTTATTTTTTGCCTTTGCCTACTATGTAGCGATTATTCTTGTGTTATGCCCACTAAACAAGATAAAGTTTTCAAAACTCACATGCTAAATATCTGTGCAAAATCTGAAAAAGTTAGCCCCTACCAGATGCCTACAAATAGTCATGCACAAGGATAAACACACAACACTTTAAATAGGTGCAAATATTCACACGTAGAGATGACCTCATAATCTTCTCTTTGCTAAACTCAATAGACTGAGCTTTAGTCTCCCTCCACAAGGCATTTTCCAGACCTTGAAACATACTTAGTGTTTTTCAGTTGATCATTTTTTAAAGTGTGGACATTAAAATGTAACACAGTATTCCATATCCCATCGTATATTTTTCTAAAATTTTTAATCAAAACAAAAACTATTACTGAATTTTTCCATTTACCAAAATGTTAGGTTTAGGTCATTACCTCAACAGCTTTCCTGACAGGTTCAATAAAAATATTGATAAAATAGTTTAACGAAAAACAAAAGAAAACAAAAATGGTCTGTTTTGAACACTACAAAAGGGAACCAAACTTTGAAAGTCTTGAATTTGACAATTTTTCCTAACATTTCTGGTAATCATCTCCCTGAAGGTCTCTCTCCAACCCAACCTCATTCTCACAATCATACCTTTTAATAGGGGAATACAATGAACCGTTGCCTTCCCTGCCTGGTTTTTGGGCAAACTTAACTGCCTTCCCCTCGCTGATAATCAGACCACACAGAAGGAATCAGTTATACTCAGTAAACTTCCGCTGGTTGCCTTCCTGGCTTTGGAAAGGTGGTAATTAGAGGATATTGGAATAATTTTGTCCCCAGAGGGCCTATATCTGCCATTATAGAAGATGCACGTCTTATTCAGTTATGGAACTGAAAGCAAAAGTTCTTTACTAAACAGAATTGTGAATCTGCCCCCAAGAGTGGTAGGAGCCTGAAGTCACTAAAAGGGTTGATCCACTAACAATACAAGTTAGTGTTATGAGTAGCATGAATCCCACATGCACACAGCTGGATGCTTCACAACTGATTCTAGGTGGTTCTCAGGTGATATATTTAGCTATGGAACTTGCGTACAGGAGCAGCACACAGCAAATAAAGGCATATTTGTAAAATCCATTTGTCTTAAGGACTAGCCATTTCTTTGTGACATACAGTTACTGCGACCTGTTGAAGAGATGCATAGTGTGCAGTGTCTCATGGAGACCTTATTTTTGTTATCTCTTGTTTTGTTGGTTGCCCTTCCCCTAAAATCAACCATTCACATCGAGAAGATGTGGTTGCTCTTTGTGTATAGAACTGTAACATGGTGATCTTTTGGATCCCAGTTTTAGTCAATTGGTACTGTTTCCTACACCTTTGTTGCCCACTGTGCAAACATATGGCTTTCTGCTCGCCACAAGATCTCTGGCAGGATAATAGGAGCAGAAGGCCTTCCTCACACCTCAAGGATGCAGAGTAGCCACTCAGCAACCCCTAAGGAAAGTGGTAAAGGAGGAGCAAGTTACTGAGATATATTGCTGCCTGTGAGATAGAGATATATTTTGCAGGTTGCTGAGCATTTAAAATAGTAAGTGAGGTCTGTCTGGGGGAGAGAACAGCAGTGAGGACAGAGCAGTGGAGATTGCTTTGGAGCTCTGTGTTCTTGCCAGTCCAAAACTCAAAATGAAAAGCAGCCCCTCACAGTTGCAGCATTCTCCTTACTCCACACAATATGAAATATGAATCCCCATAGGTTAAAAAAATGAGAGTAACTTTTGGTTTAGTTCTGTTACATATGCTAAAAAAAACCTCAATGAAATTAATTTTATTGCAGATAAACGGAAGTACTTCTAATGCAATTAAAACGTGGATTTCCCATTTTACCCTCTCCTGAGACAGAAGAGTCTCTCACTGTATCTCACAAGTAAAATGATGTTACGGACAAAAGAAGCTTCCTCTGTATCCTTTCATATAAAAGTTTAATCAAACAAACTCAGATAATTTCCATTCAAAAATCCTGCCTACGATGGAAAATGGCAGCTTTACTCTGCCATTTGGGTGAAAAAATTACTTTAGCCAAACAAACAAATAAATAAAATAAATCTCAATAAAATATAGCCCCTACCTAGAAAGTGTTGGTTTTCAGGAAGTAAGGAATTGTTTTATTTACTGCCTTCACAAATGGGACCCATCTCTCTTCCCCCCGAAACCAAACTATTCATCATCATAATTTTCTATATTATTTTTCAATTTCAGCAGCCATGTCCCCCAGAGCTACTGATTCACAGTAAGCCATGAGGGCATAGATTACTCTCCCAAAGGTGAAGTCTCAGGCCAAAAGCTTGGTTTAGGCAGTGTATGCTTGTAGACTTACCTGTGAGGTTTACACAGAATCCTGAACCCCACACAAAAATCAGGGTTGAAAGTCTGAGTAATTCTACTATGGGGATAAAAATCCATTTTTCCTGAATGTAAATCATTAGAATATAAAGAGGCATATAAAGGAAATATTAAGAAGTTAAACAGGAAAAATATAATCATATGTACAAGATAAGCAAACAACTATTTTACCAAAAGAGTGGAAACCATCTCAAAATTATATACAGAATGTTCATAGGAAAACCCTAAATTATCTGTTTAGCACACTCAGGATTTAATGAAGCTACACTCAGTTTTAACTGGAATTTTCAATCCATCATAATGCTTCTTACATCAAATGAGTTATCTATTATGGTTCTTTATCTGTCACTATAATATCTGCACACCTCTGTACAGTACATATTATCTCATGCTATTTATAATTAGATACTTCTACTTAATATTCATATTTTATATGAACTGTATCAGGAAGGATGTTTATTTTGTGCTAATTGTTTGAAATCACATTATTATATGCTCAGCAAAAATATTTAAATGCACTATTTGTTGAGATGTTGACTTAATTTACTAATTTTGAGAATATCTGTAACACTTAATGATAGTTTTCTAATTGTGGGCAATACAATGGAAAAAATGTCTGAATGCTTATGTTACTTTTTTCCTTATGAAAGTCAATGAAGATGATTTTTTAAGAATTGTGTGTGTATGTGGTATTAACTTGCACAGTGCCCATATTTTCATGAAGAATACATGAAAAATAGAAATCTGACTGATTGAAAACAAGAAATTCTTGTGCCTATAATTCCAAATTAATGTAGGAGTTCAACAGAATTCCAACAAGACACATGTAGTTTCATATCATAGGTGTCATTTTGCCAAATGTGACACAGCTTGTGTACTTATCTTTTCCATATACAATCCTCATGGCATGGGAGGGGCAGAGATGGAAGGAAATGTGGACTTACTTAAGGACAAAACATCCTGACAACAAACTCAATAGTTTACTTAGCTTTTTTTTGCCTAATATTACTGGAAATGGGGTAGTTCTGTTGGTGACAAATGTCTCTCAAAAAGGCAGTATTTGTTATTAGTCTTTAGCAAATATACTGAAGTGCTTGCTAACTTTAAGTGCTTACGATCAAACACTTGAAAAATTCTCTTTGCAAAATACCATTGTCATTCATTAATAAGACAGCATAATGTAAAAGAGGCAAAGGTTAAGTACAAGATTATGTTCTATTGCTTCACAAAACAAGCCACAGATTTATATACTGATACTGTATCACTAAGGCCTTCTACAGGAATGGTCAGCAATGACACTATATTACTGATGAAGCCCACCTCCCCTTTTGAGAAGCAGAATGGTCTACAAGATGTGGTACCGGACTGAGAGTCAAGGAACCTGGCTTTTCTTCCCAGCTCAGTCATTTAGCCATTGCATGACCTTTGTAAAGCCATGTTTACTCTCTATGCCACACTTTCTCCTCCCATCCTTTATAATCTGAATATGAACATGAAAATCACTTTGAAATAGAAGTACGTGTTTGTACATCGTGGAAGTGCACAAAAGACAACGTTTATTGCCGGGGGGCTGTAACATTAATTCTGTGTTGTTAGTTAAGTTTTTGGCATTTGACTCTCTAAATCCAGCATTATACCTGAATGCTGAGATGTACTTTACACCAAGTAGCAACTGTTATGAATAATTTCATATAGAAATCTTAGTTGTGGAACACTCACCATTCTATGTATCACAGGTGAAACAACTGGCAAAACTAAATAAGATAGTTGCTTTAAAACCAGGGGAGAAATTGTGAACATTTAATGAATTATTTTCCATTTTTTGTAAACATTAGCTGTTTCAGTGAAAAGTGTCCAAATTTCAAATGAGCTCTACTAAATAAGACATCTTAATTAACCAAAGGTGTCTTTTTCAAAATGAAATGAGCTAGTAGCAAACAAGCCTTCATGGGACTTCCAGCACTGATATCAGATTTAAGTCTGGCTTCCTGAAACTTAGAATTAACCTTTAACAATTCTCTTCTAGATTTTAATCTTCTGTGATGGGTTCACTCTGCCCACAAATGAGATCTCTGCATATTCCAAATCAAAAACAAAAGCAGCTGTGGGAAAGCCCAGCACACAGTATAAGATACCCCAACATATAGCATGTCAGGCATTGGAAAGAGCCATACTGCAATTGACATTAATTTTATGAATTGTATTTTTATCACATTTCTCAAAACAAAGAATATGTGCCTGTTGTGGGGGGAGGGGTTACCGAATAGTTCTGATTCCTGCTCTTTAACTTGCCTTATTGAAATTTCTCCATTAAGTTTTTTATTTCTTTACAGATGAAAGCCTTAATAATGAAATCTCTATTACATTCTGATAGTTATATAATATAGTTTTGTACCTGTGCCAATCTTTCACTGGACAAGAGCCCAATAAAACTACATTAGTCATTCATTTAAGAATGTATTCCGGATTACAACATTAAAACGTATTGACATTCACATGTGAGTCTTTTCTAACTATTCCCACCATTTGGGTATATTTAATTTTTCTTCCTCAATATGTATTTCCTACAAGGCTACACATTTGGTATTTCTGATACCCTTTTATTAATTATTAGATTTTATCAAAGTTTTATAGTTGCAGTTACATGAACTGTGTAAGAGTGTTCCTTAAGTAATTTTATGTATACTAACATAGTCTTTCCTTGTTCACAAAAGCGACTAGTAGTGTTTAACAAAAAATGAGAAACACTTTCTGATTTAGGTTCAGGTCACTAGATTTAGGTCATTTAGGTTCAGGTCACTATTCTAAAAGACCGTTGTGCACTAGGTCACTAGATTGACCAGTTATAAGCTTAATTTCTTGCTACTAGGTGGTCATCAAAAACTGTTTCTGTAGCAACAGAAGCTGGCACACAAATGCTGAGAAACTAATAACTGCTCCCAACATCCTACTGTCCTCATACATGAAGACTTATGCTTCTTTCCTAAAACTTTTGTTAAAAATATCTGAAATACACACCAATTTCAGAACACTTTCTTCAGACTAGTATGTGTAGTAATTTATATCCATATGGATTACATTAAAATACTTGAATATATATATTCATCAGCTGCTGTAACATTTTTGAGAAGTCTTGTATTTAATTAAGGCAAAGACTGAGATTTTCAAAACTAGGGGATTTGGCTCCTCTGCTCCCTTAAGCAGCCTTTCTGATCTCAAAAGGTTTCCTGGAGCTCTGAGTATGGAGGGGCAGGGCTGGTTTTAGGCCTATTCCACCAATTCCCCCGAATCGGGCCCCACGCCCAGTGAGAATCCCTTCCTCAGCTAGAGGTGCATTTTAATTTTTACTCACCTGGCGGCGCTCCGGGTCTTCAGCGGCACTTCAGCAGAGGGTCCTTCAGTGCTGCCGAAGACCTGGAGTGAGTGAAGGACCCACTGCCGAAGTGCTGCCGAAGACTCGGAGCGCTGCCCGGTGAGTACAAGCCCCACATGTTTTTTTTACATGTTTTTTTCTAGTCATCCCTGCTTCAGCCCCGTCAAAACTGTTCAAATTCGGCCCCTCACTTCCTAAAGCCGGCCCTGTGCAGAAGAATGCACAAACTGCTTTACCCCATTAAAAGGGACACAGCACATTCTTCTCCTCCACACAGCCAATTGCCACCACTGGTCAGTGCATGGAAGGTGTGGAGCCATAGCTCTGTCTAGCCTACAACAGTTTGAGGAAACATGCACCACTGTGGGAGAAGTTTAGGAGCCTACTGACTCCAATTCTTTCTGGTTGTTGAATGGTCCATGCAAAAGGGACAGGCTCTTTACTACTCTCCTCACATTGCAGACTGCGTCAGGGAAAAGTAGAATCTGGCTCTTGAAGTGAGAAAAATTAGACTTTTGAGGGCAATAAAGTTTAACACTTACAAACAAATCAACGTGGCTTTGACTTTCAAGGTCGCTGAATAAGTCCCTTACTGCTCTGTCTAGTCCCATTCATATCTGGTTAACTGTACTAAGCCTGCCCTAAAATTTATATTATCTAGCATACCTCTCATCAGTTTATCATCTTTGCAGCTATGTAAATCATTTTGCTTTTCCTATATTGCAACTTTAATTTTCTCGGAGTCTGCTGTTTGCAGGTGCAGTTGCCATTTTGTAAGGTAGAGTTGATGTAGCATTTTAGAGCAGAAACTCACACTAATATATTTCTGTTTATTCATAGCTTACCATTTCCCTTCATCTAAATTTAAGACATTACATTCAGACTGAAAGTGTATGGCTGCTGTATATATTTTTAAATAAAAATATATATCTGTACAGTGTATCCATATTGTATACAAAAATTATGTTGAAAGAACATTATTTAATTTGCAAAGTTAAGCACTCAAAAACTAGGGAAATGCCAGATTGATAGCTGCTGATGCAACCTTAATTTGGAATCCTTGTGAAGCCAATTTGTGCACTGAATGATTCAGGGGTCCTGTGGAAAAACAACAGTAAGTGATCATGTAATTAAAGACTGTAGCATAAAGCAAAGGCACAAAGAGGCTGAATTAGGGTTTCACAGGCTGATGTCCAAACAGTATGTATTTGGGGAACTAAAGATTTAAAAAGGCACCCTGGTCCATGGAGTCTGCCATAGTCACTTCTGGAGAAGTGGTGAAAAGATTGTGTTGGGCTGCGGAATCAGTAACTATTTTCAAGTTTAATATCTTAAAATCCACAAGGGCTAGTACTGAGATTACATCATTCTAACAAACATATAGCTTTTGTTACCATTTCAATTCCAATAGGATTTTACCAGTCATTATCTTGAGAACCACTAGACCTAGAAAACTGTGCCTTATGACATCTAGAAGAACTTAGTGTGCCATCTTTCAAATACTATAAAGCTTTAATTTGTAACTCCCATGTTTCAAAAGATGAATTATGCCTTAGTTTGAACTATTTAAGCAGGAGTTTGGGGAATAGAAGAGCAAGATGCTAATTAGAATAACATGATATTGTGGTTCCATGCCTTTTAGCTGCCAAAATTAGAAACTTTTTGCTGAACTAGTTTTATCATGTTTATACAACAGAGCAATTAAAATAAATAAAAACTAGTGCAAGTTATGTACCAGTGGCCCTCATTTTTTTTAAAGTAACTCATGATTTTAGATGCCTTAACTTTGGGGTGCCCAACTTGAGTCACTTTAAGGGGGCTGGTTTTCAGAGGAAAGATGTCCATCATTCTAAAAAAAGATAAGCTCCTTTTAAGGCATCTCAAGAGAGGGACCCAAAAATTGAGATACCCAGAGTCAATAATCACTTTTAAAAATTTTAAACATATAAAGTAGGTCCTTTCATTACATTACCAGACAAACTAATAGGCACTAGCAAGGCCAACAGCCAGACATCCAGTTCTCTCATATTAAAGAAATAGAAATAGTTAATGTTTCAGACAGTAGCTGGAAAGAGGCTCATTTCTTTTGAAACAAGAAAATTGCATACTGAACTGCACACTGCTGTGGTCTAAAACATCAGTTCATCTTTTTTGTTGCCCATGGAAACTTACATTCCCCACTTCACAAGATTAGTCCAATGTTAATTACAAGGTTTACATTGCTTATACTCTTGATTTCTATGAATTCTGATTAAGATAATACATGGAGCTTTCTTCCATATTTTTATTATAGTTGGTGCACATATTGTGTTCATTAGCAAAATTCTAATTGATAGACAAGCTGCTGACAGTATGGGTTAAATCTATCTCTTGTATAATTCCATTGACTTCAATGGAGTTACTGCAGAGTCTAATTTGGGCCAGTATGTGGAAATGAGACTCAACAGGATAGCAGTTTAAAAATGAGAGGCTTTTGTTTGAGTTTGGTGTTAGTATTTGAAAGAGCATGTTGGATTTTTTTTCTAGTGTGAGTGGATTATTCTGGGAGAAAGTGTTTTGCGATTCAGAAGCTGTTCCTTGTGTATATGCATCCATATGTCTTAACTTCTCTCTGGCGATGTGCCTAAATCTGGAATAGTGAGAGAGTTGTATTTAATTGCGTTCTTGTTTTGTCCAGGTCTCTTTATGTCCATGTGTAGTGCATAGCGCTGAAATGACAAATGCTGAAGTTTTTACTCAAATTTATTAAACAGAAGCAGAAATTCTCCTTTATATTTCTAGGTTCCCTCAAGTCAGAGTGTCCACAGACAAATCTGGCTCTATTGATGTCAGTGTAAAATTCGCTTAAGAAAATACTGAACAACGGAGCTTTAGAGTAACAAATTAGTTAGGCAAGAGTTTTGTATTTATCTGGTTTGGTGGGTTTTCTGTGGGGGTAGGAGGGTGGTTGTGTTTTGTTTGTGCCTGCCAAACCTTTTTTTTTTTTTTTTTTTTTTTTAAAGCGGTGATGAACCCAGCTTGACTGTCATAACCGAGATTAAATATGAATGCTGGCAGTTAAAAATAGCTTCCATATAAAAGGACATTGAGTAAATTTAATATGGAAATTAGTGTGACAGTGAATATGGAACCTTATATTGCCACTATTGGAAAAAAAATGTTGATCCATAACTAAAGGCTTTTAGATATGCAACTAAATGTCATCTGAAATATTGTGCTACTTTAATACCAACCACTAAATTTAGTGCAAGCCAGGAGAGTCTGTATGGGCCAGTTAGTGTGTAATACATTAGTTCACTTTACAATTTACAGATCTGTAGTGTGCATTGCTACATGGTGTAGATAAGCCCTTACTTTATTTCATAAACAAATAGGTTTTTATAATGTACTCAGTTTATTGTCTCAAAATATTTTCAAATATTATATGCCTGTACTTCATACATTATGTTTGTATGATCTGATTAGATAAAAAGTTTAAAGTAAATTATTATACTGAGCTTCAAGCTATAGAAGTGTTTGTAGGGGCAATTGCCATTTTGAGAGGCAGAGCTGATGCAATATTCCACAGAGGTGAGATGCTGTGCTCTCCTATGGAGACTTGGCTTTTATACTTTCTTATATTGTTGCTTCATTTACTCTAAATCAGTTAACGTGGACTAAAGGTATATAGTTTGCTCTTTGCCACATTTTTTGCTCTTGAAAATATATTAAAATCATGTCAGTAAGCAGTCTTCAAAGTGAAACTCAAATCCTCCCAATAAATGTTTGTTCACATCTTTCACCTAATAAGACTTTGCTTTACTGGGAAGGTGGGAGTTGTACTCTCTATCTCTCTCTCTCTCTCTCACACACACACACACACACACCCCCCCTTACCTCATTATGGAAGGGCAGAGGGATAGATTTATCTTTCTGGCACATGCACGCTTCCACCTGAAGTCAATGAAAATTAGGTCCATATATCTGTGGGCTGAATTAGCATCTATATTCAGTACTAGTATTAAAGAGGTATGTTTCTCAAAAGAATTCAGAGAACATATAGACTATTATAAGAAAAACGTGAATAATTAGTTACTGCTAGAGTTTATTTCAATATTACTACTTGGTGTACCTGATGAAATTACTTTTTGGACATGATTAATGGGGATAAACAAAGTATGATAATGAGTCCTGTCAGTAATACACATCTATAATTAGACTCCATTTAGACTTCATTCTTTATTCCAAGCATATTAATTTCTTCAAATTATTTTTAAGTAAAAACATTAGGGGATTAAATGTTCATTCAGACACAGCATTTGAATCATCCATAAAAATCTGTTGGATTATTTCCGCTAGATTTTAATGTATCTCTATATTGACAGTGAATTAAAAACAAACTTCTTAGTCACTTTAAATTTCATGTAGCCATTGGTAGCAGTGGCAAGTGTTAACACATACTAGAAAGTATCTAAACTAAAGGCATAGTGTAAACCTCAGTCATCACAGAGCTCATCAGTTCTGCCAAAACTGAAATACATTCAACTTGATTATATTATGCATATTTGACCCTCCTTCTGGTTATTCATGAACCATGTAACAACCTTGCAAATTTTAATAAGCAACAGAATTTGTGAAAATAATGGATTAAAGTATTCGACTACATTGTTTTATGTCATTTACAAAACATATGGCCTTTTTCTGTCAAGGAAGACAGAAGAGTTATAGGAGATTAAGTAATGTTTTATACATTGTCAAACAAATACTCCTGGTATTCAAAATACATGTTTAGATATTAATTTTTGTACTTTTCCTTCATAAATAGAATCAAAATGTTCATCACACAGGTATTAAGGCATTGCCTAGGATAAATATATTTTACCATACTTGTTGCAGGTCATTATTGCATACAATACATAATCAGCATAATTTTCAAAATAGATGCCTTTTCCAAGCCACATGCTGCAACCAAAGTGAAAGTAACAGTGCATTCATTAAAACTTTGTTTTCACAAGTTTACTTCAAACATCTAAAAAATAAAATCACCTCTGTATAGAAACAGTTTGCTTCCGTCAAAAAACTTCAGTATATGAAATCACACCTAGAGATCTGCTGTAGCTGTTTGTATCGGATCTGATCCAAAGCCTATTAAAATAAGTGGCAGATTTCCACTTACTACTATGGATTTTGGATTATGACCTTGAGCTCCAATCTTTCAAACAGTTCCACAGGTGCTAAACTTCTTTGCACAGTTATGTAAGTATCTGCAGGATCAGGGCACTACTTGGGAAAATGCAACACAAGTTAATGATGTGCTGGAGAGGCATTTGCTCCGATCCCTCAGACAGAGACAAACACCTACAAGATCTCTATCAAGGGTACCCAGAAGAGTAACCAGAACTCACCTACTACAGGACAGGCCCAACAAATAAAGTAACAGAATGCCACTAGCCGTCACCTTCAGCCTCCAATTAAAATCTCTTCAGTGCACGATCAAGGATCTACAATCTATCCTGTAGCATGATCCCTCACTCCCACAGATCTTGGGAGACAGGCCAGTCCTCGCTTGCAGACAGCCCCCCAACCTGAAGCCAATACTCACCAGCAACCACACACCAAACAACAAAAACACTAACCCAGGAACCTATCCTTGCAACAAAGCCCATTGCCAACATATCTATTCAAGGGTCATTATCATAGGATCTAACCACATCAGCCACACCATCAGGGGCTCGTGCACCTGTACATCTGCCAATGTGACATATGCCATCATGTGCCAGCAATGCCCCTCTGCCAGTCTCTACGCAGAAGGATAAATGGACACAAATAAGACGTCAAGAATTATACAATTCAAAAGTCAGTCAGAGATCACTTCAACCTCCCTGAACACTCAATTACAGACCAAAAAGTCACAATTCTTCAACAACAAAAAAAACTTAAAAAAAAAAAAAAAAAAAAAAAAAAAGACTCCAACAAGAAACTGCAGAACTGGAATTAATTTGCAAACTGGACACCATTAAATTAGGTTTGAATAAAGACTGGTAGTGGATGGTTCATTACACAAACTAAAAACTATTTCCCCATGCTAATTTTCCACTGCTGTTACTCAACTTCTTGTCAACTGTTTGAAAGGGGCCATCCTGATTTTTTTTTCCTCCTGCTGATAATAGCCTACATTAATTGATTAGACTTATTAGAGTTGGTATGGCAACCCCCATTTTTTCATGTTCTCTGTGTTCATACAGTGAAACCCCGCTTTAACGTGATCTTTGGGGTCCAAAAAAATCCCATTGCGCTAAATGCAGGGTTTCAAATCAGTCAGGTGGTCCCCAAAGCAGTGCATTGAGGTGCACCGCCTAGTGCCCCTGGTGCCTAGTGCCCAGCAGGGGAGAGGAGCCGCAGTCCCCCGCCTGCTGGGGACAGAGAACTCCAGGGCTGTGGGCGCCGGTGCTCTCTGTCCCCAGCAGGCGCAGGACCGCGGCTTCTCTCCTGCTTCAAGAAGAGCCACAGCTCCCCGCCTGCCAGGGACAGAGAACTCCAGGGCTGTGGGCACCGGTGCTCTCTGTCCCCGGCAGGTGCGGGGCCGCAGCTTCCCTCCCGCTTCAAGAGGAGCCACAGCTCCCCGCCTGCCGGGGACAGAGAGCACTGGTGCGCGCAGCCCCGGAGTTCTCTGTCCCTGGCAGGTGTGGGGCCGCGGCTTCCCTCCCACTTCAAGAGGAGCCGCGGCTCCCCACCTGCCGGGGACAGAGAGCACTGATGCCAGCAGCTTTGGATTTCTCTGTCCCCAGCAGGTGCGGGGCTGCAGCTTCTCTCCCCTGCCATGGTGTTGGGGACTGTTGGTACAGTACCATACTGTATTATACCGTACCTTAAAGGGGAGCCAACCCTGCGATCGCGTTATATGCAATTTTGCATTATGGTGGAGCGCATTATGGCAGGGTTTGACTGTATATCTTCCTACTGTATTTTCCACTGCATGCATCTGATGAAGTGGGTTTTAGCCTATAAAACTTTATGCCCAAATACATTTGTTAGTTAGCATTCTTTACTGTTATTAATCAAAATAGTATACAGAAAACTTTAGTTGAAAAACTACACCTTTTTCTCCCTCTTAGCTGAGGGAATTGAGGACATGATAGTATTACAGAGGAGCTGCAAGGGTATTTTCCTAAAGTAAGCTTAGTATATCTCACAAAGGAATTTCTGTTCAGTTTTCCCCTTCACTTCAATGACTCAAATTATCACTTAGTCCCAGGGTGTGAAAATATTCAGTTTCACACACAAAAAATACAAGTTTTTCTCTCCCTTCCTTTTTTCAGTAATCTGTTATTCTTTCCTATCTCAAAATTATCAACAAAGATTATCCTTCAAGGCAGAAATGGAGACACTTTCGAGAAAATAAACAAACCAAACACAAATGCAAAATGCAGGGTTGGCTCCAGGCATCAGTGCAGCAAGCTGGTGCTTGAGGCAGCCCTTGGAAGTGGGCGGCACATCTAGGTCTTTGGAGGCAGGTCCCTCAGTCCCTCTCGGACGGAAGGAGCAGCCACTGAATTGCGCTGAAGAATGAAGCTGCCAATCGCGGGGGGGAAGGGGTTTCCCCCTTTTTCCACTTCTCTTTCTCTTCGCTGCTTGGGGCAGTAAAAAAGCTGGAGCCAGCCCCAGCAAAATGGCAGAGTTATCTGAAAGTGAGGTTGGTGCTCTTTAGATACCTTGAATATTACATTTCATATTGCTTACAGTATCGTCAAAAACAAAAAAGCCACAGTAAACTTAACATATTTGACTTCATATTCAGGTTTCACACTGAAAATGCAACATGTGCTTTTTAATCTGTAAAGAACATGAGAACAGTTTTCATCTTTCTTCAAACAATAGTTTACATCACATCCAATTAACTTCAGAGCTGAAACAATCTGAAGTGTTTCCCATAATCATACATGACTAAAGACTTAAACGCAAGCAAAATGTTTGAAAAATTGTAAGCCAGCCACTTTCATAAAAAAAGTTCAACAGTAAGTAACTTAACTGATCAAAATTTTCTCATCAAAATTATTTTTCTTTTCTTCCCTGTTTTCCATGGAATATTTTTTTGACAAAAAAATAAGAGCCAAAACACAAAAATAACTTTCTTTTGATATGCTGCTGTGGTGCCTAGGAGAGGACTTGTAATTTAGTTGCCTCAGATCACCATCCTCCACTATGGGCCAATCTCCCAAGCCATATTTTGTCTCCAGTTATGCACCATGATCATGCAACCCGCATGATATATCACCTCCCCTTATCAAGAGGTGAGTCTGCGGTATACTATGGGATATTCTGCCAGGGAGCCTGAGCTAGAGAGAAAAATGGGAGCTTGAGGCACTATGGACAGCTTTTCCAATTCATACTGTTTGCATTTTGATTTTTCACCAAAAAGTCAAAGTTTTCCATAGAAACTCCTCCTCCACCCCATCCTCCATTTTCCAATCAGCTCTAGTTGATAATAGTCAAATTACACACAGTACTAAACAATGACAAACTTCTCAAGTAATCAGATGTCCTGCCCTCACCTCCACATTGTTTCAGTCATCAATAAATAGTTGATCATCAGAAAACATTAGAGCTTACCTTGCCCTTGTCCATTGGTCTGGTGACTCCACACCATCAGAATTACCATTAATATCCAACACGTCCACCCAATTACTCTGATGCTCTCTTGTCCTCCAGCCATTGCATTATTGGACACTATGGAAAAAAAAAGAGATTATTACATTTGTGTAATTACAGCTGTTTGGAAATACCGGGGAGCAATGGAGGAAGGGACAACAATCAAGCTTTTCAGGAATAAGTCTAACTAGGATTAATATATCAACCAGCTTTCATAAATATTCATCTGTAACAAAAAAGTCTCTCTCTTCAGGACTTCCATAAAACTATGACTATGACCTGATTACCTTGTACAAAATGCAACCAAGTGACCAGACAAATAAATAAATATTTTACTGTGGTTTCCACAGAGTTCAAGAGCCTGGAATGGCAACCTCTACCTCAGTGAGCCTTTCTACCTCCTCCCAAGATAGCGCTTGAGACAAGCCCATGCCCCCCACACACACCTTCCCTAGCCAGACTCCCCTCTTCAGAGCACCTACACCTCACAAGCATAACATTCTTATTACCATAATCATAAACAAACGTTAGCTGGATATTCACTTACAATTAATTTTTAGAATTGTTACAAAATAACACAATAATTCCATGTTGTACAATACCCTTTTTGTCATATTACTGAGTGTAACACTGTAGCACAAAGTTTTATGGTAAGACTTAGCTCTAACATGCTACAGAGTGCATAGGACACTTGCCTAAATTTGGCAGCAATCTCCTCACATTTCCCCTCTCCCATGACTGTATCCTTTTGTAGTCTCCAATTGGGTGGAAAAAATTAACAAAACCCACAAACAAAGTTTACATGTATCTTTCCAAATTGTGTATTTTAACTCAAACTTAATCTCTAAACCTCATTTTCATTTTATACACGTGCAAGAGCTGCTCAGGAAAATAAATCTGAGCACAATTCATTCTTAATGTAATTCATTGATCCATGTATTAGAAATGAATTATTTGCATCCACCACTACATCTCCAAACTAATTTCTGTATCTAAAAACCAATAGAAATATTTTTGACAGTTTGTATGAAGTATGTTATTTTAAAAATGCAATGGTAATTCTCTTCTATAAAGACAGTCATCAGTTCTGGAGACTATTCGGGCAGTATAAATATCTGACCAACCAGTAGCCCTTCAATAAAGCTATTCTGAGCTGCCTGGATGTGGGTGGTGATAGTGGTTGTTTTTCCAAAATAGATTCGACATAGTTCTACAAACTTTAAAAAACCATTTACAGATGCAATGTGCATTAATTGTAGTATCTGCAATACATAAAGGACTGCATGATAGCTAACTGTATCAAGGATTCATATAGTCTTAGATATTACTGTACAATGCATTCAGTATGATTACAATTTTTATTCTCAAAATAAATGGGATTTCGCTATATGGTTGTTACTGAATAATGATGTGAGACTGCGAGATGCCCACTGCAGGATCTTCAGTGGCAACAAAGGTTGTGACCCACACCCAGGCGGAGGTTAAATGATGATTGATCAGTAGGGGAATTATAAACAAAAGATTTACAATTCAAAAAGAGGTAATTGCACAAACACTGCACAATGAGGACTGCTCAACCCTGTGACTCAGCAAGGCTCACCAGGACATGCCTGGGCCAGTACCTTCTCAGTTCATGTCCAAGGGAATCTAAAATAAGGAACAGTGGCACCATAAGACCACCTTCCTCCTCCCCTACCTACTCTGAAGGCAACAAGCATGCTAGGAAGACAAAGACTTCGAACTGAGGAGATTGGTCCCAGGCTGAAAAGAAAAAATCAGCTTGTTTATTAAGAACTGTAACCTGCCTGCAATGTCCAATGGGGTGAGAAAAGCCGTTTGATTAGAATCTTGCTTAGTCTGAAAGTTTAGGGTTTAGAATGCATTTACTTTTTATTTTCTTATATAACTATCTTTGACCTTCATGCCTACCACTTATAATCACCTAAAATCTATTTTTCTGTAGTTGATACATTTATTTTAATGTTTTATCCTTATCAGTGAATCAGGGAATCTTCTCAAATTACAAAGGATGGTGCATGTTCACTATCCTTTGATGAAGTGGCAAACTAATTAATGAGCTAGCATTGCTCAGGAGAATGTCTTGAGCACTGTAAGATGGTCCATTTCTGGGGTGCAAGCGTGGGAGTATTTGCTGGCATTTCCCTGTATATGGTTCAAGAGCATTCACGCAATTTAGCTGGATATGTCCCTGAATGTTGACTGAGTGATAACAGCACCTGGAGGGGTTTTCTGCTTGTCACTAGCAAAGTATTGTGAGAAACAGCCCAGGCTGGAGAGTTAAGGGGGCACAGCAGTCCCACAGTTCCAGGCTGTATCTCCAGAATCTCATTACAAACATGAACCAAGATTTCAGCTGACATCTACAGAAAGGATTGGGTAGCCAGTAAGCCCCCAGTGCTACTAACCAATATAGACTATGATCTTCTGAAACACATACAGAGTTAGTGTTTAATCATATGTATCAGTGATCCACATACTTGGCCCAGAATCAGATGTGCTTCTTCATGAAACACATGTAGCTCCCTAAGGGTTAACATTTGATTTGGTCTGAAGTTAGTCATGGTGACCAGATATCCCAGGATGGAGAGAGAACCCTGTTTTGATTAGTTTTTATTAACTCATAAGTTTTGTCATCTTGTCATGTTACCCTGTGCAATTCTAACAGCCGCTCAATGCCCACTGGCAAAGGTTTCACTGTCATGTAACAGCAACTTCTATCATACCTAACAAACTCACTACATCTAACACATTTTTCATGGTATTTTTCTATAAAGAATGTCATATAAACTATCAGATGAAAATTTCTATCATATTGGTCATCATAATCATTGTGCAATGTATGTACAGGAAACAATTAAGAAGTTGCAGGTCTGTGTACCAAAAATATGCTCAAACCAACATAGGTGGTAAACAATTTTGTCCCAGACAAAGGAAGGCTGATTTGCCTGTCTGCCTAGGTCTTGAATGTAAACAGAGCAAAGTAGGCTAAAGACAATGGAAATTATATTTGCATATGAAGTCAACAGGAAAATCAAATTAACAAGAGGATGAGAAAAGTGAACATGGAGCCAGCACTCTGAGGAACAAACAGCAAAAATATTTTTCAAAGGTTTTCTGGACCATTTATTTGGAACCATTTTCTGCTTCTATTATCTTTAACCTAAATCTCTGTTTTTTTTAATAAACGTATTCATGGTTTTACTATAAGTTCACCTAAGTGCAATATATTAAAGTGTGAATCCTCAGCTGGTCTAACAGGCTTCTGTGACTACTGGCTCTTTGGAGACAAGGTCCTTAGTGATTTTTGAGAGTGTCCAGTGACAGAGACTAGGTACTGTAGGGCAGTGGTGGGCAACCTGCGGCCCACCAGGGTACGCTGATTGCGGGCCACGAGACATTTTGCAGATGTTGACTGTCTTCAGGCATGGCCCCCTGCAGTTCCCAGTGGCCACGGTTTGCAATTCCTGCCCAGTGGGTGCTGTGGAAGTGGCAGTTAGCACATCCCATTGGTCGGGAATGGCAAACCGCAGCCACTGGGAGCTGCAGGGGGCCATACCTGCAGACGGTCAATGCCACAAAAAATGTCTTGTGGCCCACAATTAGCTTACTCTGATGGGCTGCATACGGGCCGCAGGTTGCCCACCACTGCTGTAGGGGAATGCTTTTTAAGGAGATGACACAAGGTTAACCTGGCAGGCAAAATAAAGGCTGGCAGAACTTTTGAGGAGATTGTTTAGAGGGCTAAGAGCCTGTAGTGCCCAGGTGCTGACACATACTTTAGCTCCAGCAAGTTACCCCAGAGCGAGGGACAACAAAGTGACTCACAGTCCTGAATTCCCTGAGAAATTGTCACATCGTGTCCTCAAGTAGCACTGCTGGTCCATAAGCAAAATAGCACTTTCTCTGGCTATCACTTGGCAGCTGCTCCCTACACCTTAATGCATTGGCTGCTCTGCTGAGGGATAACAAAAACATGGAAATGCTGTTGAGGGAAAAAGGGATTTGGGGGAAGAACAGACTACTGAAAATCATTGTCCAAAGGCACAAAGCACTTATAATACCCAAGGTACTTTTTATTACTACAAATTCACAGAAATAGTGTTCTGTTAAAAAAAATTGGCAAAGAATTGGTTTTAGAGATAGAAGGGTAGATTCATTTTTATTAGTGCAGTGTAAGCAAACAGATGGTGTTTAATTTACCTACTTTGGGATTTTAATGAATAGAGTAAAGATATTTTCAATTTTCCTTTATCTACGGAAAGCTGGCATTTCATAAATGCCAAATTTTCATGTTATATGCATCCATGCCAGTTTTACTATAAATATCAAAACCTTGAAATCATTAAAATTACTTCTAGAAACTGCATAGAAATCAATGTCTACATTTTATTAAATATGATCATTTTTTTAACACGTTTCACATGTGGACATTAATGAGGTGGTGTAAGCGGACTGGAAGGCTGAGAAGTGTTTGTTTGCAGGAGAAAAAAAATTAGAGGAAAACTAACAGGTCAACATCTCTGTAATATACAATAGGAAAAGGAATCAAACAAGTCAAAGCCTGATGCAGATTTTGATGTGTGACCTGAACTGCACTTTCTTCCTGCTTTGTTCAACCAATGAAGATGCAGTTTTGGCTAGGGGCAGGTATAAAAGCACCAGAGATCTGTGGGATAACTAAAGCAGCATGCAAACAGGGCTGGTCTACATGGCAAGTTACTACATGGCAAGCCAGGATGCGAATCTACAGCACACAAGCTTGCCTCACAATAATGTCCTATGAGGACACTGCTACGGTACAGTGAAAGTCCTCGGGTGAGATTTGGCATACTGTCCTTTCTTATAGACTATTACTCCATGCTCCACTCTGGACTCATTGCCCAGTAATGGTAACATGGCTTACTGATTTGCCATGCTGTCATGAATACTGGGCTTCACTTCAGTTTCAAATGCCTACTACTTCTTCATTCATATCCATGAATGACACTTTTTTTTTTTGAACATAGAGAGTCACCAACATGAATTTAGATACCTAATCTGCATCACTTTCTAGTTACATCATTTTCTATTCTACTATTTCATAATGCACTTGAACTGTATTGTCAGAATTCAAACAGCAATCTGCTTATCGACATATCAAATTATAAAACCAAAAACAAAGTTTGCGGAATTGAGAGACAGGTCAGAAGAGAAACTTAGATGGGGGGCAACAGGGGGTCTCAAGTTTGCCACACTTCCTTCAAAAGGTTCTTACAAGGCAAAGGCAGCAAACTAAAGCAAAGGATTAAATTCAAAATAGGGCTTCCCTTGGCCTAGATCTCTTTTTAAAGGGAACAGACTTATCTATTGCACCTGAATTATGTAAGAGGACTGGGTAGTTTTTGGATCACATATTATCTTTATATAGCTACAAATATACTAGAGTAATCAAATGTCAAGCATCAAGGATCATAAAAGACTATTACATATGTTCACACATTCCAACAATGAATTCTTCAAGTACAGTATTATGGATTTAGAGGTGTAGGAAAAAGAGGACATGGCAACCAACAGAAGTAGATATGTCTAAAATCAGCAGAAATGACTGAATACTGACAATGAGCAGACCTATTATATAGAAGGGTACCATTTTTCAGAGTTAAAAAATAATGTGTTACCACCATCAAATTACTGAAATTGTATTTAAGGTCATAAGCTATCAATGGAGAATCTGACTCCAAACACAAAAATGTTTACTTCTTTTTGATCCTAAACCATGCTTTTCACAATACATGCAGAAAGTCTTTTACTCTAGTCAAACAATTTTATAATTATATACAATTACACTGATAGAGTAGACAATGAAGCTTATTTACTGTGCTATTACTCTATGTATATTATCTGTCTACTGGTTGATTATTCCTGACACATTACTTCTAACTGATTAAAAATTACAGAAATTTAGCACAGCCGGCCGTCCAGAGCAACTATGTTAATTTAACAAAAAATAGTGACTTTAGTGAGTGCAACAGGTCAGTCTATTTAAGAAATATTCTATTCTTCCATTTTAGTTAGCTGATGAAGAAAAGCTCTCAAGAGACAGCATTGCAGAGAACTAGGTTTCTTGTAATCCTTTTTTGATTAGGAAATCACTAAAAATCAAGACCCTCTCTAACACTTTGAGAGCATTCCATTTTATTTTTTATGGTTTCTCTAAGCTTAGGAGAAGTTCTCTTTTACATATTGGGGTGGGAAAGAAGAACTGCAATACAGGTATAAGATATTTAACTACCTTTGTTTCTCTGAACCTCTACAAAATTTTCTCTTCTCTGCAGCAGAAAGGAAACTTTCTTTAAAAATTCCCAAAGTAAAAACTGGATAACTGAGCAATACAGTGTGTAATTAGTACAACTTCAGCTGGGAAGAAAGGCTAATGTGTTTTCCCAATAAAAGAAAAATGCCTAATTTTGTTTGTTTCGCTTTTTTTCCAACTTACAAAATTAGCCATATCATACCTGAGAAGAAAATACCACTTCCTTTTCTGTAGGTTAGCTGATCGGGAGCAATTGTACATATACATGTAAGAAAGCCTGAGTCTTTCAGACACTTTCTGCCAGTCAGACACAGTTTGTTCAGCTGTAGATAATTTAAGTCACAGGTGCAACCAGCCAAAGACTGCAACGAATCTGGGATTCACCTCAGGCCCGGTGTAACTGGCACAACTCATTAAAGTTTATGGGAGCCAAATTGCCTATATGAGACTGAATTTGGCCCCTGCAGTCTGGAGTTACTTTGATTGGTAAGCAATTGTAACCAACATGTATATACTCTTTCTGCTACTAACACATTTTTGTTTTAAAATACATTTTGCTTTCATTTGGTCTGAGCCATCACTTTACAAATTTACCCTAAGCACGTGGCCAATAAAGTAGATATGTGAGTATGCTGCATATTTATGTGTCTTTTATACTTTATTGTAACATTTATGGTGGATTCTTTTGAAATCTCCATTCTATTTTTCTTTATCATTTAAATCTAATTATATTGAATATGGAGAGCTAAGAGTGATTTCATACTGTAACTGCCTTCTCATGAAAACATAAAAAAAATGGGCCCAAAGGGGCTTAGACAACTAAATCCCTACAAGGATGCCACTGAACTCTTTAGGTGCCTAAACTCCTGGTTGCCTAAAGCTCTGCTATAAAAGTCTCCCAGGCACCTCTGTTTCTGCCTTTGGTATGTGCACTGCTGCTTCATATGCCTGTCTTATGCCTCAGCCCCAGCACAATCCTCAAACAAAGTGAAGATAAGCATTCCTCTGCATATTTTGCTTGTGGGGCCTGATCCTATAGGCAAGGCCAGCTCCAGGCACCAGTGGAGCAAGCACGTGCCTGGGGTGGCACATGCAAAGGGGCGGCACTCTGTCCACTCTTGGGGCAGCAGAGTCCGGGCGGCTTTTTTTTTCCCCACTTCAGCAGTTCGGGCGGCAGCAGTCTGAGCCGCCAACCCCCTCCTGCTTCTGCAGATCAGGCATGGCACTCTGAGCGGTTTTGTATTTTTTTGCTTGGGGTTGCAAAAATAGTAGAGCCAGCCCTGCCTGTAGACATGCTCTGAGCATATCTAATCACACAAAATAGCCAAGAGCTGGCCTCCCTTGTGTTTAGCCTGGTGTTTCATATGTTCACCCAAGATAGCGAAGACCCTAGTTCAATTCCTCCCTCTATGCACAGGGGTTCTTCTACTTTTCTGATAAGTTCCCTAACCATTGGGCTATGCGATACTCTAATAGGAAGCTCTTTCCAACACTCTTGTTGAAGCCATTCCACTTTGTATTCAATAATTAAATATTAATTGGGCAGTACAAGGGTGAGTGACTCTTCAGTCCAGGGTTTAGGGCGCTTACCTGAGTGGTGGAGGAATCCTATTCAAATCCATTCTCCTTATCAGGCAGAGGATAGAATTAAACTGAGATCTGCAACATCATGGGTGGATTCCCTCATCGTGGGGCTAAAGGTTATAAGGGAGGCACTTTTACCTACCCCAGCTGCTTTGTGTGGTGTTATACAGCTGACTAAGCCATTCTTATAAGGAACGGCATAGGCATATAAGCCATTTGACTCTAGCGGATGGGTTCCCAGCTGTGAATCGCATACAGAGATAGGTAACTACTTCCAGCTCAAACCTCGATGCCAAACTATGAGAGGCAGCAGAACTCAGATACAGTCATCTCATAGGCATCTCCCACTGTCTAGCTTAGGCAGCTCCCCACCTAGCATGCTTGCTTTTGGTAGATCCCATTCTAAGGAATCTCTCAACATTCATTATATAGGGATCATAGGCACCTCAGTCAGGCTTTATGGAGTCTAGTGATTTTCTAGGCACCTACAAATTAGGCACTGCAAAACCTAAGTCCTTTTGTGGATCCTGGCCACAAGTCCTACAGTATGATCTAATGCACCACTAATATTCACAAACAAGGATAATACCCTTCCCCGTCTCAGTGGGGTATAGAGGAAAGTTTGGACAGACCAGCATGGGGGAGGGGGAGGAGAACACATGCACAGACATGCTAAAACCAAGCCCTGCCTTCTGCTTTAAACTGCATGTGGGAGTGATCCAGCAGGAGAGGCTTCTATTCCTCCCATTGTCAAGCTGGGGGGGATTTAGGGGAATTGATTAATTTTTACCCATCTTTCAGATTAAAGCCTTCCAAAGACCATGCTGAGATTGCTGTCCTGCCCTCCTTCCCTATATTTGAGGTAGGACTGGAGGAGATCTTGAGAGGTCATCTAGGTCAGTGTTTCTCAGTCTTTTGATACCAGGGACCAGCTTGCTGCCTTCCTAAACTGTGTCAGGAAGATCTCTGGGAGTGGTGCCCATCCACAGACTGATCACTGAGAAACTCTGATCTAGTTCATGGTACACAGAGCTGCATTTCCAGGATCCTGTGGGTCTGACCAATCACCTGTTCTCAGTATCAAGAAGGGTTTTTCCCCCCATTGGGCCATATTAGCAGGGTCAGGAGGGATTTTTGCTTTCCTTGCAGCATTGTGGAAGCCATCTTAGATTAAAAGGAGTGAGACCATGAATTTTAATTTAGGAGGTAATGTAAGAATGTTTAGTTCATGGTAATTTATGACTTTTGTCCAGTACAGATAAAGGCTAAAAGGGCCAGCTCCCAGGCATGGCACAGAGACCTTTGGCCTGTAAGGAAAAGAGGAGAGCTGATGTCTTCACAGAACAAAGTCCCCCTTGGTATCCTTTATCCAGGGCCGGTGCAAGGATGTTTCACGCCCTAGGCAAAACTTCCACTTTGCACCCTCCCCCATCCCCGAGCCCCCGCCCTGAGGCACCCCCCCATGGCAGCTCCCCACCTCCGCCCTGAGGCATCCCCTCTGCCCCAACTCACCCCTGGTCTGCCTCCACTCTGAGCATGCCATCGCTGCTTCACTTCTCCTGCCTCCCAGGCTTGTGGCACCAATCAGCTCGGGGAGGAGGTGGGGCAGGGGCGGGCTAGGGCAGGGAGTTCCCCTGCATGCCTCTCCCCTCCCCTTAGTTGCTGCAGGCAGACCTCCCCGCACTCCCCTGCCCCAGCTCCCTCTGTCTAAATGCTGGCGGCGACCAGGACAGCTGAAGATCTAGCCTCCGCGGTCACTGCCGAAGAAAATTCTGCCTCCCAAATCCTAGCACCCTACACCCTCACTATAAAGCCCTTCTTTATTATCAACTTTTTGCGATAATGAACCCAGTCCCTGGATCCCAACTGCAGTATAGTATTGTAAAAGGAAAAAAAGTCACACATGCATGCACAATTTTTACCCAGCATCACAGGTTAAGCTCTCGGGCAGAAACTAAGAAGTGAGCTCCCACCCCATCTCCTGTCACACAGGGCTCAAGGCAAAGCCATAGCCCTACCAGTACCGGGGGCTGACAACTCTGCCATCTGGAGCTGAAGTTACAGAGGTCACAAAAAAAAAAAAAAAAAAAAAAAAAAAAACAGAGAAAAAAAAAAAAAAAAAAAAAAAAAAAAAAACCACACACACAGAATCGGTGACCTCCATGACCAACTCCTAGCCTTATTTTTACTATTAATTAAAAGCCTTTATCCAAGACAACTTAATTAACTTACTCCAGAAGTTTGTTGTTTTTGATTGTCCTTTTGCTATAACAAACCCCTGGCTCTAACCAACAAAAGGCTTGGATCCCAAGAGGTTCGTTAAAGCGAGGTTGTATATACCTGGTATGTAAGAGAAGGAAAATGGATAACAACAGGGAGGAGGGCTAAAAGTTAATAAAGTCATGGCTTGTGTCTGGCTTACATTTGCCTGTGAATCCTGATTATTAAGTGGTTGAAAAGAGAAAATTCAAATGATATTTATAATAAACAAGATATAAATAGATTACTACCTGGTCACTCCAAGAACCTGAACAACATCTGTAGACCTTCCTGTAGGACCCCAAACAGAGTTCCTGGACTGCTATCCCTATTAAAATCTGAGGTCACATCCTCTCCTGCCGATTGCTGCACCAAGTAGTGCTATAAATTCTCATGACTAGAAATTGCAAAATCACACAAGCAAAATCCCCATCTGTGTTTGGTAACAGATTCTGTAGTGTGGGAGTTACTTGTATCCTGGCTCAGAAAACATAAATCTATCTCCCTCCTGAGTAGCCTCTTTTAAGCCCTTCATATTTGAAATTTGCATCTACGCATAGTACAGGAGAGGCATATTACTGAACCACAATAGAAGCAAGGTAATTGTACCATAGAAAGAAAAAAGTCAATATTCAACACACTATTAAATTTAACAGACTAAACTGGTGAGAAAGAATGTCTAAGTCACAGGTTCAGAACGGATTTTGCCTTGTACCCTTTGTCCTTTAAAACTCTCAGCAATTTGTTCTATTGGTCAGTAGTTGTCAGGAAATGGTAGCCACCACAATTTGTCATCCAAGTGGATCCTCCTTTAAACAGTATTCACAAACAGGATTTACTGTCACATATCAGGGCTTTGCAGCATTACCCAAGTCATCCAAAATTAATGCACTGTTTTAAAAAATAATCAAATTCAGATCTTCAAAACATTTTGAAGGTTATAATCAGAAAACATTGATGTCTGAGGGAATGTCAATGTTAGACTAAGACTTTTGCTAGTATACAATACAAATTCTAAAATGAAGGAAGAAAGAAAGAAAGAAAGATGAAAATACATACATGGGGCCAGATTCTTATCTTCTTTGCACTCTTGTAAGTCCAGGTTAATTGATCTCCTGTTTACATCAGAATCCATCCCCAAGTCTTTAAAAAGAATTCTCTGAATTAAAAATATTACTTTGGTGTTGATTTTGACTTTGACTATCATGAGATTTACCTCACTGATGTTTTTATTTGTATTTTTGCTTCACTCCTTTTAGTATATGACCAGATGAAATATATTGCAATTTGAGGTCCTGATCCTGCAGTGAGCTGTCTGAAGGAGCAGATATTTACCCATGCAGAACTCATTGTAAGATCAGGACATTATTTACCAGATATACCAATGGTAATGCTAAGGTTCTTCTGATTTAAACCCGCAAATGTAAGGCAATTTTGGCTTGATCATCCCTCTTTCACTGCATTGTGCTTCTATTGCCATTACAGCAGGATTCCAAACCAGAGTAACCAATCGCCTTAATTTTGGTAGTGATGGTGGTTGTTATGGACTTAAGGCAGATCCTTAACGCAAATACATGCAATTTTCTGTAGCGTGTCCATATGTCATTTTAAATTTTCCACTTAGCATATTGGACTTAAACTGAATGGGTCCTTGAATGTAACTAGAGCCCTTTAGAAAGCTACATTAGTCACTTTGGGCACATTTGTAACCACAGTTGTGTACACATAGTGGTGAGTGAGCATCTGGTATCCCCTTACTGCCCTGCACTAGGACTATCATAGTGATCACAGCACAAGAGGGAGAGTAGCCTTCATGGAACCACTATTCCAGTCTTCACCTAGGTGGATATGGAGTGGATCAGCAGGATGGCATCCAGTGCAGTTGCACTTGGTATTCAGAATGCATAGATTACTTTCCTAGAGGGAACTGTCTGAATCACGATGCTTAGGGAAAAGCTTATGGTGAAACTACAGGCTAGCTCTCTGTAGTTTGTAATGGTTCTTTCAGAGTTAATTAGGTCAGCCATAAAATTATATATACTAATTACAAACTGTCAAAAACACATTTAACAGTGACTAAGAACATCACTTAGTAATTATTGATTATTCAACAATATGTTCAATGATTAATTCAGTAATTTACTGGGGGCTAAAGTCTGCTCTAAGAATCTTGCAGAATTCAAGTAGTCACTGATTCTTCTATACTGTCCAATCTAAATGTGACATAAAAATGCAAAGTTACCAGAATTCCTTATTTTTGTGATTGCAATTGCTCTTTAACATCAGACAGTTTACAGATGCAAATTAAATAATAGATATTTAAACAAAAATAACCTACGGCTATATAATACCTATTGTACTAGTGATATCTGCACAGCTTATTAGCCTATTATTATTAAATAGGTGTCTAAATAGTTTTATTATTTCTTCAGAGATTTAAAACCAAAAAGGACATGTTTCAGACACTAGGAACCCACAACACTTAGTTAAAATAAAATTAACATGAAATAAAGAAACTCACTTTTACTAAAGATATCCCAAATATATATTTGGGACCCTAAAACTGGGCATCCAGCTTTGAACATTTTGAACTTTCATGGTTTCAAGCTTTTCTCTAACAACCATGATGGCCAGAAACTGACTTTTGATGGCTGAGATTCTCATGTATCTCATGAATCCAAGTGCTGGAGGTTTAAGAAAAAATACCAAATATCTCAAGACTCATGATAAAAAAGCAAAAGTTGGCCACACAAAAGTTAGATGTGTCTGTTTTGGGGGAAACATATGACTTGGCCTAAAAATGTGATACATTGAAGGAATGATGCACAAATACATCTTCAAAATATTTTAATATTAGCCTCATGAGATGTAAAAATGCCTATGCAAAATCAATTAGGTGTTCAGTTTAACATGACATCCAGTGATTTATGAAGAAATATCTTCATCACAAAATAATCCCCACATTTGTCAGATGCAGTGTCTCTCTGCAACTTTGTTCAGAGTAACTGAGAACACCTCACTCCACATGCTGTGACAATACCATTATTTCAACACAAAGATATGATTATTCTAGATGTTAGCATAGTATGTAATATTTGTAGCACAACTATCTCTTATGCTCACCCTTTATTCCCAACTACTATTTGGAGAGGTTCTCTTCACCTCCTCTGTCCCACCAATCAAACTCCTGACTGCTTGTAGGGACAACGTCTGTCCATTTGCTAAGATCACCTTGCAGTGCCTCTGCTGTGAAGGGTTGGAAGTTGTTATATACCTTTAGGTAGTGATGGACCATGAAAACAGGAATCCATCAAAACTTGGCACTAACAAGACACATTCTAAACTTGCTTAAGATATCACATTCCTCATCCTAGAGGAGCTGTAACATGGAAAATAGGAATAGGCTGGGAAAACATATACACACGGAAAAAAAATCGAGAGGAGTAAACACATAATTACAGAATAGGATGAGGAGTTTTAATTAAAATTTACCAAAACACACACACAAAAACCAAACAAACATACAAAACAAAAAATGTTTTCTTACATTACCTTCCAATATAAACTCAAATGGGGGGTGGAGGGGAAATCAACAAAAATAATTGAAATAAGACATTTGTCAACATTATGGTTTTTATGCTTTGCTTTAACTTTGTGTCCCTTTCCCCTACTCTTTTTTCAGTGTTTTATTATTGATAAATGCCCCAGTCCTTAAACTGATTGTAGACAGGCTGTGATGTCACAGATATCGGACACATACTTTAAAAAAAAAAAAAAAAAGTACATGCTATGAGGATCTCTCGAACTAGGCTAAACTATTTTGATGCTACCTGTGGAGGTCAGATATCTTATTCTCGGCCCATCTCTGGTACAAAAAGTTAATTTTATTAACTTCAGTAAAACATGCAGGCCTGGTTTTGGCACATTCAGGGCCTGTCCAGCCTCTGGTGTAAATTAGAGAAGCCTCAGGGTTCATAGATTCCAAGGCCAGAAGGGACCATTTGGATCATCTATGACCTCCCATGTAACACATGCCATAGAACTTCTCCACAATAATTCCTAGAGCAGATATTTTATAAAAACATCCAATTTTGATTTAAAAATTGTCAGTGATGGAAAATCCACCACATATCTTGGTAAATTAGTCAATGACCAATTACTCTGTTAAAAATGTGTGCCTTATTTTCAGTCTGAATTTTTATAGCTTCAACATCTAGCCATTTGATCGTGTTATACTTTTCTCTATTACATTGAAGAGCACATTAATAATTATTTGTTCCCTGTGTAGCTACTTATAGACTGTAATTAAGTCACCCTTTAACCTTCTCTTTGTTAAGCTAGATAAATTGAGCTCCTTAAGTCTATCACTATCAGGCATGATTTCTAATCCTTTAATCATTCTTATAGCTCCTGTCTCTACTTTATCAATATCCTACTTGAATTGTGAGCTCCAGAACTGGACAGTATTTCAATGATTGCAAAAAAATATCCTAGCTGCAAATATGAGGTACAATAACTTCTGTATTCCTTCTTGAGATTCCCTTGTTTATGCATCCAAGGAGCCAAAAGAGCTCAACGTGGTTGCACTGAGAGTTTAGGTTCAGCTGATTATTCACCAGGACCCCCGCATATTTTTCAGAGTTATTGCTTCCAAGGATAGAATCCCCTATAGTGTAGCTGTTCTCCACTTCTTGAGTCCACAAAGAAAGAGAGCACAAGTTAGAGCAACCTTAGAAAGCTAAAGTGACAATTGTTTAAAAGAGTAAATGAGATGACCTGGGTAATTATATGCCTGTCAGCCTGACATCAATCCTGGACAAGATAATGAAGTGGCTAATACAGGGGGCTTGATTAATTAAGAGCTAAAGGACAGTAATGTAATTAATGCAAATCAATATGGAAAAATAGATCCTTTCAAACTAATATGATATTTTTGATATTATAAGGTTGGTTGATAAAGGTAATAGCGTTGACATAATATATTTATACTTTGGTAAGATGTTTGATTTGATATCACACAACACTTTAATTAAAAAACTAGAATATCCCTTCAGGGATAGGTTCTTGGCCCTACATTATTTAACATCTTTATCAATAACCTGGAACAAAACAAAATCATCACTGATAATGTCTACAGATGACGCATAAATTGGAGTGGTAAATATTGAAGAGTACAAGTCACTGATTCAGAGCCATCTAGATCAGTGGTGGGCATCCTGAGGCCCATGGGCCGCATGTGGTCCATCAGGGTAATCTGACTGTGGGCTGCAGGTTGCCCACCACTGATCTAGATGGCTTGCACCCTGTTTAGCAAGCAAACGAGATGCATTTTAATATGACTAAAAGTATACATCAAGAAACAATGAACGTAGGCCATACTTGCAAGATGGGAGATTCTATCCTTGGAAGCAGTGTCTCTGAAAAAGATTCAGAGGCCATGGTGGATAATCAACTGAACATGAGCTCCCAATGCGACACTGTGGTCAAAAGAACAGATGAGATCCTGGGATGGATGAAGAGGGAAATGCCAAAGAGGAATAGAAAAGTAATTTCACCTTCATATTTACAAGTGGCACAACTTCTGCAACTACTGAATTACTTTGAAATATTGTGTCCAATTCTGGTATTGACAGTTCCTAAAGGATGCTGAAAAACTGTAAAGGATCGAAAGAAGAGTAACCAGAATAATTAAAGGACTAGAAAACATATCTTATATTGATAGACTCAAGGAGCTCAAGCTATTGAGCTTAACAAAGAGAAAGTTAAGAGGTGACTTCATCACAGTTTAAAAGTACCAATATGGGGAACAGACATCAGATAATGGACTCTTCAATGTAGCGGAGAAAGGTATAACACCATCCAATGACTAGAAGTTGAAGATTGAATTTGTCTATCTGAAAAAAAGGCATACTTTTTAAACCATTAGAGAAATTAACCATTGGACCACTTTGCTAAGGGGTGTTCTGGATTCTGCGTTATTGGCAATTTCAAAACCAAGACTGGATATGCTCTAGGAATTATTTTGGGGAAGTTCTATGGCCTATGTTATACAGGAAGTCAGACTAGATCTTCATAATGGGTCCCTTCCAGCCTTGGGATCTATGAATCACTGGAGATTGGAAGCAGGGTTGGTCCAGAGCACTTTCACCAGAATTAAACTGGCTGGAGAGTCTCTATGCATTGTCAAGGAGCTGTTTCCACCCACTTTAAGTCCACTTTACGTTGCCAGAGCTATATAAAGGGCCTTAGTATAACTGGGAATCAGACCTATAGTATTCAGTACAGGTACTATTGTACAAACGACATGATTTTTTTAAAACATGTAGACATCTTTTTTGAGGAAAAAGTAGACTGTTATTCATACACACAAATCCAGAAAATAAAATATACACTAGGGGTCAGCAACCTTTCAGACGTGGTATGCCGAGTCTTCATTTATTCACTCTAATTTAAGGTTTTGTGTGCCAGTAATATATTTTAACATTTTTAGAAGGTCTCTTCCTATAAGTCTATAATATATAACTAAACTACTGTTGTATGTAAAGTAAATAAGGTTTTTAAAATATTTAAGAAGCTTCATTTAAAATTAAATTAAAATCCAGAGTCCTCCAGACCGGTGGCCCAGATCTGGGCAGCATGAGTGCCACTGAAAATCAGCTCGAGTGCCGCCTTCGGCACACGTGCCATAGGTTGCCTGCCCCTGATATACACCATATGAAACAGTGCCATTTAAAAAATAAAGAACAAACAATATAATCTGCAGATATATAGATTTTTACTTCCTTCTGAAATCTGACTAATTTCAGGATCTAGATACCTATTTTCCTGAAAAAAAAAAATTAGGGATTTAAAGGTCAGTCTCACTAGTTTGATCAAACAAAGTTAATTTACTTTTTTCTTAATGGTTTCTTTATGACAGATGACGGAGCTTAAGAAGGACAATGCTCTCTTCACAACAATCACTAAAACATATCATTTTATTTTATAACATCATTTAAAGAAAAATGAGGGAGAAACATCTAGGGCAGCAAAAATTAATTTGCAGTAAATTAATCAGAATAAGGAATTTCACACTAAATAATCAATGGTTTTGATAACAGAAAAGGAATCCTTAAGATGACAAAGTCCTCCAATTTACAACATAGAAAAAAGTATTGTTTTAGAAAAATAGGGCAAAAAATAAGAATTTTTTTTATGGCTAAATTTGATTGAGAAGGGTAATTAATGTTCTTTGAATGACAGTCTAATTTTGAAATGTTTGCTACAAAACATAACCATGACACATGCTCTACGTAAACTGGATCTTTAAAATCCTGCAGAGTGTTATTGTTTCCATTATAACCAGATAAGAGTGATAATACGATCCAGGAAGTTGAGCACAGGAACCAGGAACTCTGGGATTCTATTTTTGGCTCTGACACTGACTTATTGTATGACTTGGACCATATCAATCTCTGTGCCCTAGTTTGCCCATTTGTAAAATAGGTATAATGACTACTGATATAAATGTTATGAAGCTTCATTCTTAGAACTCTCTTTGAGATCCACAGGTATATGGCACTCTAACCACAACATAATAAATAATAATAATAATAATAATATTTAATTCTATTGGATCTAGGTTCTGAGACTTTGCAGCTTCTTGTGATTTGCTATACATTCATGGAAGTGAGGAGATGGAGCCAAACCACAACTTGGTAATGTGGGAAGGCAGTTACAGAAATCAGTCAGTCATTTACCATAGCCCACAGGTTCTGAAGTTAGACTAGGGCACAGAGAAAAAAAAAAAAAAAATCAGAGATGGTAGTCCAACTTGTGGATCAAGTCAGATGTGCTCATGTAGGGAAGGGGCATTTAGTGGCTTCAACTTGAGTGGATGCATAAGTCTAAGAGTACCGCAGTATATAATTGCCAAATCATTAATAAATTAATAACTAAGGCCCCAGTCCTGCCATCTGATCAGATCAGATTGCAAGATCAAGGGCCTAAAGCAAGAGTCACAAAGGACAGAACTGGGTTTGTTTGTTTTTTAATGGTGTGTGAGAGAGAGAGAGAATGCACAAGTGCAAAAAGTGGATTAAATCATTCCTTTAATTTCCTTTCTCATCTTTGTAGAGAGACAAATATGCTGTACACTAGTGATTCTCAACCAGAGGTCCAGGGCCCTCTGGGAGGCCTGGAGAAAGTTTCAGAGGGACTGCCAAGCAGGGCCAGCTTTAGATATTTTGGGGCCCAGGGGAGAAACCTGAAGCCCCACCTCAGGAGGCTAAAGCCCAAGGCCCTGAGCCCCACCATCCAGGGCGGAAACCTGAGCAACTTAGCTTCGCAGGGCCCCATGTGGCATGGGCAGTTGCCCTGTTTGCTTCCCCCTAACACTGGCCCTGGCTTTTAAATGCAGAAAATCAGTTGTGGTAGAGGTGGGCCATGGAGATTTTATAGTATGTTGGGTGGGGGGTGCCCCAGAGAGAAAAAGGTTGAGAACCCCTGCTGTACACGACAATATTCTTAAGAGTCCACGTACTAGTTTAATTGTAAGTGGATTTACTGAATATGTTCTAATGGAGCATCATACATTCCTTAAGTTATTTTAATATTATTTAGTAACTTTTAAGAGTACAGACCTATTTTTATTTTATTCTGTCCCCATTTATTAACACTGTAAGCAAAATGATTTGAACCTCAGAGTTATGAATACGCTGCGAATGGAGGTTGTTCATAACTCTGAATAAAACATTATGGTTATTCTTTCAAAAGTTTACAACTGAACAGTGACTTAATACAGCATTGAGACTTTACTATGCAGAAGAAAAATGCTGTTTTAACCATCTGAATGTAAATGAAAAGCACGGAAAGTTACCCTACTTTGTCACTTTTTTTTTTAAACTTTCCCTTTACATTTTTAGTAGTTTACATTTAACATAGTACTGTATTTGCTTTTCTGTTTGATTGTTTGTTTCAATTTCTACTGCTGCCTGATTGCATACTTCTGGTTCCAAATGAGATGTGTAGTCAGATCAGAATTCTAGGTTCTGCATTCCTGTAGAACATTTTTATTTATTCAGAAGGAATTTTGATACATTGAAACTGGATATGGGCCTGAACCGAAACTCCAGGTAAGACTACTCTGAAAATTTCAGAACTGGATATGGCATGACCTTGGAATAGCCTCTGAGTCACAAAGGCATAGGTAAGTCAGGTAGGTCATTCTGAACACATGCCAATAAAAACTTTAGACCACTTCACTATGTTTTCTGAATATTTAACAGAAAAGTACAAAAGTATAATAGAAATAGTTTAGAGAGTGTTTCAATATTTTATTGAAACTACCTTCATACCCCTCGGTCAACACAGAATGACTCCCCAGAATTCAGCTGTCTGGGCCTGTTGAGGGTAAGAAATACTATAGCTAATAAATTTGAGAAACTTCTAAAAATGGCTTTAAATAATGTTTTTCTGCATAACAACATCACGATATAAAGGAGAGATCTCTTATGATCTACCAGAGCTAGAAACATCTAATTCAGAGATGATTCTTGATATTTTGGAGGTATAAAGTTCCCATATCTGACTATGATGATCTGTGAGATATGAAATCTTCAACTTATCATTGGTCCATAACTTCATATTGCCTAATCTAGGCCCTGTCCACATTTTTAGAAGAGGATGGGGAAAGCAAAGGTTTCTATGGATGTTTCTTTGGGTTGGGTTTTGTTTCTCTCTTTTAAAATATAAAATCAAACAAAAAAGCAGTAGCTGCCTGAAGCATCTCAAAGATTTGGTATGTTAGAAGTAGTCTCAGAGTAGATGGATTAGTGGGCAGATTGCAAGTGAGGTATTCAAAAGTGCAGACTTACATCTTATAGGATGTGTCCAAGGTCTGGATTTTTAAAGCTATATAGGCATTGCTGCACTTAGGATCACAACACCTAACTGGGTTAGGAGCATAAATCTCATTTTCAAAAGGGATTTAGGCACTTCAGGAAACTAAATTTCTAATGACTATTGATGGAATTTAGACACCTAAGTCTCTAGATCCATTTTGAAAATGAGATTTAGGCTCCTAAATCAGTTAGGTGTTATGATGCTGAGTGCAGCAATGCCTAAAGAGCTTTAGTAATGAAAGAACATGAACCCAGATTTTTAAAGTACTTCCGGACCATCTCATATAGTCAAAAACCATATAGTCTTAGATGTACTTTTAGGATAATGACTTCAGCGGGTTTTTAGTCTTTACTTATAGGAAAGATTACTAATATTTTAGAACTGTTGGTCAAATACTGCTCATCTTACTTGGACAATTAACACAAATGGAATTTGACTCCATAATTTTGGGTAGGTTTTATATTAGACTGGAAAGTGGCAGTAGGGCATGCTGGAATTTTTCCCATGGGGTGTCTTCATGCTTTCCAGAGTCTCCACTTTCATTTTTTTAAAGTTAGCCCGTAGTTATTATGGTGCAAAGAAAACCTTGAAATAGTGAGTTAAATGTAATTGATTCAGTAATGTCTGCTTGAGTTTCCAGAGAACCTGAAAGAATAGCTCTGCAAGTTGTGAATTTACCTATTCATCTCACAGAGTGTTAACTTAAATGCCCCAATAGTGATCAACATTGTCAAACATTTCATTGCTCAAAAGCATGTATGAAAGGGGAGGAAGGATCTCCCACCCTACCCCCAATCAAGAAGAAGCAAAGGCCAAGATGTCCAGCAAGGCATTTGAGCCCTACCAAATAAGAGGAGCCCAGGAGAACTCATTGGGTGTGTTTAAATTCCAGAGAAGGAGCCCAACAGAATTATGATTTTATGAAGCATCAAAACAAGTTGTTGTTTTGTTTTTGTTTTCTTTCAGGAAGGTTTTTTTTTAAAAAAAAAACACAAGTGTAAGCCTAGGGTACTGCATTAAATTCACAAACGGTTCTTTTTGTTCTTGCTTCCTTACCTTTGCAATTAAAATTTACACAAATGAGCTAGGAACCCAACTACACAATGTCAGCAGAAGATCAAAGAGACTCACTGCAAACTGTGATCACAGTCAGAAAAACATGTCATTAAGTATGTAGGGTCCTGTCATTTCCAAGGTATAGACACAATCTCTGGCCTCCCACAATAGTATTTCACAAGGGACCATTACACTCTCCTTGTCGTTTTCAGCTGCCACTGTAACAAGCATTCAGCCTTCACAGTTTTAAAGGAAATCTCTGAAGCTGAGAGTTTTCTTCAGCTCTTTCAGTGAGTTGAACCATGGATAAAGGTTTAGTCTAATGTCAATTCCCTAAGATCATTTACTTCACAGAACCATCTGAATCTTCTAAGGGAACTGACATCAGACAAAGCCTTTTTCCATGGCTCAGTTCACTGAGAAAGAAAAACACCAGTTCAAAATACTCTCTAAACAAAAACCTAGCCTTCCAATTTTTCAGTTATGCTAGAAAATTTCAATTGCCAGTCATGGAAGAATCTGAGGACCTCTCACATTTTTGAAAAGCTGTATTTGTTTCAGCATCACTAAGAGGTCAGTGAAGGACAAGAGGAAGGAGCAATACCCCATCTAAGACTTGAACCTCAAAAAGGTCACCAATTAAATCTAACCTTGCCTGATTGTTATTTGTCACAACATTTTGATGAATTTGGCTCAATATGATAAAACAAATCCACACTTTCAACCAATCAAATTCTTTTTTTCTCAACATTCATATATGTAACTTGTTATAAACTATGTTTTCTCAATGAATTTGATGTATTCAATATATATTTTAGTACTAGGGGACCAAATTCTGTTCTGTGTTAATCTGGAGTAGCTCTAGTGACTTCAGTAGCGTTACTCGAGGTTTATGATGATGATATAAAGCAATTTTTCTCCCAAAGAGTTACTTAGACAATATTGGAGTAATATGCCAATTCTGCACAGTAATACTGAAATTCACACCTGCACAAAGAACCAGCACAAAGCCTGTGCACCATTTAAGTCCCACTTAAAAATCTTATTTTCAGGTCTTAAGTGATGCATAGGCCATGTGCCAGTTCTCTGCATAGGGGCAAATGTCACCTTGAGAGTGAAAAAAGCATTTATACATATGGTTGTAGATTTCTCATCTGATAAGATCATTGTATTGTTTTCCACTTAACAGTACCAAAACTAAATTACATATGAGGTAATAGTCTTACCAGATAAGAGATATCTACAGCCAAATATATAGTATAACTGTAAAAGATTTGTGTATATGTATCATTTTTAACCAACAAATTCCATTTGCGTTTACATAAAGATTATTTCCCAAGCTTACTTTGTGCAGCAACTACCCTAGTAATATTATCACCTGTACACTTGTCATCACTGTCTCTGTAACAGCGTATAAAGAGAATTATGTAACATCCTATTCCCCAATCATGTGTTATAATATAACTAATAATAATAAAGGACCAAACAAGCACCAACAACTTTTTAATTAATCAATCACAAGTGCTGTAAATTCAAATCTGGAGTAATTGTCCAGTATCACATTCTTCACTCAGGAAAAAAAAAAATCCCATTTCCTTTAATAAAGTAAATTCTTTAAACTTTTAAAATAATGGGCAGATTCTCACTGGGTGAGTACTGTCTTAGTTCCATTAATTTCAATGCTGCTCATCTGCTTTAGAATCAGTGAGGATCTGACCCAATATTTTAAAACAAAGACTAATGCTGCAGTCGGAAGGCCTGCTTTTTTAAAAAGTATCCAATAAGTAATAAACTATATACTTGTGTGGAATCTTGAGTACAAATGTCCTTTCTTGCCCTTGCATTCTTCAGTTATATGTTTATATCTGTGAAAGCAGCTTCTCTTTCTGTACTTTCTGTTAAGAAAAAAATTGGCCAAAATCATGAACATTTAAAATGAAGGGCCTGCTGCTGTGGTAACTGTAGTCAATATATATGTTTTTGGTAAAACATGCTTTTATGGTAGTACTATCAAAATTCTTTACTGGTATATTACTTTTCTCAACACTAATTACAATTGTGTTTTCACTACCTAACTTTTTCTTACCGTTAGTATTAGCATAATTGAACATTTTATGCTAGTCCTGGCTTAATAAACCAGATCTGCTATTCCAACTTGCATACTACACTCTAATACTGATTATGTGATCTGTATTCTATATTGTAATCCATAACTTGAAATACCACTGTTAGACACTTTTTTTAAAAACCATGAAACTGTACCTAAATTAAGATAAATGAATAAAATCCCTACCTACTTTTTAAACACCATCTCTTTATGAATTATTTCATTAAATTTCTTTTGAAAAATTAAGGGGAATAGAGACTCGGCTGAAGTGGAAACAAAATGCAATCGTGCACCAAAGACGATAAAAATGTGCACGCGATTTTTCTAACCATTTCCCTCCAGCAACTTCTTCACTAGTTCACTCATTGAATTCCGCAATCAGGTCTAAAGGATCTAGACACCCCACCCCACCCCCAAAAGCCTGACTATTCAAGCAAAATCCTGGAAATTAAAATCTCTCTTCCTCTTACCCGAACGGCTTATCCTTCAAAGGGGGAAGTTCTGCAAGTACCCGAGGCCAGGGAAGGTAACAGAAGCAATGCACTGAGGGTAAAGAGAGTGAGAGCACCCTACAGCATTGAAACGAGATTGCCACATTTCGGAGGCTGCCTCTACTAATGCTCTCTCCTCCCTTCCTTGAGCGGGGGAGTCTCGAGCAATTTGCAATCGGCAACCTGCAAGGCTGAGCAATCAGTTGCCTGAAACAGAGGAATAATTACGGAAAAAGAAAAAAGAAGTCCCCGCTGCGAACCAACAAGTCCTGCCCCGGGAGACCATCTCCAACCAGGGGCGGATTCCACTAGCGTCCCTCGGTCCCTCCTGCCCACCTTAACTCGGCTCTCGGAGACGGGCGAGGCAGGGGTGACCCAGGCACTGCGGACCGCCTCTCACCTTTCCGGGCGCTGCCTCCAAGTTGCTTCAGCTCCGTCGCCCTCCCCGCACCCCCACCACACCCGGCACCCACCAGCAGCGCACGTCAGCCGGCCGGCGAGCGCCCCAGCCTGGTAGGCTCTGTCCCCGAGCGCCCCCCGGGCCTCACCTCGGCTTGTCCGCGTGTCCCGAGAGAGAGGGCGGCGAGCCCCAGCCCGGTGGGGGGCGAGAAGCCGGTGCTGCCGCCGCCGCCGCCGCCGCTCCTGCTGCTGCCACCCGAGGGGAGGGGAGGGGCAGCGCGGTCTGCGGGGCTCTGCCTTCCCGAGCAGGAGCCCGCCCCGCTCCAGCCAGCCCCGCTGCCCGCCTGTAGGGCTCCTGCTACTGCTCCCCTGGGGGGAGGGCCGGGCAGAGCGGGGGTGCGCAGCCCAGCCAAGCCTGGCTGTCTGTCTGAGAAGAAGCCTCCCAGGCTGGAGATGCCTTTGAAAGTCCCTCTTTCCTCTTACAAAGCAGGATATCGTTTTGCCTTTCAGTGAGCGAATGGGAGACTCTCCCCTCCGGTTTTGTGTGTGGGCGGGGGGGGGGGGTTAAGGAAATACCCGGCATTCAAAAGGGGGGCAGCTTGGGACAGCCGCCTTCGTGGAGTAGCCTCCTCCTCCTCCCCGCCAATGCAGCCAGCTCAGCAAGGACCTTGCCCGGACGGGAGTAATCAGGCCGCTGCACTGACCAGCTGTGCTGGAGAACTTTGGAAGGTGCCTGAACACCCCGGGATGGTTTGCGCTGGGAGTTTGTTCATTAGCGAGAGCCAAGCGCTTGCCCAACTGGCCGCACCTGTACTGCACATTAAGAGACTTCAGGAGCTGATTAGCGGGGAAATACAGTGAAATGATAGGAAGAAAGTTGGGGATAATTTATTTCAGCTTGAAGTTTGTATGGGGAGGTTTATTGGTGTGACGTGCTGCCAGCTGGGGTAGCTGAGAGATCCGACTGAAATTCAACTGTAGTTACACTCTCAAACCGCATTGTAAGTCAATACTTTATTATACAATGCAGTTAGAGCAGCCTTAATATTAACCACTTTGGGGAGGAAACATCAATGTATATGGGCTTCGGATAGTGATAAAACTGAAGGAAGGGGTTAAAATTAATGAATGATCTCACTTAAATCTTCCGTAACCGATGTACTCATGGAATTAAGGCTGAAAGTAACATCACTGAAACAGCCTTTCCTAAAGAAGGGAGAAAAAGCACCAACCTTTCAGTACCATGGACAGCAACCATGTAAGAGTCCAGCAAAATCAGGACCCGTTGGGAATAACAAAATATTAAAGTAATAAAAAAAGAAACTTCTGAGCTGTCATGAGAAAATGTTTTGGTTTGTTCATAGATTTTTAAGGCCAGAAGGGACCCTTATGACTATGTAGTCTGACCTCACACAAAACACAGACTGCAGAATCTCATCCTGTAATTTCTCCACCAGGTCCAGTCATAACTTCTATTTGAACTAGAGCAGGCAGCGCTGTTGTAGCCCTGTGGGTTCCAGGATATTAGAAAGCCAAGGCAAGTGAGGCAATATGTTTTAATGGACCAACTTCTGTTGGTGAGAGAGACAAACTTTAAAGCTACACAGAACTGTTTTTCAGGTCTGGGAAAGGTACTCAGAGTGTCACAGCTAAATGCAAGATTGAACTGATACTTTAGCACAAGTGGTTAGCATATATTCTAAGGGATCATTCCAGGTGATGTGTCCCATTAACACACCTGCAGTTACAGGACAAAAGAGGGAGTTAGTGGGTTACAGATTGTTATAATAAACCATAAATCTAGTGTATTAAGATCGTGAATTTTTAGTGTCTAGCAAAATTATGCATTTACGTTCCCAGACTTGTCTTTTGAAAGTGTTGTATAGCTTTCTTTTGAGGATGAGGACTGAAAGGTCGAATATAGAGTGCTCACTTTGTGAAAAGTGTTCACCCACAGGTGATGTGGTGTTTTTGTCTTTTATCATTTCCCCGTGTGAGTTCATTCAAGAGCATAGTAATTGTCTGGTTTCGCCCATACAGTTGTTATGATGCACAAAATTATTTTTTATTTAAATTGTTATGTAGTGCACTAAATGCCCCCAATAACAATTATGTGGATTTATGGTTTATTACAACAATCTGTAATCCCTTTTGTCATATGACTACAGGGGTCTTAATGGGCCACTTCACCTTGAATGATTCCTTAGAATATATGCTGACTACCTACACTAAACTATCTGTTTGATCTTGTATTAGCTGTGACACTCTCAGAACCTTTCCCAGAATTGAGGAAGAACTCTATGTGGCTTGAAAGCTTTTCAGTCTCACCAACAGAAGTTGGTCCAATAAAAGATATTACTTCACCAACTGAGCTAGAGCATATAAAGTCATCAAGTGACAGAGGATCCACCACATCCCTAGATAAGTTATTCCAATAGTTAATTCACTTTACTGTTAAAAAATGTGCCTTATTTCTAGTCTAATTTTAGTGTCCAACCATTATCAGCTTCTACCCATTGATCCATCGGGGTGAATGGTGAACCACTAAAAGTTTTCTAATAATAATACTCAGAAGTTATATTGTGATATACAATCATTACCTAATAAATTATCTAAATAACATTGTGAGGCAGATAAATATTATTAACTTTATTTTACACATTGAGAAACTGAGCAAAGGTGCTACAGAAACTGAGCCATGGTTCCACGGGAGTCTAGATCTATGCTTAGTCTGATAAACTAGATTCTTCCTCACACTATTTGCTGCCTTTCTCCTCTCTTTTGTGCCCAGTGACCATACTGGCTACTCTTCAGAGAAGTATCTCAGTGGCTGAGCACCAACTGTGGCATCCTTAATGGTGGTCAGTGAAATAATATGGTTTGAGGTACCATCAAAAATTCAAGAAGATGCTGTTGTGATTTTCATGGGCCAGAAAGGTTAACAGTAGGTGGTGGCTGTATGAGGGATAGATGAGTATCATGAAAAAAATCACCATGGCAAACTTTCCATTCTAAAAGTCAATTTATGGTTTAAGGATCTCTTTGCAATTATAAGGACCAGAGACTTTCAATCTAAGAATAAGCAAGATGAGATTAGCCTTGATATTGTGAGGATCTCAAAATTGAAGGGGGTTGGGGCTGGGGCAGAGATGCAGGATTTTTAAACCCCAGCAAACAACATTTCCAACTTTCCTATGGAGTTGAGTACCTATTTTTAGTCCCAAATGATTCATGAGCTATTGGATGTTAAACCAGTCATTGACCAAATATTGCCCCTGCCAGGAAATGACAAAGTAAAGTTGGAAGAGAAATTCCACATTTCTGGATGAAGAAATAACTGTTCTCTATCAATTATTAATCCATACAAAAACTTACTGGTTATTGAAAGAGTTCTGAGGCTAGAAACATTAAAAGTAATGTTTGGAGAACATAAATTGGTGGTGTAAAGGTGACTAATAAATATATTTTATAACATGGCTCCAGAATTTAGCACAATTGTTCTATATATATCACATATAAACACAAGTCATAGTGATAATATGATAAATTGTGATCTTTGTGAGTAAAAAAAAAAAAGTAAATCTATGTGCTAAATTGGTCAAAAATATGTGTGACCCTGTCAAAGGGCATGATAAAGTATAATATAGTTTCTCAGTTCTCTCTTTTATACACACACACACAGAAAGAGAGAGAGAGAGATTGAAATGTAAGCAGTTTTGAGAAACTTTGTTGAAGTAGAAGTCAATTAAACAAGGAGGAGGAAAAAGAAAGTGTAATAGAGAAAAATGATGCAATTAACTACTTGTTCTCTGAAAGCTGAACTTTTTTATTTGCATATAGATGATTTGAAATATCATATCTACACACATAGCAAAATACTCAAAAAATAGATCTATTAAGTTACAAGAGGTTATAACAAATAGAAGGAGACAATATCCACTATTTCAGGGTCTCCTCAGAATTATTCCTGTATTCTGCAAAGTCTAAAATTCATTTAAAAATAAGCTTCTCTCCTCCTAGATAATGCACTTATTTAGAAAAATAAATGCTTTTATTTTGTAGCATATTATAGAATGAAGCAAAAATTGAGGAGAGACCTTAAAATCCCAGGATGGTATTTCGTAACCTAAGTTTAAAAATGGTTTATTTACAGTATGATCTTTGGAAGAGTTTACTGTGCACGTTTCATCAATAAAACAATTATCTCCTTCATGCAAGTTGTCCCCAAGACAGCTTATGTTCAGCAGACCCTCTGGTGTGCCAGTGAGGCTGGTCACATGTGGTGATGTCACACACTTCTCTATTGATTTGCTTCATGAAGCATTATTAGTAATATCGTAACCCCCAAATTATGCCTTGGCTTCATATTCTCAGGTCACCTTGCTATATAGATAGCATGAGATATGAAGCATGGAGGAAGATGGCTAGGGTGCTGGTGCCAAAAGTCATGAACTGGAGTTAACCAATTGCAAAAAACAATGTATGAAATCTCAAGCTGTGTCTGTGCAAGAAATGTTTCTTTGCTTCTACATGCCATATACAAATTCCAAGCTAGTTGAGCTGTTTATGGTAGTGAGAAATTCTTTGGTATCTCTTTTCTATAGCATAGTCAACTATCTTTTTATTGTGAAGAGTTATCATATTACTGTGCAGGTAAGGTTATTTTTTTCTGGACTGAGCTTTCAGAATCTGTGAAAGCAGAGCAGTTTCTAGAAGAGACAAGCTTTGGGTCTTCCTCTGCTTCAATTGCTGCCAGTTTTGCTCGAGAGGGGAAAACTACTTAATCAGAAGTCACTCAATTCAAAAGGATTTTATGTTATACGTGTAGTTTGAAATTACTGGTGAATGAGTAGTAGTCATTTTAGGTCAGAGCTAAGATTACTGTGTTGTGATAAAATACACATTATTTTATATATTATTATTATTTATACTGTATTTGCATCTAGGGGCTCCATTGTGCTAACCATTGTACAAACAGAGAACAAAAAAGTGGCCCCTGCTCCAAAAAGCTTACAATCTAAGCAGATAAACTAACTTTATTAGAATTCAGTATTTATTGTGTAGCCAGTGTAAATTTCATGATTTTCTTAATTATTAATTTCTTTATTTTTAAGTGCTTGGGTTTTGTATATGATGTGATTTGTGCATACACTTGTCACTCAGATTACTTAATTGGCTTGTAATATAACAAGGCACATGATATAACGTCAACAGGCTGCACCTTGTGTACATTACAGAGCTTTTTACATGTTCAAGCTTATCCTCTAGTGACAGAGTTAATGTTTTCTAATAGACATACAATATAGAGAGAGACTACTGTGATAGACATTTGATAAATGGTTAGACAGACTGGTGACCGTGCTAAGAATGCTATTCAGAAAACAACCCATGGCATTAACCTGCTTTTGGAAGATCTGTAGTGAGTCTATAGCAATTTAAGCAGGTACTGGGTCTCTGAGCACCAATGAAACAAGCAAAGTGAAGAGAGTAGATGCAAATTTGAAGGGAAATGATTGAGGTTAGAGGGGAAGACAGGGAGCAATTGGTTTAGAAATAAGGAAGCATCATATCAGTTTCATCCTACAAACAGCAGCTAGAATTAGAGTATTCTAGAAAAATGCTAAAAATTATTCCATATTTTATATATTCTCCAGAGATCATTTTATGGGGTTACATTCCCCTGCTTAATCCCAAAACATTAGTTGATATAGGACGTCATGCAATTCTTTTTAGTAGTGCTTAAATAATGTAGCTGAAAAGATGCAGTTAATCAAAATATAGACACCCACTTCCCCTTTGAAGCAAGGCAAAATGGAAAATGCATGAATCAGAAGGAAAGGAGAGCAAAACCTAACCAATCCCACTCTTGTGGCACAACCATGTTGCTCTCTGTTTCTCACTGACTGTGGATTGGTGGTTGTTGCAGTTTTTAGGGCTGTTCCAGATGGTGCAAGAAAAATTAACTGCCTGAAACAGAAAACATAAAAATAAAGATGAGCAATTGTTGATTGTTCAAATCAGGGAGAAAATACCTCTTTGTTGCATAGAAATCATGAGCAATATCATTGCTTTCTATTTTAGCTATAAACACCTTTATAAGAAGATTCCTACAATAATCACCCTTGAAGCACTGCCATAGGTCTATTTTAAATTGTTGTATGTTGGTGGGTTCTTCAGGATACTCTAATTATTGCTACTAAAGGGTAAAAAGGAGCAGAAATACCACTCAAATGGTCAAAAATCTGTCAAGGAGACGGGAACTCAAATTCAGTAGCAACATCTTCCCATTCATCAAATCAGCAGAATCATATCTGTGTCAACACTGAATAATCTAGGCTCCCTGGATGAAAATCTGGCTCCACTGAAATCAGTTATAGTTTTGTTCAATAGGTGCAGAATTTGACCCCATAAATTTTGGAAGGCATGGCGATGTGGTGTTGTAAATAGCCTAAGTGCATGGCAATATCCATCAACAACCTTCTGAGGAAATACTAACAAATCATTACTGAATCTTTTATGCCAGTTTTGAGATGCTCGTCTTCTAAAATCCAAACTGACACTAAACAACCATCATAAAAATGTGCAAAGCCTTGCATTCTACTGGTCCAGTGAAGAGGGCCATTGTGAAAGACATCCTGTCCCTCTTACATAATAAATGAAGAAAATGATTCACAAAGTAAATTTATTTACCAAACCTTTCTATAAAAAGAATGTATTTTTATTATAATAAACTAGGGATTTATATGTGGCATTTGTTTATCTTTTTCAAAATAGTCAAAATTAACAGAAAAGACTTTGAGATGGCAATTGAAATGAATCACGTCAAACACAGTAAGTCTACTAGTAACACTATTGCCTAATTACTAATATAATTATGCTGTTAGGTGAAAAACACCTCATAAGGCCTCCTGGTGTGCAAGGTTAAATTCTTAGATTAGTAGAATCTGACCCACCATCTCAATTTCATAATGCCAGTCCAATCTGAAATTGATTTTATATCACCATTGATTATTACGACAACACACGACTTCATCCAGTTGAGTTATTGGGGAGAGGAAGCTATCAAAGGGTCATGGGCAAAACATCCATCAGAGAAACATTTAGAGTAAATATACATTGGATTTTTTTAAAAAGTTGTGTTTGTATTTAAGGAAATTACAGTTAGAAGCTGTTGATTGTAGACTGTTGAAATAGTCTGACTTTGGCTCTAATTCCAAATGTAAACTGAAACCACAAAATGAACTGCAAGAACTAAAAAAACTCAGTATACATTGTTTACATTGCTTTGAAAGGGTTTGTTAGTAAAATATATGTCTTTATTAGTTTTAAAACTACCACCTTTGGGGTCCATTCTTAACCAAACTCTTGGTGCTCAACAATCCCACAATGTGCAAATGGAGCTATTTCAAAATGTTGAGGTTAGCCCCTGTCTATATACAAGGGCCCAAAGCTGCACAAAACTAGGCCTGGTCAGAACACAGTTTTTGTGCTGATAGAATTGTGTTGGTTAAAGGTGTGGTTATTGCTAAAATAGTTATGCTGGTATGACCCCTAGTTTGGATGCAGTTATGCAGGTATAAAGATACCTTATGCCAGCATAGCTTATTCCCCTGAAGCCATGTCAAAGCATTACAACTTTAGAAACAAATAATTTTATTCATGTGAGTAATCTCTTTGATGGAAGCTTAGACCTCAAAAGCAATTACCTTTCTGGGAGGTTGCAGGGAAGTAGTCGAAATCCATACCCAATTTTTGTAGCTTTAGGTCATCTCTGAAAATAAATGTTGTTACAATTATTTTTGTTTATATTTTGAATCTGTGCATAGAGTTCAACTGTTAGAAAGAGACAGTAGTAGCAAAAGCTGCCATTTGCCTTATAGCAGTTACTGCAGTGGCATTCCTGTGATCATAGTAGGCTCGTAGAGCAAAATGGGCTGTCACTCCAAAAAGCAAGTCTTATAGACCTGAAGCTGAGGCTGAAGAATTAACACACACACACACACACACAAAACTTTTTCCAGTAAAAGCATTTTAATGATTGGGTGAGACTTATTTCCAGGAAGATGACGAAGTGTCGCTCCCACTCTTCTATTGCTTTCAAATGCTTTGGTTGCAAAGTGAAAAACTGACTCAGCACAATCAGGTTTTCTTTTAACTGTATTAAGAATGCTTTTATATTTGTGTGCCTTTTGAACAATGGCATTTAGAAAAATGTTATTCTTTCTTCTCCCCACCCATCTTTAATTTTAATGTTTTAGTAACTGAGAATAAATAGTCAGAAGCTACAGGCCAGATCTTCTGCTGGTGTAAATTGGCATAGTTCCACTGAAGTCAATGAGCTATGCTGATTTCTACCAGCTCATGATCTAGCCCTGTGATTACATGGTGCTCCAATGGATAAGACATGTCTCTGTCACATGGACTTGGGTTTTGTCCCAGCTGTGCCACCAATGCCTCCCCTCCTAAGGCCTCAAATATTGGAGGTGGGAAGAGACTTCATCTAGGGCAGTGGAGGAAAAATATGGTTCACTATCTGGGAATCCATCAGGGGAGAGAGGAGGAAGAAATCAAGCAAATTGTTGGTATGTGCCCAGTTCAGCTCTTTGTTCAATAGGGAGTCTGAAGCCCTGATAAACTGGAACTGGAAGTGAATTAGAAGGAAACATCTCTGTGATCCTTTCTGCCTAGCTGTTGCAGTGCATGGTAGCAACCCTTTCTCATGGTTGCAGTCTGTGTCAGCAGCCCCACCTATTGTTTTTGGGTAGGGAACTAGGCCCCCCAACTTCTGACCCAAGGACCTCTTGAGCACCATAATACAGGAGTCCACTACCTATAGTCCAGCTAACACTCTCCCATGATCCTGTTGCTACTGCTCTACTCCGAACCTTTGGGGGCACACTGTGGCTGGTAGTTGTCCCTGGAGACCTGGTCCATAGGTCTCAGCAGTGTAGGGAGTTTCAGCTCCATGCAGCAGATGGTCCCCCAGGAATGCCTTCTTGGCACAGTCTCTTTGCAGCAGTGAGTGCAGGTCTGCCTCTCTCCACCTGCCACCCTGCTGTGCAGGAGAGACTCCCTTTTAAATCCCTCCTCCAACTGGAACATGTCCAGCAGGTCTTGGGGCAGGGCTTCCTGGACCCAGAGTTGTTCCTGTACTCTCCAGGGTGTGGTTTATCCACCCCATCACAACTTTCTAAAGAAGCAGGGAAAGGAGTTGGAGCTCCTTATGTCTGGAATAGCAAGGAGACAATCACCTCTTCTCCATCCCCTTCTCTCTCACACCAGTGTCCCACAAACAGTTCTGGGACCATGTGGAGCAGAGACATGAGGAGCTGACAGCAGACCTCTATATGAACAGATCACAAAGGAAGGGTGACCTGCACTGGGCAAATTATTGCTGGATAGTTCCAAGATTTATTAATTAACAAAGTTGCAGCCTTCTTAAAGCACATCCTTGGGGTCTTGTCTTTCTTATTGTGGTGTCTGGTGTTGGGCACTACTGAGCTTTTCCCTTTTCAGGCAGTAGTGCTCCTCTTGGGTTGTTCCTGCTACTTTCCTGGCCCAAGAATCTCAACTCTGGAATCTTTGGTAACTATTTAAACAATATTTTTTCTGGACATGCAACTATAGATACTGGAGCTCTATTGAGCAGCCAGAGTCATAACAGAGCAATCTGACCAGTAGATAACTCCAACTCATGGACAGGGTATTACAGGTTATATCCACTAATAATAGAATTCTATTAACCAGTCAGGGTTCAGATTACATTTACATGCACTATCACAGAGATAACCATTGATATGATGGGTTAACAAGTGCCTTTTGAACACCTCATGACCATACATGACATTTCAACCTACTCAGTGTAGTCTCTCAAAACTGCAACATTGTTACCAACTCTTGACCTGAGAAGTCCCTTTTATGCAAGCTCCAGACAATAAAGGTCATCTAGTGGGCAGCTTGAGTGACAGCTTTAATTTTGCACCCACCCTCTATTCTCTTCCCAGCCATGTCTCAAATGGCAATACAGCCTACATCCCGGACAACTTTCTATGCCACACAGGTCAAGTCACTTTACCAGTCTGTGACTCAGTTACTCCATTTGAAAAATGGAAGTGATATTTGCCGACCTCCCAGGCTGGTGAGTGATTTCACTAAATCAGGATTAACCTTATTAAGGGTAACAAAATTTTGGACCAAGTCCTGTGCATAATCATCTCTGATAGCATTTTAGCAGGAAATGTAGATGCTTTACACCTTCCCACAGCTTTGCCTTCAATGAAGAAAAATAATGAGTTTGTTACTGGCTTACGTAGCTGGATATGGAGCCAATTTATGAGGCTCTGAAGTATTTGTGTGGGCTTCTAAACCTTGAAAACCAGGAAATATCTGTACTTGACTTCAGCCCACAGAGACCTGCAATTGTTTGAGCTCATCTACTATATACAAAATTTAAGTGTGGTATTTCAGTCCATATCTTGCACACCATCAGCCTGTCTGTAGTATTAAAAGAAAATGAATTCAACATTAATAAGAATATTCAATAGGAAAAAAGCACTGTAACTAAATAGAAGAAAAATATTTAAACCAAAAAAAAGTGATGAGTTTCTATGAGTTTTACCAACATTTCTCCTGACTAGGATAACAGAAAATCTCAAACTATATATTCAAAGAAGTCTCAGCTACTTTTATTTTGTTATTAAATGACTAGAACATCATTCACACACTTTTGAAAATTGAATGATACTTGGAAATAGAGCAATAAGGTTATTGGTTTTATCCTTTACTACAACCTCAAGTGACTTCTGCAGCTTTTCTTGTTACAGACACTAGATAAAGATGGCAAAAAGGTTAACTCTGGAAAATCTGACACACAAGTAAAAAATCAATGGCAACAGGAAGTTAGGGAATAGGATTCAAGAGAGTCACACATACCAGAATACTTTGTATGTGACTGACAAATAGAATAATCACTAGGCTGCTTTGAAGAAAGTACCATAGGAAAAGGTGGATGTATACTCCAGAAAATCTAATAGTTTGTGTATGGCAAACAATATCAGTGGAAATAACCAATTTCTATGAATAGAGTGAAAAATAACATCCCAGTCATACCATTTTCTGATATTTGATGTATTTGATTGCATCCACATTATGTTATCCTGTTGGAAGAAGCACCTTACTTAACAATAAATAGCAGTTTGGAACATTATTTTTCTTCATTATGTGGGATATGTCCTTTCTTACCTGCTTAACCATCACAAATTAAAAACAGCTCTCATGTTCTGAATCAAAGAAAGCTGATATTTAATACTGTAACCTTCACATTTGTCTGATGCCCCTTTCATTAAAAATTCATCATTAAAGCAAAAAACAAGATATTCAGATATTCAGAGCTGAAATCAGCTAAATTTAATTTAAAAACAGAAGTAAAATAATCACACCTATGAGAAAAGATACACATATCTGGGTCTGATTTTCATTTGTACTAAGTACCCTTTAATCTACTCTGGCTGTGGAAAGGACCCTTAGTATAAGTAAGAATCAGGCCCACCTGTATTTAATAACCAGATGTGCCTTAGCTGGAGGATGAGGATGTAGAGAAACACCAGCAGTGTAAAACAAAGCAATTGCAGCCCAACCATGATAGCCATAATTATAAAGACATCTCAGAGAACTGAAGGTGTGATCACAAACTGCTAGCACTTGAAATATTTCAGTTTATGTCTCACAATATGGGTGTTCACTGCTCTGTTTATATTCAGATTTCACTGTATTTTCATTTCCAAGAGTTGATAGGTATGATGGAGGCCCAAATTCCATGACTGGCCCTCAAATTCATTTCTAATCTCTAGAGTCTGTGCTGAGCAGAGTGTGGGTGGTTTTTGCAGTAGGTGGGTGGGCATGCTTCAGATCTGTGCCCCTTTCCCTTCCTCCTTCCTACGGACAGGCCCAGCAGTGCACTTCTGAGGAGAACTGTCATGTGTAAATTGCAGTTTACCACTTCTCAGCAATTTTTCTCCTGCTAGGCTTTTTTTTTTTTTTTACTAAATTGGATTAACTGACCCCTAGAATGCATGTAAAATCATGTCAAATCACTTTGGGCTCGAGTCTCCATTGCCTTGAACCTCGAGCTGACATTGACCCCAAACAAGAATGGCAGTGTAGCAATATACAAAACTATATGAACAAGAGCACACTAAGCCACATTTTGGCCCACAATATGCCCACTTTGCCCTGCTTCAGAAGCACAGAGGATCTTTGCAACTATAATCAATGGACGCTTAGGTGTTCCCCTGGTGTGTAAGAACCATTACGAATTGTGTCAAGACCAAACTACACTCCAGCAACAACTCTCAGTGGGCCATTACTGGATGCCATAATTTAGAGTGGCCTGAGGCTGCTCTGATTTACACTGAGGGATGAAGCAGCCACAGGGAAGTGCAAACCTGGTGTACACAACCACCATGGCCCCCACCCACCTGTGCTGAGCTGAGCTCACATGTGGTGGAGCATCCTCCCACACAACATTTACCCTTATTATGTCTTGCAAATTCTACTCCTTTGAAAATCTCAGTGAAGTGACAAACTTTGTGAACATGTTGCAATGAAAACATCACCCTCTTACTGTCTTTTTACTTGTTTGGGTGACCTCACTCATTCGTGTTGTGTCCAGCTGATCTGTTTCCTTAGGGCTACACTATGACTTTATATTCTGCCCAGTAGAAGAGTCGAGTGCAGAGCTTAACTGCACCACCAAAGGAGCAAACCAGAAAACAAACTGTGTGATTCAGAAAGTCATCATTCTTCCCCTGCTGCCCCTTTGCTCTCACCACACTGTGTACCTAGCCAATTACTCCAGCCAGAAAATGAATTGAGGCAGGGCAAGGTACTGCCTTTCACCTTTCTCCATCTCCCCACCCAGTGGCCTACAGCAGTGAGCAACATGGAGGAAACTCCTCTTCCTCAGCCACTTCAGTTTGAACCCTGTGATATTCAACTATACCATTAGTATATTTTTTTCAGGAAAAAAAAAAGGATAACTATTTCCAGCAAAGCACAGGTTAGTGTAAGTTTGTTGCCCAGAGATTTTATTCTTTTCTTTAGTTACCAGGTTTCTTTTAAACAGGAATACAGAGTAGTAGATTCCCTAGTCCTTGTCCTTCTCCCCATTGAGCACTTGTATATTTAGCACACAGGGGATGTCACTGGCTAACATGGGAAGCTTTTCATAAAATAATGGCCTCACTTTTCTGATGTACTGTTTTGTGATCTAACGTAGAGAGATGGAGAATACATTGCCACTAGTGGTGACATATAGTATGCGCATGTGTCGGGAAGGATTCAGACACGCAGTGAGGTAGATTTCAGAGTAGCAGCCATGTTAGTCTGTAACCGCAAAAAGAACAGGAGTACTTGCTTTGGAAAGGAAGATGATGTCTGTCTGTATCTGCATGAGTTTTTTCATGACGTTGATGGCAGAGTCTTCATACCAACTTTCCCATCATTTGGTAGCAGAATCCAAACAGGGGGCTCCTCAAAGTCTGTATGAGCCGTAACACCTCACAGTAGTATATCTATACAAATACGCCCCAGCACCACCATATACTCATATTAATATGTTCTTTTTCTCCCAGCCCTCACCTGTCCCTGGTCCTGAGATCAGTCACTCCATTAAGTAAGCTACCTTCTCAGCTTTCTTCCCTCTCCTATCATTGGTAATTCTCCCCTCATTACCACCACTGTCAACACCATCTCTTCCTCTGACAGCTCTCTCAAATCTACCATTCTCTTTCCCCTTTCTCAAGAAAAAACCTCCTCCTTAGGTCCTGTCAGTTTCTCTAACCTTTCCTTTCAAAGCAAAGAGCTTGAGAAAGCAGCCTTCTCTCCTTTCTCCAATAACTTTTCAGCAATCTACTTCATTGTTTAATCAGGGTTTCTCTCTGACCATAAGATGCACACTTTTTTTCCCTCCAATTAGTTAATGGCTTCCTTCTTTCCGCTGCTTTTTCCTTCTCTCACCTCATTCTCCTTGACCTCACTGCAGCTGGAACTTTGAAATTAGATTGGACATGATCACATGACTCTCTTAGCTAAATAGAAGTCTTTGCAGGGGGTTTTATATTTGGCTCAAAAAATATGCTTGATTTTATGTGATTCTCATTCTGCTATAGAAATGCATATCAGGGTTGATTTGCTTGGGTGCATGTCTCTTTTTAATATAAATAAAAGCTAAATATGAGCATAATACAAATTGGAAGAACACACCAGAGAGAGCCAATGTCACATATTTGGTAGCATGAGCATGCTGAAAACTACATATAAGCCTTTCTGTAAAATGCAAAAAGGCGCTCATTCAGCACCACCTCGGGGAGGGACCTACGGGGAAAACTACCACTGAGAGGTCGGCGCTGTAGTGAGAGAGCGTATTCTGGACACCTACATTCATAACCGTTGTTAAAAATGCAGTCAACTGAAATGAAGAAATATTATAACTGAAAGAACTATTCATTCCACACAAAGTACTCAGATTTTACAGAGATTGACAAACCATAGTCTACCAGCAACAATCCTTGGTGAATTAGCACTAGACAAACTTAAATTGTTCTCCCACCCCAGTACTTATTTACCCATACTATATTCTTAAGGAGATATTATGGATGTTAACAATCAGCACCCAAAGACATCTTCTGCATGTCATTGATCCATTTTTGATAGCAAAAGTGAAGGCTAGAATTGTGAGAAGAGCTGATAACACCAGTGAGTGAAGCAGAACAGGCTACACCCATTTGCAGGAAGTGCAACTAGATTAGCTAGCATATGTAACACTAATAAACAGTTCAATAAGTGACCATCACCTACTACAATGGCATCGGCAGCAGGGCCGGTGCTACCATTAAGGCAAACTAGGCGATTGCCTAGGGGGCCAAGATTTGGGGGGGCCGAAAAGCAGTGCCCCCAATTTTTTTTTACAGCGATTCCTCCCCGAGTGTGTTGTCGCTGCTCCACTTCTTCCGCTTCCCAGGCTTGCGGCACCAATCAGCTGTTTGGGCCATGGGGGTGCCTTAGGGCAGAGGTGGGAGCTGCCACAGGACTCCCCACCCCAGCTCACCTCTGCTCCGTGTCCTCCCCTAGCACACTGCCCCCCGCTCTAATTCTCCACCTCCCAGGCTTGTGGCGCCACAAGCCTGGGAGGGGAGGAGAATTAGAGTGGAGGCGGCGTGCTCGGGGAGGACGTGAGTAGAAGTGAGCTGGAGTGGGGAGGTGCTGCATGGCTCCCTGGTGGGGGCGCCTCGGGGTGGGAACGCGGGGCTGCCACAGGGCTGGGTGGGCAGGGGGGCGCAGCGGCCCTGATCGGCAGCAACTGGATCATTTAAGAGTACAATATCTAAACTTAACCTGAATACTTGTGGCACCTTAGAGACTAACAAATATATTTCAGTATAAGCTTTCATGGGCTACAGCTCACTTCTTCAGATGCCACAAGTACTCTTGTTCTCTTTGTGGATACAGACTAACATGGCTGCTACTCTGAAACCTAAACTTAACCTGTTAACCCAAAACCAACTGGCAATAGTAAAGGCACTAACTGCTACTCATAGTGCTCAGGCCTATTTCTCTAAAACAAACTGGCAGAAGTAAAGCTGTTGCTGTTCTTGATTATACCACACATGCTGTCAGGTGGGAAAGCTGTTGCTTCTTCTTGGCATTAAGATTCTGGCAGCTGCCGCCATTACACAGACAATGGATGCCACTGGTACTCCTAATTTTTTTGACAGTCTCTCTGTCCTTTTTGCCACTGCTGTCCCTGCCTTTGAATTAGCAAGAGAGATTTGTTGCTTCCCCACTCTGCTCTAGTACTTTTGTATTCAATATTAGTTCCTTTGACCATGACATTTTGACATCTACCACAGGTCAAATATAAGTTCTCTGAGCTCTTTCCAAGTGCTCAGGCACCACCATCATCAGCATCTACCCAGCCTATTGCTGCAGCTGCCAGACCACACAAAACAAAAAAGGCACATTTTGTCTGGCTAGATAATCTGTTTTATGTATTGCCTGAATATATATGTACCAGAAGGACCACTTGTGTAATTGGCTCACATTATGCAGGCGTTAAAGATGATATTTTGAAAGCTACCTGTGTGAAGTTCTAGGTAGAAAATCAATAGAGATAAAAACAAAGGTCCAGATTCTCATTTACACTAAATCCTCTTGATATTGCTCTGGCAGAATAAAGTAGTTGTAAGTGGGTGTAAACACAAGAGCAGTGTAAAAGAGACTTAGGGTAAATGAGAATCTGACCCACAAGCAGCTTGGCAACCTCTCGTTTAAAGACTTACTTGAAAAAAAATAAGATGCACTTCCTCTGAAATAGTGTTCTAGTGATTCATTTGTTTGAGTTTAGAGGGAGAAGGAAAAGATAAAGAAGGAAAAAGATAAAAACTACAGGAGATTAAAATGTACACCAAGAGGCCTAATTTAAAATCTCTTTTCTTAATGGTGTCAAACTTATTCTTTTACACTGACAAGATTATGGACCAAGAGATATCAAGGGATGAGAGCCAGCAGGGCTCCAAAATAAATGTATTCCTTCATTTCTGTTCAGCTCCAAATGTTAAATGACAATTGGTTTTAAATTGTGTATATCACATATATCCAAAAGCAGTGCATAACCAGACATATGTGCATATATAAAGGACTATACCTCTACTACATTATTAGGATTGTTAGCTATAATCACTGTCACCAACTATTATTCAGAACTGTTGTCCTATTTTTCATCCTCTTTCTTCAGTTACTAGTTTCCCATTTTGCTTAAATACAGAATCCATGCTTTGAATCAAACAACTTTCATGAAGAGCTATATTTAGAGCTTCTGTAACATTGTACTCCAAGTAAATCTACATTATAGTGATTCAGAGATTAAAGATACTTTGGTCAAATCAGATGTGACATGTGGGGGGACATGCGGGGTCATGTGCCACCCCGAGATTTACTGCTTGGCTTGTACTGAACATGCTCAGTAACACTGCTGAAGCCAGCTGCCCTGACTCTGCCCCACTACTATCAGCAGGTATGGGTCATCTCTGGGTCAGATTTTTCACTAACAAACAGAAAACAACAATTTCACTTCAATAACTAGTGAAACTTTACACTTCTATAGTGCATTTTGCCCAATTATCTCGACACTTTATAAACATTTAGGAATCAGGCTTCACAACAACTCAGAGGCTCTATCATCCCACTTTAGAGATTGGGAAACTGAAGTTTACAGATGTTAAGTGATTTGTCGAAGGTCAAAAAGTGTGTTAGTGGCAGAAGCTGTCACAGAATTCTAAATTCCTGACAACCATTAGCCATTGGTCCCACCAAAAATGAAAAAGATGACAAACACACACAGCATCCCCTCGCTACACTGGGAGTCAGAGATATTAACTTTGCTGAAAAGCCATCTCTGGAAGACAGAAGTTAGCAGTCTAGAAATTTACATCAATGTGAGTATAAATGTAGACATTTAGGGCCTGATCTTGCTGTTCACCCTCACTGGAAGTTGAGGATACTGAACACCTTGCAGGATTAGGCCACTAGCTATGCCAGTGAGTAGCAGACAGTACAAATTTAAGGGGATACTATCATGCTACAACTTTTTTGGAGTGTCCAAAACTTAACCTTGATTTCATGTCAAATGTAATCTGTAGGCTTTTATGCAAGCAATTACTTGAGAAACTAAAGTATCATATTGGAGTAGATAAGAGACCTTGGAAGCATGGAAAATTTAAAAGATTAGTATATTGAGAGGATGCCAGATTCCACACATATATAGAATATTTATAGACTTCAGTATCTATACTTCAGTATCTGTAAAGTTATATGTACCTTTGTGAGCTAAAATTGTATTCTGGTTCTATAGCGGAGAGTCACAGATCTTCCTCCAGGAACTAAAAATCAGCGGAGGTTAGTTACTGCAAATCTCTGGATATGTAAATAACTTGGGAGAAGTACTACCTCATGGGGGGAATTGTATATACTGATTCAGGCAGGGTTCAAGAGGCCAAGAAGCCAAACTGATTGAACGACTCTCATGCAATCCTCAAACTGATATGAAATTGTAAGTAGAGGGGCAAAAACCTACTGGAAGGGTTCAAAAGACTTTGAGAACCTACTAGGATCTCCTTGTGGAAGATAGGTGATACCTGGTAATCTTAGCATGTGTGTAGACCATTTATTGTTTTTCTCTCCAGTGTTTTTTCCTAAAATAAATGTATTGTGCTTGATGAAAACTGGCTGATCATCCAAACACTGTCATTAATCCTTGAGAATCAGCAAACTGCAGACACTGGAGTAAGGTCAGACCTTCTAGGATAAGTACAGTGAATTACATGGTCTGAAAGCATAAACCCCATCTGGAGGGAGATCAGGGCCGGTGCAACCATTTAGGCAAACTAGGTGGCCGCCTAGGGCACCTAGTGGTTGAGGGCACCTAAAAGTCCCCTCAGGCAAGGAGGTGGAGTTGAGGTGAGCTGGGTGGGGGGGTGCGTGGGGAGGACTGCCCGCATTAATGGGGGGGGCGCACAGGGGAACAGCTCCCCGCCCCAGCTTACCTCCACTCTACCTCCTCTGCTGAGCACACAGCCCAGCTCTAAGTCTCCTCCAATCAGCACCGCAAGCCTGGGCGGGGAGGAGAATTAGAGCAACGCTGGCGTGCTCAGTGGAGAAGGCAGAGCCGAGGTGAGCTGGGACAGGCTACCCAGGCAGGGTTAGCTGCCGTGGCGGGGGAGAAAAAAGGGGAAGTCTCCCCAGGCAGGGTTAACTGCCGTGGCGGGGAGTCTCCCTGGACAGGGTTAATTGCCGTGGAGGACGGGGGTGGAGAGGGGTTAGCTGTCGCGGTGGAGGAGGGGGTAGCTGCTGCGGGAGGGGCTCCCCAGGTTGAATGCTGAGTTAGCTGCCGTGAGGCGGGTGGGGTTAGCTGGGTGGGGGGTGCAAAGTGGAAGTTTCCCCTAGGGTGCAAAAATTCCTTGCTCCGGCCCTGAGGGAGATGGACACATGTCCCTGTCCAGAGAGACAGGACGACTGGAGGTCTGAGACTTTAAGGAGTGATTTTCAAGAGGCTATGGAGGAAGCAGGGCCAGCTCCAGGCACCAGCTTTCCAAGCAGGTGCTTGGGGCTGCAATCTGCAAGGGGCAGCAGTCCCTGTGTTTTTGCCCCCAAGCAGCTGCTGCTGTGGATGGCAGGGGCAGTCCGTGTGCCATTAGGGCGGCTCGCACATTTCCACAGTGGTGGCAATTTGGCTGTCCACGGCAGCGCAGCTTCTGTCTTCAGCCGCCACAGAAACACGTGAGCCGCCTTAAGGGCACAAGGACTGTCCCCCCCTTCCACAGCAGCAATTCGGAGCACTGCTTGTGGCAATAAGATCAGTATTAAGCATACAAAAGTATGTCAACACAGAAACATAAGCCCAGACTCAGACTAAGGCTCAAGCCTAAACCTTCCTTCCATCTACACACAGTTCTGCCTAACTCAGACCTGGATCCCACAGGGGTGGAGGATTCAAGCCCAAATCCCATATGGGCTCAGGCCCAAACGCATTGATGTTATTTGGGAATGTGGATGAAGCTCAGGCGCAGGTCCCCCCAGACATGGGTCCTGAGAGTCTGCCAATGTTATTCCACAATCCCATTGGACAGTGTATTTTCTTATTTCTATTCCAAGACCAGCCAACTGATTTCCAGGAAATGGAATCAACCACACACACCCCGGTTCAAGTACAGCTGCTCTGCATTTAACCCTTCTGTTTTGTTTTGACTGCTGAGCTACATGCAGAGTGAACTTTCTCCTGCATTTCTAATGGCCACCAACATGAATGAGTCCTTTGCCAATTGTGCAGTGCTAGCTGATCATGGGAGCACAGCCAGATTTTGGTATATCTCTGGTGCAAAACGAGCAGTTTTATTTTAGCAAGAGCTCCAGTAATGACCACATGCACACCACCTAATAGCAAAGCAGCTAGCAGCATTTCAGATTCACTGAACCAGGGTCCACTTCAGAGAACAAATTAAATGTCTCAAGAATAACCACCGGAAAGCCAAGGATGAGAACCACACCTCTGTGACCTTGTCACTACTCTGTCCCTTTTATGAGGAGTTTGAATGAGTGCTGGGTACTGCACGAAGCACTGAACTTCTGAGTAGTCTGGTCAGTTTGGGATGGCAACTTTCTCTCCCATAAATCTGGTATAGGAGCAGAGAGGAGCCAGCAAGTGCCACTGCAGGCTGGTGAAGTGACTCTTGTACTCACACCAGTTCATGAGGAATCTTTGCAGCTAGAGCAGCTGTGGCACATTATGAGTCCCTACCAGAAGAAACTTTTTGATGCCCCCTAGAGGAGCGGCCCACGACAGAACCAGCATCAAAAACACAAGAGGCAGAAGTAGCTCCTCAGCCTGGTAAGTTTCTGGCTCCATGTTTGTTATTAATATAGGGATGGGAAGGATTTCTTGTTTATTACCCAATACTAAATTTATTGCAAGCTGTGGGCAGCAACATGTATCCTCAAATGGCAGATTGCACACCCATGCCCTGGTGTTATCCCATCATCAGCACTTGGAATCAAAATGGAGACCTGGATGTACAAACAGTGAAACAAGCATTTTATTTTTTTTTCTAGAAACTCGCAAATTGTCACAGAGATGTGCTGGGGTGTTTAAAATAAGAATGTTATATTGCCTTCCCTTTTAGTATGCCATGCCATGCCAGGCCATGTAAACACAAAAGATGGCTTCGTAGAATCTGTTGGGAACTTGACAGACAGACAACAATCTCCTGTAAAGTGCAGGGTGGAGAGTCAAGTTTTCCCACACTGCACCACAAACCAGGGCTAGATCAGACCCAGCTGGGGAAGGCACTAGGAAGCCTGTGATATGGTGGCTTGACTCAGGTTTGAGCACCAGCGTGTGGACACCGGAGCCCTGGGTTTGGGGCCCAGGTCCAGAAATTCTAAATCTAGGGTCAGTATATAGCATAGATGCTGAAGCTCTGGGCTTGTACACCCAGGGTCTGGAGACTTCATTTCTATTAACCTGGCCTTACATTGCAGTGTAGACATATCGTAAGTTAACAGGCTTTTTGTTGCCTTGTCTATGCTAAATGAATTTGTAAAGAAGTGGTGAAGAGTGATTCAAATGTGGAAGCTTTAAAACAATTAGGTAACGTATTAAGTTTGTAACAATGATTTTGAAATGGAGATTAGCAAAAGACAACTGATTTCAGTTTAGCAAAACTTATCCTAATGGTGGTTTGAATATAGGCTCCAATTTACCTAAACCACCAAAGTGCCTACATTTGGATAAATTGTTTTGATTTTGTCTGTCAATGCATTGAAATGCCACAGTACATCTGCAGTGAGAAATTAGTATTCAATAAGTTACATACCTAGTACAATCTAGTTTAGGGACTCCAATTTCAGCTCATAGGCAATATGTTGTATTTTATGGTTTTTGCAGACTTTACTGCTTTTTTCTACTTTCATTTGATGTTTTTACACTTTTCATGATAATTTCACATCTGCAGTGTACCAAACGTTGTTTGTTATCCTTCAGGTACTGGGAAAAATTAACTGTGTATTTGCAAGGATACACTTTCAATCCAGCATTGACAGTGTCTGCTTAAAATTACCTATGAATATAATTTTTGAAAAAATATTGGCAAGCCCTTGGTTGTCTCATAATTATTTGTGCTACATGCTCATAAGAGGTGTATGTAACATGCACACCAGCATTTTTAGGATCAACAGTTTCGTCCTGCTCTTAGTAACAGAGGCAGGTGCTATCATGCCCTTTATCTTGTACTATAAGTTGAGAAATATGAGTCCAAACCCAGAAGCTCAATTTACAAGATAAGTGTTGGTCAAGAACCTTATACTAGAGATTAAAACTGAATCTGTAAGGGTGATAGGATTATATCTCTTCTCTGTAAAATTTCCATTAATATCTGTGGCAATTATGTAGACATCTGGAGAGGAAAATAGATTCACTGAAGAAATAACAGCCATGACAGTAATTAATTAATATCACTGCTCATTAATACAGAGTTTATACCTAAATAATGGCACAACAGACTATAATAAATCCATTATAAGCAATTATGTCCATAGTATACATTTTTACATGGCATTTTAAGAGATGCACAGGGCAACTATTGTGAATTCATGTGCTGGAGGTGCTTTTTATAAAGCAGAGTAGTCAGTCATTTCTATAAATCTGATAAATTACAGGCAAATAAAGTCAGAAACACAGCAACAGACTTTTAAGTACAACATTTATTAGTTAAATTAGTGCAATATTTTTGGTATATTGGAATTTGCTACAGTGATAGTGATATTTGTGATATAATAGTGATATTTGTCATAGTAAAAGTATTTTAATACTAAAGCTAGGTGCACACTGATTAAGGCTAAGATTTAATCATGGGTATTTTTGGTAAAAGTCATGGACTGGTCAAGGGCAATAAATAAAGATTCACAGCCCGTGACCTGTCCATGACTTTTACCAAAAATACCCATGACTAAATCTCTGCTTCTGGGACCCTCTGCTCTAGGGAGGTCCAGCTCCAGTGCTGGGGTTTGACTGTCCCCACTGGCCAATGCTTCCCAGGCACTGCCCTCCAGATGGTCTCCAGGTGCCTCTGGGGCTGCTGCTCCAGCTGCCCCAGGAACGCTTCTGCGTCAGCAGTCCCCAGGGCACCCACAGGGCCGATGCTTGAACACTCCCTGGAGCTAGTCACAGAGTTCACTGTTCGGGTGCTCCCTGGAGCCAGCTGCCTGGGACTGCTCCAGGAGCAGCCAGTGTAGCTGGTGCCGAGATCACTCCAGCAGGAGCTGGTATGGCTGGCCCTGGGGCAATCCCTGAGATCGCGACTCATGCACTCCCCAGGGCCACCCCCTAGGACCACTGCTTGGGTGGTCCCCAGAACCAGCCACATCAGATGCTACGGAAGTCACGGAGGTCGCAGAAAGTCATGGAATCCGTGATTTCTGCTACCACCATGAAAGAATCACAGCCTTAACACTGATTAGTTGTTTTATCCATTAGCATTTTTTTGAGAACTCCACATCAGAGTCAGCACTAAGTGATTCTGAGAGAGCCTGCAAAATAACTTTTTGTTGCCCTCTTCCCCCGTTCTTCTCGTCTATCATGATTATACAATTGATTTTAGGATCTGGAGAAGGCTAGTGAGAGGATTCTTTGGCATACATATGAAACGTTAACTCATTTTACATTAAGTTGGATAGTTGTGGGGGGGCTTTTAAGTTTCTTCTGCTGCCCCCCTCAATGCACACAAACTCAATGTAGGAGAAGTGGACCCCTCTGCTTATGGTTATTTTCAACATTTAGAAGAGTTATTCAAATAACCCTCCCAGCAGCCCTCAGAACCCAGTTTATGTGTGCATTTGGTGAATTTTAGGACTTCACACAGTTAATTGTCACAACAATCCTATGAAGTAAATAAATATTACTATCTCATTAACTGACATAGAAACTGGAGCACAGAGATTTGGGGAAAACCTTTCAGTTAAGTCATCTCTTAATAACAGCAGCATAAATCTGCAGTTGCCCGTTGACATCAGACAAGTGCTCTACATTTATACTGCTGTAACAGCTTGTGGAATTTGTCCCAGTGACTTATTCCATAGACTGGAAAAAAAATGGCAACCTCTGTGCCTCAGTTTCCCATTTGTAAAATGGCTCAGGCTCATCAGATGTATGTCTGAGCCTTGAAGTTTGGATCCAGATTCAAACTCTCCAAGTATCTGGAGGGATGCCAGTTTGCTCATATTACAGTGATAAGCCTGAGACAGGAAGTCACATATTGATTTACTCAAGGTTGGTCTGGTTCAGATATGAGATACCAATTTGGACCTTTCCCAAATAATTATGGAAGTGTGGGTCATTGCTCCATAGTTAGAGTTGAGTTCCATTTTTCACCCAAACCAGGAAGCCAGACTCTTTGTTATATATATATAAAAGAGAGAGAAAATCTCTCCCTACCCTTTCCCCCCAAAAAAGTTACACTAGATAATCCTTGAGCACAGAATGAATTTTCTGAAAATTTACAAGTAAATCCATTAATTACTTTTTAAGTACAGTTACAAATGGTTCAATTAAGAAATTTGATATCTGTCTCTTTCCTCTCTCTCCCAAATGATCATAGTAATAGAGACTCATCAAACTTCCCATATAGTTAAAATCCATTAAAATTTTGTGCATAGGCTACAGTTGAGGAAGTTATATTGTAACTAAGCTAAGTTATTAATGACTCATGTATCTAATTCTTACAAATATAGGCTACAGACAGGGTCAAGTCAGCAGCACAATGGATCCTAAATATGTCTATTGTGACATCAGAATTAACTTCTTCAATCACAATCCATTCTCTACAGCTAATTCACATGTGACAATGCTATTTGTTGTAATGAGTCAGTTGTATGAGGGAGACTGGACATGCGTCAAGGTTTCTCACTTCTAATTATTTGGTGCAACTGTCTCTGCTCCTTAAAGATATCATGGCTACATACTAGCTTGGGAATCAGTGATTGCAAGGCTCCCAATGGTACTGTTGCCTCACATCTACTGCACATTGAGGCAGAAACTGAGTGCAGAGATATTGGGACTCAGGCACTGAGCTCCCTTCACCTCTCTTTTCACATAGCTGCAGTGTCTGTAATAGAACCTCCTAAAACGATTAGTCAAATGCAAATTAAGGCCCAGAGGGACAAATAGGAAAAAAGACTATTTGTCTTTAAAATTAACAATCTAATCTGGAATTACAACCACTAAAATGCCTTGCAAGATTTTCTCTCTTATCAATAGAAGTTGGTCCAATATGATATTACTCACCCACCTTGTCTCTTTAATTATATTAGTTCAAAACAAGGCAGGACTAAGATTCTTTGAGTTTCTTAATTACACATGTGCACACCTTAACATGTTTGTATACTTTTTAAATATATCCTTAACTCTGAATTTCCTAGGTCATAATGCTGATGTTGTGAAGGCCAAAACTATAACACAGTTCAAAAAAGAACTCAGTAAATTCATGGAAAATAGGTCCATTAATGGCTATTAGCCAGGATAGGCATGGATGGTGTCCCTAGACTCTGTTTGCTAGAAGCTGGGAGTGAGCAAGAGAGAACGAGTCACTTGATGATTACCTGTTCATTCCCTCTGGGGCACCTGGCATTGTTGGGTACGGAAGACAGGATAGTGGGCAAGATGGACCTTTGGTCTGACCCAGTATGGCCATTCTTATGCTTGATTCTGGGGTAATTAAAATATCCCTGTAATGTTGTTTACCTGTAAGTTACCAATATGTACTCTGAATCTTAACTCCATCTTAACACATTTTTTTTTTGGTACAATATTTATTTACCTGACATACTTCAAAGAGAAAATCTAATATGAGAATTAATGTTTATAAAATATCCTGACATGGGAAGGTACTATGCAAATGAAAACTATTGTCATTTTTCTATTTGCAGATATTTAACATTCTCATGGTACTGGAAAGGACAGAAGAGCAATGTTGCACTACTATGAAAAGATTAATATTTTAGATTTTCTATTATGTTAATAGGAGAAACTGGGCTGCCCTTGCTTGTAAAGCAACATCCCTGATATTATAACAATATTTTGAATTCTTAATATACAATACTTTTTTGATGGGCTGTGATGTCTTTGATTCATAATTGTTTACCATGTAACCCTTCTGCGCCTCTGAGTTGGCAGCAACAAGGGCCGGGTTCAGTATCCAGGGGTTCCGTTTCAATAACACAATGCATAACCAGCTCGAACCCCCACCCAGTGACCTGGGACACTTACATACCACACCCCCCTGGATGCCTCTAGGAGGCAATACTTCCCCTTTTGCAAGCACGGAGTCTGAGTGTAGCAAAATCTTTTAATAAAGGAAGGAAACAATGCGGCATCCCATTGGAGAAACACCACAAACAGGATTATAACACAAACAATCACAAAACCCACCTCCAATACGTTTGGCAATGGCTTCCCCTTAGGGTCTTAAGCCCATCACCCAAAGTCAACAACCCAAAGTCTTTGGTCAGCACCACCCAGAATTCAAAGTTTATCTGCAATCTGGGTGAAATGGGAGGGAAGTCCACACAAGGTGTTAAGGGCCACTTACATAGGCAGAGGCCAACTGCTCCGCCTCTCCGTGGATCTTCGCGCAGCCTTCACGCGACCAGCTCCACTAACACCAGCTGTGCGCTCCTCCAGCCATCCTGCAAACCGCTTCACTCTGCTCATTGTTCCATGGCTGCTCCAACACGCTGCAACAACTGCTCTGCTCGGACAGCCGCTTAACGATAGGTCTTCAGGCTCCCCCACTAGTTAACACAGCACTCAGTGATCTCAGCTCAGCTCTTTCAGTGATTTCAGCTCTTAGTAGGGGAGCCCTGGTACTGGTGTACCCTTGGCCCAACATGAACTCAGCTCAGCAGTCTCTAGATGGACTCCTAATAGAATCAAAATTAGCTCTACTCTTTTACAGCAGAGAGAGGAGGCTGTGCAATTGGTGTTCCAGGCCCTCAAAAGGGGGCACAAACCATCAGGTACACACATACCAGTCCCCAACCTCTCTCAATTCACTGGGTAGTGGAACCCATGTCCCTTGTTTAGCAAGTGTCACTTAAGTTATCTTGAGACATCTCTGTCATAAAGCAGTCTCCTAGTTCCTCATTCACATGATCAGGTGGCAACACTTTATTTATCCTGTCCCAATAACAAAGATATTGGGAATCCCAGAGCTGTCAAAATAACCATCCCAGGCTGTATTGGGCTATGCTGAGCATGCCCATGCAAATATCTTGAGAATTCACAATTCCTGAAATTCTTTCCACACTTCCCATAATTCACCACCAGATGTCAGGGTAGAGCTCATCCTGACTCTGCTTACAACTACAGTACTTCAATGTTTAGGATGTCATACTCATGCTAGTCATGCTACACATAGCCCTGATTCTGCTCCCATGCAAGATAATATCTAAACTCCCATTGACTCCAGTGGTACAGGATCAGGCCTGATAACAGCAAAAGAAAAGCACACTCATATGGAAAAATTCAAAGAGTGTTGTGCAATTTATTAAATGTTGCTTAATGTTTCTTAAGGGAAGCCATATTGGCTGGGTCCTGAGAAGTGCTGAGCACCCACAACTCTGAATCAATGGAAATTCGGCGCTAAATACCTTTGAAGATCTGGGCCTCAGTACCTTGCAGCACTGGGCCATATAGACCTCATAAAAAGTCCAGGGACTATTCCATAGACTCCAACGAGCTTTAAATAAGATCTTCTGCAGCAGAAGCTGGAAAAGAACTTTTAAGAAATCACAGCAAGGAGACTAACCTCACTATTTTTTTCTAGTAGTTGTGCTGTAACCAAGTTGAAAAGAAATTCACATATCCATCTGGATAAAATATATAATTCATTAACACCTTATCTGGTGGATGAAACTTGCAAATTTAAAACCTTTCTTCTTGGGACAAACTGGAATCATATTTTATCCGTAGTGTGAATTGATGTTTCTCATCCTTTGCATTAATTGGTGGGAAATGTATAATTTACACTTTAAAGACTCACTACAAATTAGTGGTGTACTGTGTGAAAGTCTACGATTATATCATTAAAGTCTAAAAGACCCTTGCTCATTAAAATGAGAGATTTCTAAGAATTTAAATTTTAAACAAAAACCCCAGGTTTATATTTGTGTACATCTGTGAAAAATGTCAGGTTTCATTAGGATATTATTTTGTGTAGCAGTTCAACATGTTTTTGTTTTTCAAACTTATTTGTTCTGTGCTGAGCACCCATTAACAGAAGCTGAACATGAAATAATTCAATAAATAATAATCTTAAGCAAAAACTAAGTCAATTATGAACCAGGCACAATGGCTCAGCTACAACCCTCCACAGACAACCCCTTCCTGCCCTATATTTATATCTTATTATATGCAGTGATTTAAATATCTGTGTGCTGTCATACTTATCAAACAAAATCCTGAAGTTCTTGGTCCTACAACATTCCTGCTGACTTAATAGAGAACTTCCTTGCATCAGGACTGCAGTACTGGAGCCATCATAATATGAACCAAACATGTAAAATACACAATGGTTTAATTTATGTCTGAAACTCCAAATACTGTATGAAGTAACGGGACCAACCTTTTTTCTTTTCAGATACACATTTTATAGAGAAAAAAGAAAAAATCTTCCCTTGATGAAAGTATTTCGAAAGCTAACATGATATAAAAGTACTACCACTGTAGGCAAACTTGATTGTTTGACTCTCAGCAATTAAATCTTTGTCAGAACTCAAAGCCAGATTGTTGCTATATACTGCACTTCCGTCGTCTGATATACTAGCCTTGACATTAGTGCATTGATTCATTATGCTAGTAGATAAACATTTCTCACAGACTACAGATGCACTGAATTTAGAGAACTGTATATCACCTGGATAGCTGCTATCTTTCTCTGTTTGAAACTACTAAGAAAAAAACAGCTTTTAGAAGTTACATGATCTACCAGCTACCTAGAAAGAAGAGGGAGGCTGAATATATCCTTGTGAAATTACCAGACAAAACTCACTGTTAGGCTATTTGCTGGAAACTAATCAATGACATACATAGTGGGGAAACAAGTAATGAGGCAATTTTGATCCTTCTTACATCAGTGTAACTGTACTGACTTAGCAATTTTATTGGCTATTAAACCTATACTCTTCTTTTCCTATACTTCTAAGCATTTTAATGATACTTAAATTGATACTGAAAAGATAGTTGCTATTACAACATTTAACTAACTGAGACAGTCAATAAACAACTATCCTTCTAATCCAGTGCTGCTGAATTAATTGGTATCATTTTCTTTTCTGATATGGAAATACTCATGGGCCTGATTCCCTTCCCACTTACACTATTGTAAATCAGAAATAACCCTGCTGAAGTCCATGGAGTTACATAACTGAAAGAAGAGAACTGAACCCCAAGTTATTATTTCCACTACACAATACATAAAATACAACTGCATATTAATTACATGAGTTAGTGATTACAAATCACTGCATACTATAGCTGTAAGAACAATGGGGTGGGGGGCAGACTGTTGAGTTTGTCGGCACTAGTAGCTCTCTTATAGCAAAGGCCTTTTATTCTGGAGGCAGTACTTTCTTACCTTTCCTCTGCCAGGTGCAACAAGATTGTGGACAGTGTGTGTTTTTCTGCTACCATGTGCAATGCCTCCACACATGCACACATTCCTCAAAAAGAGTCTTGCTCCAAAGCACTCCTCTGTGAAAACATTTATCTCCCCCACAAATACACTGTAAATGCCCCCTAGACCAGGGAGGATAATTTTTTTCCCTTGAAGACTTCCTACTTGAAATATCCAGGATACCTGACCATCTCATGCTACATTATCCTGTCAGATGTGCTCCCCCAAAACTTACAGCTCCCTACATTAGGCTTCAACTCACCGAGAGGCAGCCATGTATTCTACACATCATAATTCTAAAAGCCAAACTCTTGTGTATTATAGCTCCTTTGTACAGCTCAGGTGGCATGAACAGGCACCACAAATTCCTAGCACAGAATTCCTGTGCTGGAAGTCAAGGGTCTGCTGGGCTACATCTCTGACCATCTTCATTTTCTGTATAGAGGGCATGTCAGGGGATAGAAGGCACACGTTGGGTGGGAAGGCAGAAAAAAGTTCCCCTGTACCAAACATCCAGTGATACAGGGTCTGTTAAGGATCCTACAACAGAGATGGCAGCTCTAAGGAACAGGGAGCCATAACTAGCTTCCTGAGTCCCTCTAATTACCACTCTGCCACACCACGTGGACCTCTGGCTCAGGAAAGAATCTATCAATTGCTAGTCAAGCTTTAATCCATTCTACTTTTTTGAAACTTCACTCATTTTCCATCAAGGATAAATCCTGTAATTCTTACTTCATCAAAAGTCCCACTGAGTCAATTCTTCCTATTCTGAAGAATTTTTCAATCAAATACATGCAGCTATCTTTCCCACCTTCTCCAAAAAACAACCCACACACCTCCCATAATTGACCCTCACCCTGGAGTTTGTTTCTGTTAACAAATGACCAGTGAGAGAATGTTGTATGTAAGACACAAGAGGTAGTTGTCCTGCTCTACTAGTGAAGCCCCAGCTGGAGCACTGAGTTCAATTCTGGGCACCACACTTTAGGAAAGGTGCGAGTAAATTGGAAAGAGTTCAGAGGAGAGAGACAAAAATGATAAAAGGTTTAGAAAACCTGACCTATGAGTAAAAGTTAAAAAAAACTGGGCATGTTTAGTCTTGAGAAAAGACTGAAGGGGGGGACCTAGCAGTCTTCCAATATATTAAGGGCTCCTACAAAGAGGATGGTGACCAATTGTTCTCCATATCCACTGAAGGTAGGACAAGAACTAACGAGTTTTATTTTGCAGCAAGGTAGATTTAGGTAGGATATTAGGGAAAACTTTCTAACTATAAGGGTAATTAAGTTCTAGAATAGTCTCCCAAGGGAGGCCATGGAATCCCCATCATTGGAAGCTTTTAAAAACAAGTTGGACAAACACCTGTCAGGGATCTCTAGGTTCACTTTGTTCTGCTACAGTGCAGGGGCTGGACTTGATGACTTCTCGAGATCCCTTCCAGCCCTAGATTTTGAGGATTTTATGGCTCTAAGATATAGCATTGACTGCAAGCCATCTCCCCCATCTTAGCTTATCTCTACACATTAATCATATAGGAACCTAGGCAACTAACTCAGGCTTTATGGATCACAGCATTGTTCTTATAATTTTCTAGTTACCTAACAAGTTAGGCACTGTTGATGCTGAGCATTGCAACATTTAAGTCCCTTTGTGGGTCCAGGCCAGAGAGACTAAATGAGACCAAAGTCCCACAGGAAGCCTGTGACACAACAGAGACTAGAGCCCAGGTCTCCTCAATAGGAGGCCAGTGACCTACCCACTGGACCATCCATCCTCCTACGGTAGACTCCTTTCCTATTTATGTACTGTCATAAGTGAAATGACAAACAATACAAAATAAAGCCAAAGGTTAGGTTTAGCCACTTAGATACACATTGTGACCACTCCCTTTGCGTGCGGTGGGTATGTGGGACAGAGTCAGCCTTAGGGGTAGCCCACATAGGTAGCTTAATTTTCAGAGGTGGCTGTGCCCAACCACTCCCACCCCTACCCAGTGCCTGATCTGGAAGCTGCAACATTCCTCCCAGCCAAGGAATAGCAGCAGTGGTGAAGAATATGGTCTGCCTCACCAGCATGATTTTGACTTGGACTCACCCTCCCCACCAACCAGGACAACCTTCAGGAAGGAGGCTTGGTTCTATCTAAGACAAACAGGGCCGGCTCTAGGTTTTTTTTCCTGCCCCAAGCAAAAAAATTTTTGGTTGCCCCCCCCGCCCGCGCCCCCCCACCACTCCAGCACTGGGCTCTCCCCCCTACCCCACACCCCAGCCGCACCAGCACTAGGCTTCCCACCCCCAAATGTGGGATCCACTACCAGCACACGGCAGCTGAGCTCTGGCCCGGCCATGGCTCCATCCCCATGCAGGTGGAGCTGCTGGGCAGCACAGAGCGGGAGTACTTCTAGGTGGCAGTGCAGCTGTGGGGCAGCATGGAGAACACGGCTCCCTCCCTGGGCTTCGCGACACTGCTGGTGGCCAAGGTGGATCAGTTTGTGCTCACTGTCCTCACCCCCAACATGCTGGTGGCTGAGGACTTGAAGAGCCCCCCGGACCTGCTGATCTTCATCCTTACCATGTCCTGGCCCATCCCCGTAGGGTGATAAGGAGAGGATCTATGGCTGCAGGGCTACCTGCTCAGCACCAACGAGCCCAGACGGCCACTCACCTCCTCACACATTCCAGGATCCCCTCTCGCCGCCACAGCCCGGGCTCGGCTCCAGGGTTTCCCTCCCTCCTTCCCCGGATTCTCACACACTCCTGGAGCCCCTCTTGCCACTACAGCCCGGGCCCGGGAGCTGAGCATGGCTGCGGCAGCGGTGAGAGGTGCTCCCAGTGAGTGTGAGGAGCCGGGGAGGGAGGGAAGCTGGGCCTGGGATGTAGGAAGGGGGAGGGGTCCTGCTGCCGCTGCCGCTCTGAGTATCTCCAGGGCGGAGCGGCGTTTCCCTGCCTGAGTGGGCTGTGCAGGGCGCTGCCGGGCTGGGCAGGAGGCGTGGATCCCGGCTCGTGCGCTGACAAGGTGAGTGGCTTTTTGTCACTACAACCAAAAAAAAAAAAGGGGTGGAGGGGAGTGGGTTTGCAGCCCCTTAGAAAGTGCTGCTCCAAGCACATGCTTGGAGGGCTGGTGCCTAGAGCCAGCCCTGAAGACAGAAAATATCTAACCACAGCCCTGATAAGGGGAGTCCCTCCTCAGCAGCACCATTTCCCCTGTCCTCTTGGAAGAACTCTTTGGTGGCCTAGGTATCATGCAGTCTAGAGAACCAGAGCCTGAGAAGATGCACAAGGTCCATAGGAGAATACCCTGAAAATGAATACAATTTTTAACTATATTAGCTTTTCCTCTGTGCTGTGAAACCAACTACTCCATTTGAGGAGGTTCAGGGGTAGGCATCAGCAAAGGAAATTCTGGCTGCCTGGTAACATCAGAGTTACCCAGGAGCCAGAGGGAGGTTAAGTGACCTACATATGGTGTAGAGATACAGGGCCTCTTCATGGATGGCCCTCGCCTCCTAGAGATGCTCTTGAATCTTCCCCTGTTTTGGGAGAAGAGAATAATTTTGGGGAAACTCCACACAGGGAACCTTGCTGAGTTTTCCTCTCTCCCAGCCCGTCTGCAGGGTTTTCCAGAGGAAGAAGTGATCACTTCCATGGTTAGGTATTTTTCCTTTGCTCCCAAATTCTGAACTCTTCTTCAGCTCTGCAGCATTCTTGATCATCCATTTCTCTGGTCTCTAGCCTAAACAATCTTTGATTAAAACATGTGGATTCTACTAGCTGTAATAAAATCACATAAACTCAAAGAATCAAATGCATTACCACTGCTTTGAACTTTCCTGGTTAAACTATTCTTGTTCAAAAAATGTGCTGCTTATGAATTCTTAATACAAGTGGCTGTAATCAGAGCTAACCACCACTTGCACTGATAATTTTACCACTTCAGCTTCAGGAAACCTGATTATGATGATCAGTCTCTTGGAACTTGTTTTATTTTTCCTAATCCTTTTGTTTTTTTACATGGCACACATCTTTAGAAAGATAAAAAGGGCTCTCATTTCAAAGAATTTTTATTTCATTTACTTCCCCCCACCAAAAAGAATAAAATAAAATCCCCCTAATGCATCTCTGATAACTGAAGAATGAAAATTATGAACTTTATTTTAAAGTTTAAAAAAATCTGCTGTGGAGAAATTCAGCTCAGGAAGGTTAAAAGATAAGAATGACTGTTAATACTTTGTGTGTTGATATTTTCAAAAGAAATTGTATTCTACAGCAGTTAGATAAAACCCTTTTCCAGGCTCCTTTATGAAGACAAAACTTCAGTTCATTTTAATGGAATTTTTCTCAGGGCAGAGTCTGCTTCAGATGCTGAGATATTTGGCCTACCCAGGCAAAAATACAGGATATTTGCCAGTCGGACAGAATCCAAAGTGGGATATGCTGCTCTGAGAGGATGCTGGCTGAGGAGGAGAAAATAAATACTAGGGAGGAAGCATGTCTGCTGAGGCCTATGCTAATAGCATGAAATCCTGGCCTGCAAGAAGCAGTCTGCACCCTTGCACAGTGGGGAGGTAGAATAGCTAGAAAACTCTACAAATCACAAATATCTGCAAATCAAATGGCATAGTTCTCAGATTTTAGCTGGGATGACTTGCTCTTCCCATGACAGCATAGCTCCCTTAAGAATCTAATCATACTCTTCACTGGACTCATGCAGCTGTGCACTACCTCTCCTGTTGCAGGGCAAGGGAGGTGGAAACTAGGGAGGAAACTTAATACTTTTTCCAGAAGCATGAATGCCACAAGAGATTTCGCAGTAGAAATACCCCCACACAGAACCACTGTTCTCTGGATTCCCCCGGCACATCCTTTCTGACTCACAAAGCTCCAACCCTGTAGTGGGTTTAGAAAGACTCTATTTGTTATGGTTGCAAATGACACCGTAAAGAAGGAGATAAATGTAACTGATGAGTCCACAGAGAACCTGAGAAGCGTGAAGTGCCCCATTTTCCTCAGTTAGGTACTAATCCAGATGTCCACTGTGATCATTTCAATGTCAGCCCTATAAACCTATTCATTTCTCATGTAGGGAAGGAAAGGCAGGATCACAGATCTGCACAGTCTACACAACTGACATCTCGTTTTGGTGCCACAAGAGGGTGGCAGTTGCGAGATACCAACACTTCTTATTTTCCCCAATCAAGACACAGCCTGGCCCCAGCAGTCCAGCACAGACCATGGGTATGTTGAGCCTGCACTGCCACAACTCAAGGGGGAGAGCCACAACTCAAGAAACCAAGTGTCATACTTCATCCTGAGTTGAACATTTTGAACTGTGAGTGGCATTCATTCTGGCATTACTGGAGCTTATATTGTGGGCAGAGCTTGGGGAAGAGCCTGTGGGCAGAGCTTGCCCCATTTTTTCCAAACAATCTAATCCATGCCTAAAATAGACAGACAGATAATAGAATACAGTTTACTCGTCTACATCCAAATGATCTCTGAAGGACTGAAAACAGTAAACCCTTTTTTCACCAGTGAACTAAACAGATGAGACGTTGAAGACTTTCTTGGAGCAGATCCAAACTGTCACAAGATGACTTGTTCAGTCCAATTTTTGTTACCTTAATACACTTTACAGATGAGGCACTTATGCTATAAATTTCCAGAGACATTATTATGCTCATAATAGAACATTTCACAACATAAGCACGTGAAGTAGACAATTACTGGCTCACTCACTCTTTTTTGCTTCTTTACCATTTTAATTCAATTTTTTCAAAATTGCTACAGAAAAATCTTTGGAATAAAAGCTGTAGAGAGAACAAAACTTAAGTGTCATCCTTAACAAGTTAAAAGATATTAACAGCATTTTTTACAAAATTCTCTGGAGTGATTAGAATATAAAAGCATACTGGAAAAATTAATAAAGAACTGTGGAATAAACACATAATAGGCATTAAAACATAAACTTTGCAATTATGCAAGCATATAATTAGTAGAGTGCTAAATAATAAACACTAATTAAGCCAGAACACTCTGAGAGGGAATAACAAAATAAATATTAAAACAGGGAAACCAAATAAATACTCAGCCATCTTCATGCTGAAAAATATTATGATACCTGAAAGATTATTTATCTCAGGTTAGAAAAATGCTGAGTCCCTCTAACTATGAAGAAATTCATTGTACAAACATTTCATGGTGAACAGGGCACTCCACAAAAGAAACAGCATCTAGGACAAATGTGGACAAGAGCATTCCATGCACACAGATAACCAGTTGTTTAAAATTAAAAGTCTAGTTTAGCTCACTGCCTTGGTATAATCTGAACATTTTAAATAGTGTGTGTCTGTCTACACTACAGACTTGACAGCAGCACAGCTGTCCCGCTGCAGCTGCGCCGCTCTAAGGTCTCCTGTGTAGCCGCTCTGTGCCAGTGGGAGAGAGCTCTCCTGCTAGCATTATTAAACCACCCACAATGAGTGGCGATAGATATCTCCCGCCGCTATAGCGCTGTCCACACTGGCACCTTTGTCGATTAAACTTATCTCGGTCAAGGGGGTGTTATTTTCACACCCCTGACCAACAAAAGTTTTGACAACAAAAGTGCTAGTGTAGACAAAGCCAAAGAAAGAGATCTGCAACTTACATTTGCCTTAGACGCACTTTGTTGAGAGTCTTGTTCATCATGACATGCCTATTTGCTAACACACATATACATGTGATAAATATCTATCATGAACCTTTGATGAACCAATCATCCACCCACTAATCTGTCATCCCCAGATTTTATTTCACCATTTCAAATCTCTGATTCAAATAACTATAATTTAAAAAATAAACGTCACCCGTCACAAATGTTTCCTTCCTTTTCCTCAGATGTGGAATTGTCCTCTGCAGTATTCCCACCAAGTTAAGGCCTCTGTCCTGCACCCAGTAAGGGAGACATATAAGGCAACTTCTTGCAATATATTTGGGAAACCATACTGTATTAAGGGTGTGAATAGTTTATGTACCAATGGGGGCCACTCCACAGGGTGGAGCATTATCACAATTCCTCCAGGAAATGAAAATAGTAAGAAATGATTAAGACAAATCATTCAGGTTATAACACCACCAGAGAGAAGGGCTGGCTCTAGGCACCAGCATTCCAAGCTGGTGCTTGGGGTGGCATTCTGCAAGGGGCAGCAGTACCCCTTGTTTTGCCCCCAACCAGCGTCAAATTGCTGCCGCGGGCAGAGGGCAGTCTGTGTGCCCTTAGGGCAGCACGTGCATTTCCGTGGCGGCAGTAATTCGGCGGCAGCTTCTATGTTTAGCTGTCTGGGGCAGCTTCAGCTAAACACAGAAGCTGTTGCCGAATTGCCGCCGCTGCGGAAATGCGCCTGCCACCCTAAGGGCACAGGGACTGCCCCCTCCCCCGCCTGCAGCGGCAATTCGGCGCACTGCTTGGGGCGGCGAAAACTGTAGAGCCGGCCCTGCCAGAGAGGTATCGCTTCCCAGGAAGGCATGTATATTCTGGCTCAAACTGGATTCTCCAGAGACCAACAGACAAAGAAAAGACTTTTGGATAAATAGCCCAAGCTTAAACTGACTCAAGACCTTTGTTCTGATTCCTGATGTAAAGACCGATATGTACTTGTAGCCACAGAGAAAACCTAGTTGCAGAGTTTGAAGTACTAAGTATAGCAGAGCCCTATGCTGGAGCTGACAGTGAGCTCTGGTAAGCTTTTCTGTATGTGTGGTGGTTCTTTTTACTGATTTTATAGGATTTATTTGTAATTTTTTTACCTTCTGATTAAATGTGCTTGCTTAGCCAGACCTGTGTAGTAATTTGTAACTGCTGGTAACACACTGTTCATAGCCTTGGAAAGAAAGCAAAGTACAAGTGATGGCGTTTTAGGCAGATTGATATGACAGTGTAGCTCAGGGAGCTCTGCAGCCTTAAAAACCCAGTCAGGAGGGAGTGAGACACAGATCCCTGCCCAGGAGAGGTGACAAATGAGAAGCAGAAACCTTTAAGTGAGTGTCCTCAAGGGATCACAGAGAGGGGAATACAGGTGCAGTTACCCTGCAACTGTGACTGGTAATGTCTACACTACCATCGGGAAGAGTGATTGCAACACAACAGCAGTGAAGCCGTGGCAGCCTGGGCTAGCCTCACCAGCCCAGGATCCCTGGTATGGACTAGCTCATGCCTCCACCCATGCTGCCTCAGCTTCACTGCTTTCGTTGTTTGAGTTAGCTTTGATCTAACTAATTGAGTGTAAACATGGCAAAACTCCCATTGTTTTTCACTGTGCAGGATCAGACCCTAGAACTCAGACGTGGATCTGGCCAGTTTTAGATCCTACACAGAAGACAGAAGTCTGACTTTCAAAAAGCCACATGAGAAAAAAAAAGAGTGAACTTTTGTATGTCTGATTATTTAGTGAAAAATCCTTCACCAATTTCATCCAGTCCCAGCATGAAGGCCCTCAAGAGAGTATTTTTGCTCTTGCAGATTTAGCCAGCCAAGCAGCAGAGGGAATGCAAATTAACAAAACCGCAAAGTGACAGCATTAGCAATATTGACAACATGGAAGAAAACAAGGCAGAGGCAAACTCAAACTTCCTTGGTTTTGAACACCAAATAAAAGGGGGCACTGAGAGCCCAGTCCTGAGAACTCCTGATCACCTTCTGGGTAGTGCTGTTAAGTGCCTTCACCTCCCATTGCTATTAACAGTGGGAGCCAACAGAGCTCAGCTCCACCCAGCACCTTGCAGGATCATGCCCTAAGTGCTTGTGCTACCATGAATGGAAAAGAAATATTCTTTTCAGTTTCAAGCATCTACATGGAACGCTATTAAAAGGTATTGGACAATGTCCACTTTAAACATTGGAAATGTTATGAAACGTTAGGGATGCTTGGCATAAAAAGGTAGTCAGCGTAAAGGGGAGTATATTGCTCATTTATCTACATCAGCATGAAATACGGTAGTTTTAAAGGACTATTTGACACTTCTCTCCCTTTTGAAAATAAAAAGGGCAGACAAATTATGATTAAAAATGTAATCAACTGAGAGATCTAAACAAATCAATAATATATTTTAAACACTTTGCATGCAGGTATTCAGCCTCCTACGGGTGAGTGATCAATATCCTACTGTGTATTGTTTAAGGCCGCATAAATGAAATGTTTCTTTGTTTCTATAACTACTTCTTGAAAAGATGCACATTTAATATCATAAATCATTATTTCTTTACTATTAAAAAGACCTTCAGTATAGTTACAGAAAAAGGCAAATACTACACTATACAATATTAATCAGTATAATTATGTATAGCTCATTTTGAATTACCTATATAAGCCATTATTGTCCTCTTGCTTTTGGGAATAAATGAATTATAACATTAGAAGCCATCATGCAAAGGTTAAAAGCAGGCACCCATACAGTCAATCTACAGGAAACCAGAAAAGTTTAGGTTAATGAAATGTCTAAGGAAAAGAGTCATATTAATTAGCAGGTTCACAGGATTCTTCACAGCTATATTTTAGAAATGCCAAGTGTAATGCATTAATGCTGTAGGCAAAAACTGTCTTCGTGTAAAGAATCACTCCAAGCTTATCTTTTTCAATCTTGTATCCTTTTTCTAATAATATGTATGCTGTGAAGCACAGCTGCTTTCTGAAAATCTTTCATGAACCAGAAATTACATGTAATGTTTATGGTCTTGTAGATAATACTAAAGGAGCTTTATTTTTATTTATTTTTGTAATGGATTGAGTTTTCAAAATTTCATTAACTTTGCTCTCTGGCTTTGTAAATGTTTATAGATTTTTCCCCCTCATTGGTTTTGGATTTGAATTTGATATTGATGTAATCTCTCTTTCTTTCTGTGAATGTAGTAACGATCCAAAGCCACACGTAGTCAGTGGGAATCTTTCAATTGACTTAAATGGGCTTTGGATCAAGCTCTTAGTGCAGGGATTGGCAACCTTTGGCACTAGGGTGACCAGACAGCAAATGTGAAAAATTGGGACAGGGGGTGGGGGGTAATAGGAGCCTATATAAAAAAAAGACCCAAAAATTGGGACTGCCCTATAAAATTGGGACATCTGGTCACCCTATTTGGCATGCAGCTTGCCAGGGTAAGCCCCCTGGAGGGCCAGGCCAGTTTGTTTACCTGCCGTGTCCACAGGTTCGGTTGATCGCGACTCCCACTGGCCGCAGTTTACCGCTCCAGGCCAATGGGGGCTGCGGGAAGCGGCGCAGGCAGAGGTATGTGCTGGCCACTGCCACCCACCCCCAAAAGTTGCCGGTCCCTGCCTTAGTGTATGTGAATGGTACTGCATATAACAACTTTAAAGAATGAGATCCTCTGTTTCTCGACAGAACAAGTATAGCATAGGGATTGTCAGCATTAGCTTCCTCAGACCCCACACTACCAAAGTCCTTCAGTTCTGACCTGGAAGGAGTATTTCAGAACATTGCATAGCAGTCTAGTTTCCATTCCCATCCAATCGTTGGCCGCTTGAAGGCTGCCAACAAGATTAGTACCTGTTGGAATTTTTTTTTAAATGGATACCTTTTTACTGGGAATTTAAGTAATGAAGACCACCAAACTCTTTTCACGTAGGCTACTGAAGGGCTGTGTGATGTCCAGCAACTCTTAATCACTAGTAACATAGTACAAATTTGATCCAGTGATATACTTGTTATCTCTCAATTTATTAGAGTTATTAAAATTAAAATTCAGGTTTTTAAATGAACAAAAAAGCTCCGCAGTGCCAGCAAGGAGCAATGGAGTCGGATTCAGAAGACCCCAGGAAGGACATTTTTAGTTACAGTGATCAGGCCAGATCCTCAGATGACGTAAATTGGCATAGCTCTATTGTCTTTAATAGGATTATACAAAATTACACTCGCTGAAAATCTGGCCTTATGTGTTCATTATTATTTCTGTTCAAAATATGGTTTTAGTTTCACAAATGACTGTAAAAATATTTTCTTTCTCATGTTTTGAGTAATTTCAAAGACAGACCTAGGAATTTAGTTACTGAATAGTTTTCTGGCACTTTTTAGTCATTCAAAAAGAAAGTTAAAAATGGAGTGAATAGCACAGTTTTTATGTACTTGTACGCATAAAGAATCAAGGCTAGCCTCAGTAGCCCTTATAATAGGTAGTTGTACCCAGCAGGAGATTGAAGCTTTTATTGGGTCAATATGTCAATCTGAGTTTACTGCCTCCGGTACAACCTAGTTCAGATATCTGGTAATGGAAGGAAAAGGAGACAGATCTCAGTCAGGTGGAGTCAAATTGTTTATGGGAAATATCCAGATTAGTTTGTATTAGTCTCTTCAGTGATGTAGACCTGCCAGTTTCTTACATGTTTCTGCCACTGAGAACCTTGGGAATGGATTCCAACAGAAACATCCAAAACACAACACCCATTAAATACAATATCTGTGTAAAATGCCACAGCCCCCCATTAACCACAAGTGCAAATCTTGGCACAGTTCACTCAGCTCTCTACATTTCTGAGGAAAATCATCTAGAAAGTAAAGAATGTACTATCAAGAGATTATTTTAGATAAGAACGTAAAAACTGAAGTCTCATCTGCTCTGCTTACATAATAAAGACCCTTACCACATTTCATAAGGATAAGTGTTTGCCCTTGCATCCTATCTAAAGACACAGAATGCTCCCCACTACTGAGCAGTATGCCATGGTAAGGTTAGCTGACAGCCTTTACCCAAGAGTTGCCTAAAGGTAGGACTCTACAGACTAGATTCAGACCTCTGATGTAACTGACCTTGGTGCAGGGACCAGTGTGAGGGAGGATTGGCAAAGCCTATACATAGGACTGGCACTAGGGTTTTCAGCACCCTAGGCGGATGGCAATTTCGCCGCCCCGCGCGCTGGTCCCCTGGCTCCGGTGGAACTGCCGCAATGGTGCCTGCGGAGGGTCTGGTGTGCCTGCGGGCGGTCCACCGGAGCTGTGCGAGCAGCCGACCATCCGCAGGCACGACTGCGGCAGCTCCATCCGAGCCGTGGACCAGCGGACCACCCGCAGGCATCACTGCGGCAGCTCCACAGTAGCTGCCTGCCGTCCCCTCCGGCGGCACCCTGACCCAGGGGATACTCTGGGCTGCCGGCTGCCACTGCCGCCAGCAGCTCAGACTCCCTCTCTGTCCCAGCAGCAGCAGCTGCTCAACCATTTAAAAAAAAATTGGGGGGCGCCGCTTTTTGGCACCCCCAAATCTTGGCACCCTAGGCAACCGCCTAGTCCGCCTAAATGGTTTCACCGGCCCTGCCTATATGCCAGCTTTGCTTCTTCTGTATGCTGGGTTATTTGTTTCTCATCTGGAAACAACAACATGGGTTTGTGTAGCATGCTGATGTCTGGGACACTAACTTTTATGATGGTTTTGAGCATTAAGGTTCAAATTCAGCAAAAAAAACATACATGCTGCACTGATTTGGGACGGATTATGCACATACTTAAGTACATGCTTAACCTTAAAAATGTGCCTACATTCTATGGACTATAAGTATACAAGTGTTTTCCTGCACTGGACCTATAAACCCAGTTAAGTGGAGATGAGCTTCATCAAACCACAGTTCTGAATCCAACTTTTGAATCCTTTTAGTGATCAAAACCAAAATCTCAAATCTGAGAGCTATACTTCAGATCAACAGCCAAACTTTAGAAGAATTTGAGATGCTCAGATTCGGCATTCCAATGTAAGACATTCTGAAATAAATTTGCATCCTCAAACCTAGATTTGAATGACCCTATGACCTACTCTACCCTAGGAATATCCTTTGATATAGCTACATCTCTCAGGGGTGTGAAAAATCCAAGCGACATAGCTGTACCAATCTAAGCCCTGGTATAGACCAGCACTAATTTAACAGAAGAATTCTTCCATCGACCTATCTACCATCTCCTGGGGAGGTGGATTACATACACCAACAGAAGGAGCCCTCCTGTTGGCATAGGTAATGTCTACACTGAAGACCAACAGTGTTTTAGGTGTAGACAAGCCATAATCTGATGTCTCCTACTTTTCTTGCTTACACTGGTTTTACATTAGTACAACTCCATTGTCTTCGGTGGAGTTATTCCTAATTTACACGGGTTTAACTGAAAGAAGAATAAGGCTCCTGTGTTTTGGTTCAAATACATCTCAATTAACTTTTTTTTGACTGCCTGAATATCTGACTTTTTCCCTGGGATGCACAGGCAGCCAAACCCAGACATGCTCTCATGACTCAGACACACCTTCCCTAACTACACAGCTGAATTTTAAAAAATAATAGTAATTCAACTGTCCCTATTAGAACGTCCTCCTAAGGCCACATGAAGCAGAAATTATGAATAGATGTATGAAATGTTTTTTGTCTTCCAAAAAATTCAGTAATTTTGCAAGATGAATTAGGGTACAGTATTAACAGACACTCCATCCAGTTAAACTACTGGTCTGTGCAAAGTGAAAATATGTAAAATGGATTAATCCAAACGAAATTCAATACATTCACATTAATGGCACCAAAACCTAAATGTGACAATGAACTGGTAGCCAGTGCTATTCAACTCTAAAATCAGTTCATCCTCACAGTCCGAATTTCATAATTCTCCCTGAAGCACTTCGACCAGGAATTACATAATAGTTGGACTACATTGTGTCAAAATCCTATAGAATCTAATTTACTAAAGATTTTTGGCTCTAAACAGACTTTATAGACTTAGTATTTAGTCTTTATTTACACTCTTCCTGGGATTTGGTTTATTGGTAACCTAACTAATGACACTACAACATAAATTTCCACTTAAGTTTTCTTCAACAAGCTTTTTTCATCTATTTCCAGATCTTTTCCTGCAGGATCTTTCTGTTGAAGACTCTAGTTCTCTCAGCTTCTCAGAGAGATTCCAACCCCTCCCTTTACATACTGGTTGGAGCTAAATGAATCTTCATCCATAACTCAGCAATTACATCACACTACAGATGTCCAAGCAGCTATACAAATTTATATCAGCTGAGGATCTGGCCCTTTGAGTTCAGTTAAACTCAAGTTTTTTTAAAAGATTTGGGTGAGGAGCAGTTCTTGCATCATAAGAATGAGCTTGCACTTCCCCAATGCTGATAGCTGTTGATACATCTGTGGATAAATATTATGCCAGTGTTTACTTTTGACGGAAGATGCTTAGACATCACAGTGATGGGTGACCTTATAAAAACACAGATAGATAAGCAGAGAGGTGGGATCCACAAAAAAGACTTAGGTGTTACAAAGCTAAGCATCACAATGCCTAGCTTTTAGGTGCCTGTAAAAATCATATGAACAATATTGTGATCCTTAAAGCCTGAGTTAGGAACCTATGCTCTCTACATAATGCATGGAGAGAGATAGACCTTAGAACACAATCCACCAAAACCAGCAGACTAGGCAGACAGCCTCGCCAATGGAAGATGGTCTCTCTATGGCTCAGTGGCTGCCAGGGCCAGCTCCAGGCACCAGCAAAGGAAGCAGGTGCTTGGGGAGGCCAATGGAAAGGGGCAGCACGTCCAGGTCCTCAGTCCGTCTCTTCCTCTTAGAGCTGCCACCAAAGAGGAAGAGAGGGAGCGAAGAACCCACCACTGAAGAATGAAGCAGCACGATTGAGCTGCAGCCGAAGTGCCACCGATCGATGTTATTTATTTATTTAAAAAAAAACTTCCCGCTTCACTGCTTGGGACAACAAAAAAACTGGAGCCAGCCCTGGTGGCTGCTCCATTGTGGATAAATACTTTAACAGTCCTCGGAGGGAAGAAGTGCGTGTGTGGAGGGGGAGAGAGAGAGAGAATAGCTCTAGTCCAGTGGTTTGGTCACCCAGCTGGGAGATGAGAGATCATGGATCCAATTCCCTTGCTCCCATCATTCTTTTATTATTTATCCACAGTAGAACAACTTCTACAGGAGAGAATAAGGACGCTGTACATCAGAATACCCCCATAGCCACCTGTGCAAATCCTCTCACCCTCTCACAAAGAAGGGAGAATTGAACCTGCATCTCCCACATCTCAGGACTGTGCTCTAACACTTGGCTAAAAGTTATAATGTGGGCATCACCAACACCTTTTCTTCCAGCCAGGAACATTGAATGGGATCCAATCCAGTGGGTGTGCTCAAAGGCCACCTACCAGATCAGGTCCCACACACAAGTGAGGTGGATGAACACCTATCCTCCCCTAGTTTGTGAATGCCCGGGGCATAGGCAGAAAATGGGTGCCTGGGCATCTAGAGGGAGGCAGCAGCATGCATGCCCCAGGGTCTAAAACTTGGGCATCTAGGGAACTTTTACAACAGAAACTTAGGCACTGAGTGAGTTTAGGTGCATACACCATGAGGCAGCAGCCAAGTGGGAGTATCTTGTATCACGGTAGTGCCACACACAGGGACTTAAGTGGCTATATTGCTTCACGGATTGCACACAGAGTATTTAATGTATCACCATGACTTGTTGAGGATCTCATTACTCACAAGTTGTAGAGCCACAAATCCATTATATATGGGTCTTTCCAAAGAAATGCAACAGCAACAAAACACTTTACAGCTGTCTGCACCAGATCTCATACAGTTTGTTTTTCATCCTAATTTTAGTTTTCTTGTGCTTTCTCTCCTTTGCAGTACATTGGTTACTATTGGAAAGATTATGAGATGGCTATGGGTGAAACTTACTTGTAGCTATACAGTCAATTTATACTATTGATAGTTCACAAATCATAGTACACATTTGCGTTTAATATGACAGTTTTCATGGCTACATATTTTATACAGAATACATATGGAAATAGATTAATCTGATGAAAGTATAAAAGGAATACAGCACTGTGCGCTTACTCCTCTGGTAATGCTTTTTTAGCTCTTAACTCAGCTGAAACTAACCTATAGCCTCTCTGTACATTAAGCTTTTATTGTGAGAACACTTCCCATAAAGGTGATCACCATTTAAACAGAGCAAGTATACTTTATACTTAAGACTAAGACATACTGTCAGATTCTGAGAAACATCTTTGTCTTTCATTTTAGGGTGGAAAAGACTAGCAGGTGAACTAAGGTATTTCCGTGACTCACCTTGTAGACAATTTTAATCTTTTCTGTGTACAACAGAAAAAAAAGTAAAAATGTTACAAAGCAAACAATCCCATTCACTGAATAGCAAGCAGTGCAAGAGATAATTACTTTTGTTTAGTCTGAGTTTTATGTTTGATGTAGTCTCCTTTCCATGGCTATTTGTTAGTGGCGCATGAAACCTCAATGAGAGAAATAATTTGAAGGCATCTTTTTTCTTGTTGTTTTGTTTACAATTTATGTGAAAAGGCTGCCCTCTTCTGACAACAGTTGTAACTCCTAAAATTTATTCATTTTGTTAGTTCCACCACAACCACTAACCTTTTCTCTTTCAACTTTTCTTTATAGCTTATTGGCAATATATGTACAGACAACAGCAACCAAAATCCTACTTTGCCTATGCACATATTCAAGACTATAAAAGAAACAGAGAAAAGATAAAGGTAATTAAGCAAGAGTGTGGCTTAGGTACTCTGAGCTGGAAATGAGAGAACAGTGAGTAATTTATATGTGACTATGCAGATCACAGAAACATAATTGGTCCAATCAAATCATTAAACATATAATATAATCACCAAGCCACTTCTCTGAGACATCACCTAAGTAGGCTCTGGAGAGTTGCCATTTTGAGGTCTGGCAGGATATTAGTCTATCTCAGGGATCAGCAACCTTTGGCACATACTGTGCCTAGCTTGTACTGTGTATCTGAAAACTAGAAAATAATGTACCGGTACATTTGAGGAGTATATACCAGTACCATGATGAAAATATGTAGATAGACCAGGGATCAGCAACCTTTGGTACGTGGCCCACCAGGGTAAGCCCCCTGGTGGGCTGGGCTGGTTTGTTTACCTGCTGCGTCCACAGGTTTGGCCGATTGCAGATCCCACTGGCCGCAGTTTGCCGCTCCAGGCCAATGGGGGCTGTGGGAAGCAGTGTGGAATGAGGGATGTGCTGTCTGCTGCCCCTCACCACCCCCATTGGCCTGGAATGGTGAACTGCAGCCAGTGGGAGCCGAACCTGCGGACACAGCAGGTAAACAAACTGGCCCTGCCTGCCAGGGGCTTACCCTGGCAGGCCATGTTCGAAAGGTTGCCAATCCCTGGTCTATCTACATATTTCCATCATGGTACTGGTATATACTCCTCAAACGTACATTATTTTCTAGTTTTCAGATACTTTGTACGAACTAGTTCCTGCAATAAACTCCACATATTGAGTCCACTGCACTGAAGTCATGTCACAATAGGGTTCTAGAAGCTGAATGTGACCCTGAGATAGTGAATGTTACTGGTTCTCTCTTACATCATATATAAGTGTGTACATTGGATCAAATCGCACATCCCTTACTCACATGAGCAATCCCACTGCAGTCACTGGGACTATTATGTTAGTGAAGAGAGCAGCAATTGGCACTATAATTTCTTTTCTTTTAAAGAAATGTATATCCCTATTTCAACACCTTCATAATTGTGAGGGCAATTAATGTTGCTCTATAAGAGCTGCCATTTTACATATACTTATCAGAAGGCAGTCCAATCTGATAACATAGTTTAAAACAGAGGAAGTGTGTCTCATGTTTTAAATGCATGAGATAGGCAGGAGACTTTCAAAGTTGTAAGTTATACCGTAATTTTAAAAAAATGGGTTAATTTAGCAGTGATTTAACTCATGCATTTAAATGGTCAAGTGCCTTTCTTATGTCTGAACCTACAACTATCAAAACAATGTCTTATGTGATTGTTCATTATTATGTTATAATTAACACCCCTCCTAAAAGTAACCTATGACCCTATACTTATAATAACTGGGCTGGAAGAGAAGAGATGTTTCTAAATGGCCTTACTTTTCCTTGAGAATCAAATCCTCTTCAGCCCTTTTTTACCTACCCAATTGCATCTGAATTTAGGCCCAATCCTACAAACATTTGCACATATGCTTAAATTTTACTCAAGTGAGTAATCCCATTGATAAGAACATAAGAATGGCCATACTGGGTCAGACCAATGGTCCATCCAGCCCAGTATCCTGTCTTCCAACAGTGGCCAATGTCAGCTCCTTCAAAGGAAATGAACAGAACAGGCAATTCTCAAGTGATCCATCTGCTGTCATTCACTCCCAGATTCTGTCAGTCAGAGGAAAGGGACACCCAAGCATGGGGCTGCATCCCTGACTATCTGGGCTACTAGCCATTGATGGACCTGTCCTCCATAAACTTATCTAATTCTTTTTTTAACTCCATTATAATTTTGGCCTTCACCACATCCCCTGGCAATGAGTGAGATAGTTCATGTGTGCAAAATTATTCACGTCTGTGTGTAAATTGTTCTTAACCTAGCACATTTCAAGACACTCTTAAATAATAGTGATATAGCTATTATAATATCTTCAGTATATTTAATTTTTACTTTATTGCAGATTGATTACTGACTCCATTCCCTAGTCAATTTTGAATGAGTTTCTCCCTATATTGTCATCATGATATTTTTTTGAAATGTTATAGTTACAAGAAAACATGGATTCAGCAACATCAGATTATATTTTGATTAATTTCATTGAAATTAACTGACATCAGAAATTGAGTTGCAATAAACTGTCATATTTATCAATTTTCTCCTCCTGTGAATTAGTAAGTGCTAAACATAAACACTGCATTAAACTTCCCAAACCACTTAGCGTATGGCTAAAACATAATGTTAAGTACATTACTACAAGTAAGTGCTAATTAGGTCCCTCCGGCATTACTGCAATATATTGGCTAATTACAAATTCTAAGTTAACTCTTAGGACATATCTGTTTTCTAATGGTTGGAGACTCTTCCATTACTGTTAAAACACAACTATAAGCAAAATAATAGAAGTTATGTTTTATTTTTCATTACATTATATTTCATGACAATATTTCTAAATTTAATGCAATGTCTTTGAAGCACTCTGCAAAACTGGAGCTACACAAATAATAATAGAAAAGGCAGCAGTTATACAAAGGCATTCAGTGAGCATTACTGGGATGGGTACAACAGACTTGTAGGCAGATAGCTATTTATGTCCAGAGTTCTATACCTATTTCATCCCACCTAGCAGTAAAATCTGGTCATTGTAGACACCATTCCTAATGCCACACAATTTCTCTGTAAGTATAGTCAGAGCTTCATAGATTCTACGACTGTGTGATCATCCAGTCTCACTTTCTGTATAACACAGGCCATAAACAAACATTCCAATTTCTTCAGACCTGCACGCCAATCCCTTGTCCATTCTCATTAATAGACAAACACTTAAAGGTTTGCAATAATATTCATCTACAGAAGACACTGGAGATCAGAGAGAATTGCATTAAACAGCAAATTTACAAATATTTGCACAAATATCAACTATTTTTTCTGGTTTCCAAAAACAGAAGCATCAGATAATGAAATAAATTCAAATTATTTATTCAGTGAATATAATACTCCAAAATTGCTGTATCTTTGGCCTGTATATCATCTGTATAGCATATTAAATTCACAGAGAGATAATTATGTCTTGATAGGAAAAATAGCATAAAAATAATTACATTTACATTACATGACGACTAATTTGCCATGATCAGTGCAGATAGTTACATTTAATTCAGAGGACTCCTGGAATATTCTTGCTACTTACAAACAATGGCTAATAGATCACTGTATGTGTTCTGCCATCATACATTTGTTTTCAAAATTTGACTGAACTGGCTGTTGAATTTCTTTCTACAATACCCAGAGAAGGCAATGAAGATTATCATTCCAGCTTCAGAAACTGAGCCTGTTTTGTCTCACTTCCCTCCTCAGAGCAGGCCTTAGTCCTGAGAAAGAATTAAAAGTGATATTTTCTACAAAAGAAAGCAAATTAGCGGAGGCTCTCTCTTTACTTGTCTCTCTCTTGGCATGGAATAGGCTTGAAGGTTGTTTCGATGTTTTCCAGAAGTACCAAATCATATCTGCACATCTGCAGCCTGCATAAATAGACAAGGGGAGAGAACATGCTCTCAGTATAAAAGAATTTTCTATTTTTAATTCACGTTCAAAATACTATAGTATATGAATGATTAAATTGGTGGCATTTACCACCTTTAAGAAAATATGCTCGAGACAAGGAAATAAGTCTTTTTGTCTCAATTTACTCCTTATTCGTTGGGTAATAAGCTGAGTGGTGCTGTGGGGAAGGAGTAAGAGTGTACTGTCAGGCTGACCAATAAAGATAGGTGTTGTCATTCAGTCTGAGGTGGATTTAGTCTTCATTCAAACTGTCCTCTTGGACTGACTAGCTCTGGCACAGAATAGCCAATTCCTAGGGAACCATTAAGGTTGACTATTTTGTTGATCCCCTACCCACTGAGGTACAAAGATCTCTTTCTAGCTGGGGCTGGTTAGCAGACGTGTGATATAATCCTTCCTTAGCTGTCAAGTTTTTTTCCCCACTTTGAACTTGAGAGTTCAAGATGTGGGAACCTGCATGATCACTTTTAAGCTTAATTACTAGCTTAAATCTGGTATGCTGCCACCAGCCAGAAGTTAATGTCTGGCACACTTTCTGTTCCCCCAAAACCTTCCCTGGGGAACCCAAGACCCAAACCCGTTGGGTCATAAAACAAGGAGAAATTAACCATTGCCCTCCTTTTCCCCCCAGACTCTCCCCTCCCTGGGTTGCTGGAGGCATTACACAGATCCAACTCCTCTGTATTTTTAAAACAGGAAACCCTTTTTCCCCCCCAATCTCCTGGTGAGTTTAGACTCAATCCCTTGGATTTATTAAAAAACAAGGAAATCCAAAAAAGCAACCTCAGCTACACCAATTCTCTTTCTACGAGGCTTCTTAAAAAGAAGCTTTTATTAAGAAAGAAAAGCGTAAAATTATCTCTGTATCAGCGTATGGGAAATCGCTTCTACGGTCTCAGTATTCTATGGATGAGGACCCCCACTCCTGTGAGATTCAACAGTTACGCAAAATAGGGGTAACTTCTTCCCGCAAAACACCCCGTCTGAGAGAACCAATAAGACTCTCGTCACTTGCTGTCATTACTTACTTATTTTGAACAGAAAGAATATTCCGAAGATTGGGCAAAAGCTGGTGGAGTCTGGCCTTTTAGACAGAGCGCACCGATCCCAAACAACGCAACCAAACACATGACTTCCTCCTACCGTTTGAAAGTATCTTGTCCCCCTATTGGTCCTCTGGTCAGGTGTCAGCCAGGTTTACTGAGCTTCTTAACCCTTTACAGGTAAAAGAGACATTAACCCTTAACCATCTGTTTATGACATTAGCATTCTCCTAAGGAAGGGATGTGGCTGTTATAAGTGAATGGAGCAATGCAAAACCAAGTCATCCCATTTCCTCCTTTTTCTTGTTGCAATGGCTGCCTATAGGAGAAGGTTTTATGTAGATAGTGGAGGGTCAATTTGGCACGTCAACATTAAGAAAAGTCAAAATTCTCACAATACTGTAGTACCAGATTCTCCCTTGTCCCAGCATGGGTGCGCACTAGGGTAAGGAGGGCATAAAGAACCCTCTTTCTTTGTGAGACCCACATAAGAGCCATGCAGAAGCACACAGTGCCCCACAGAGGCAGGGAGAGGCCATGGCCCTGCCCCTCATGCATGGGTAAGTAGAGCTGGATAGAAGGGGCTGGATGGATGTGGGGGTAAGAAACTATCCCGCAAAGGAGTAGTACAGCAGCCTCTATATACTAGTGCTCCCTTTGGGGCAGTGTGGCTATGCACTGCCCTTCAATTCACAGCTATGCCTAAATGGCATAAAGGATAGGTTTTAGTGGATGACATGGAGAAGATTAAAAAATTGGGAAAAGATTTACAGCCTCTTTGGTTATTTCATTATTTATCAGTGGGGTTTCCAAGTCAATTATATCTCCACCCATCTGTGAGCGAAGGAACAGTGGTTTACCACATGTTATACAAAACAGCAAGCTTGGGCCCCACTCGATAATCCCTAGGGAAGACAAATTAATAGATTGTATAGATATAGTGGTTCCCTCTGATTTTATTAATGAGTCTAACCTCCTATGCGCTGTGTTCTGCAGAATTTCAGCCAGTAGTTTCTGCATCAAAGCCATAATTTCTAGTTGATCTAAAGCATATATTTTTAATAATACTTTAATTTTCTGTGGAACAGGAGAGAGGTAATTCCTGCATAGTTCTGCTGGAGCCTTGAACATTTATTTATCTAGAGCTCCTCACAAGAAAGCGTCAAAGAACTCATGGAACAGCTTCCAGGCCAAGCTGCAACAACAAATCATTATATATATACACCTTTAATTATATAGTGCTGTAATGTTAATGTACCTGAAGCTAGTAGGTACCAGTACACAGCAGTACAATACTGGAACAAATGGTGGATTAAGAGAGAGAAATGTGTGAATATAGGAATTTCTTCCAGTGTGACCTGCCATCCCATCAGTGGAATTTTTATCTGGTAAAGATACATTTCTTATCCATGGGAGAGAACACAGTACACAGACTACTCTGCAAGCTTCATATCGGAGTTTGCTCTCTTCACCAGAGAGATCAGGTGAAGAGTCCTGAAAATTGGGTGTGGCCCCCGGGGACACCTGGGTCCATACACCATCTATGTGGCTCATGTGGCAGTCAGGTGAGAATTGTCCCATCTATGATATTCCTTGGACAACAACTGTCCCCTATTAGCATAGTGCCATGAGTCTCTCTTCTCCCTGCACCTGTGCCCTTTTCTTAATCTAATCTTTTGCTGTATGAATATGTCAGACCTTTCTGATTATGGTGTATTTATGTAATTATTGTAATTACGTCTAACTACATGAAGTGAATATGTGTAGTCACTCTAAATTCAAGGTATTTATGGAATTACTATGAGCAATTATGTAATTATAGCATATAAAAGCATCATAAAATCTGTATTAAAATTATTTTGAAATTTCAGACTCGGACTTTAAGGCCAGAAGGGAGTGTCGTGATCATTTAGTCTGACCTGCACATTGCAGGCCACAGAACCTCACCCACCCACTCCTGTAGTAGACTCATAACCTCTGGCTGAGTTACTGAAATCCTCAAAGCATGATTTAAAGACTTCAAGTTATAGAGAATCCACCATTTACTGTGGTTTAATCCTGCAAGTGAACCTTGCCCCATCCTGCAAAAATCCCAAGGCCTCTACCAATCTGCCCCGGGGGAAAATTCCTTCCCAAGGCCAAATAGGACAATCAGTTAGACCCTGAGCATGTCAGCAAGACCCACCAGCCAGACATCTAGGAAAGAACTCACTGCAGTAACTCAGAGCCCATCTCATCTAGTGTCCCATCTCTGGCCATTGCACATATTTGCTACAAGCAGTTGCAGATTGGCAACATACCAGTGTAGACAGTCTTGTCATACCATCCCCTCCATAAATGTATCAAATTCAGTATCGACACCAGGTAGATTTTTGCCCCCACTGCTCCCATTGGAAGGCTGTTCCAGAACTTTACTGCTCTGATGGTTAAAAACCTTCATCTAATTTCAAGCCTAAACTTGTTGATGACCAGTTTATATCCATTTGTTCTTCTGTTTACATTGGTGCATAGCTTAAATAATTCCTCTCCTTCTCTACTATTTATCCATCTGATATATTTATAGAGAGCAATCTTATCTCCTCTCCGTCTTTGTTTGGTTAGGCTAAAAAAGCCAAGCTCCTTGAGTCTCCTCCCATAAAGTAGGTTTTCCATTCCTCTGATCATCCTCGTAGACCTTCTCTGCACCTGTTCCAGTGTGAATTAATATTTCTTAAATATGGGAGACCAGAACTGCACACAGTATTCCAGATGAGGTCTCACCAGTTCCTTGTGTAATGGTAACTTCCTTACCTCTACTGGAAATACTTCACCTGATGCTGCCTACAATTGAATTGGCTTTTTTCATAGCCACATCGCACTGGCAGCTCATAGTCATCCTGTGATTGACGAAACACCCAGGTCTTTCTCCTCATCTGTGGCTCCTAACTGATACATTCCAACTTGTAGCAAAAATTCTTGTTGATAGCCCCCAAGTGCATGACCTTGCACTATTAAATTTCATCCCATTTCTATTACTCCAGTTTTCAATGTCATTCAGATCTTCCATGATACTCCAGTCTTCCCCTGTATTGGCAATACCTCCAACTTTGTGCTATCTGCAAATTTTATTAGCACACTCTCAATTTTTGTGCCAAGGTCATGAACGAATAATAAGATTGATTCCAAGATCAATCCCTAAGGAACGCCACTAGTAACCTCCTTCCAGCCTGACAGTTCACCTTTCAATATGACCCAATGTAGTCTCCCCTTTACCTAGTTCCTTATCCACCTTTCAATTCTGATATTAATCCCCATCTTCTCCAATTTAACTAATAATTTCCCCAGTAGGGAATGTATTGAAATCCAAGTAGATAAGATCTACTGCACTTCCTTTGTCTTAAAAAAAATCAGTTGTCTTCTCAAAGAAAGAGCTCAGGTTGGCCTGGTATGATCTACCTTCTGTAAAACCATGTTGTATTTTACCTCAATTACCTCTACGTCCTTAACTAGTCTTGCTTTCAAAATCTGTCCCAAGACCATGCATACAATTGAGGTCAAACTAACTAGCCTGTAGTTTCCTGGATCAAGTTTATTCCCTTTCTTAAAAGTAGGTAATATATTAGCAATTCTCCAATCATAGGTATGACCCCCACGTTTATGGATTCATCAAAAATCTTTGCAATTGGCTTTGCAATATCATGTGCCAGTTGCTTTAATATTCTAGGATAGAAATTATCTGGGTCCCGTAGTTTGGTCCCATTGAGCTGTTTGAGTTTGACTTCCACCTTGGATGTGGTAATTTCTACTTCCATACCCTCATTTCCAATAGCCACTCTGCCACTACTCCTAAGCTTCTCATTACCCTTATTAAAAACTGAGGCAAATTACTTGTTTAGGTGTTGGACCATTCCTAGATTATCTTTAATCTCCACCCATCCTCAGTGCTTAGTAGTACCACTTCTTTCCTTATTTTCTTTTTATTTATATGGCTAACAAACCTTTTACTGTTTGTTTTAATTTCCTTTGCAGGGTCCAACTCTGCTTGGCTTTTGACAGTTTGCACTTTTACCTTACACTTAGTGACCTCCAAAAGATACTTTCCTTGCTATACCATCTGATGCTTCATTTCTTTCTGCTTTTTCTGAATAACCAGTCTGAGATGCTTGCTTTTCTGGTTTGGTCTTCAACCCTTCCCTATGAATATTTTCCCCTTGCTTGGGATGTAGGCTTCAGATAGTTTCTGCAACTTTGACTGAAAGTAATTCCAAGCATCCTTCACATTCAGATCCTTGGTTTCTTCATTCCAGTCCATTTCCCTAACTAATTCCCTCATTTTTTTAAAAAAAGTTTGCCCTTTTGAAATCAAGGACTCTTATTTCAGACCTATTTTTCCTTACCCTTCTATTTAGTTTAAATGGAATTAGCTCATGAACACTCGAACCAAGGTTCTCCTCTACAACCAACTCTTCGGTGAGGTCTGGCTACTTACCAATGCTAAATCTAAAATGGCATCACCTCTTTTTGTTTCAGTGACTATTTGGTGAAGAAATCTGTCAGCTATCATATCCAGGCATACCTAGGCCCTACCATTACTAGTAGCACTTATCCTCCAATCTATATCTGGGAAATTAAAGTCTCCCATAATCACATAATTCCCAGCAGTATTTATTTCATTAAAAATATTAAAGAGCTCTCTATCCATATCCAAATCATATTCTGGGGGCCTGTAGCATACCCCAGGCACCACCCCAGTGAGGCCTCTCTTAGCTTTCTTCCCAACATGAGTTTGACTCAAACAGACTGCATTTTATCCATTCCATCACTTCTAATTTCTTTACAGTCTACCTCATCATTAATATATAATGCTACTCCATCACCTTTTCCTTTATTTCTATCTTTCCTGGCCTGCACATACACTTCAATATCTGTGTTCCAGTCATGATTACAATTCCATCATGTTTCTGATATCCTATAATACCTGGTTTCACATCCTGCATCAATATTTCTCGTTCCTTCATTTTGTTACTCAGACACCTTGCATTGGTGTACAGACATCTTAGTTGTTTCTGCTTGGCTTCACCCAGCTTCCTAGTCTGATTAGGCTCAATAATTCTACTGTCAGTAATACCAATGACACTATCTTTCCTCTTGATGTCCATTCCCTTACCATCTGTCATTCCTTTCTCCATTGCTCTATCCTCTTACTTGATTTTCCTCCTGCTCAATATTAGAATCAGGCATGCAGATTACATGAATATCTCCTAACCATCTTCCCCAAATTCCTAGTTTAAAGCTCTTTGAATCATTTGTGCCAGTCTCTATCCCAGAAGTCTATTTCTGTCCCTGCTCAGGTGGAATCCATCCCATGAGAACAGTCCTCTGGTTGTGAATGCCTCCCAGTGGTTGAACATCCCAAAGTCCTCCTTATAGCACCACTGCCCGCATCATCTGTTGATCATCAGAATCTTGTCTCACCTCTGTTCTTCTCTTCTAGGGACAGACAGAACCCCACTGAAGATTATCTGAACCTTCATTTATTTAAGCATCTTCCCCAACCTGGCAAGTGTCTCTTGATGCATTCCAGTGAGAAGCTAGCAGTATCATTTTGTCCTTCACACGTGAACATCCGTGGATTCTTCCCTGCTCCCAATAGGATCCTCTTCAGCCTCAGCCCCACATGTTGTATCTTAACTCCTGGGACACTCTTCTGTTCTTTGGATCAGCTCTGGTGACAGGCCTGTCCATTTTTGGTAGAGAGTCCACAATCACAGGAGACCCGTCTCTTTCGTGGGATTGTGCAGTGCACCAGCTTTCCTCCTTCTGTTTTTTCTATCTTTTGTTCTCACTTGCAATCTTATGCGAGTCATTCTCTATCCTTCTGGGTCTCCAAACTGGCTATCTCCACTGTCTCTTCCCCTCTTTCTGTATGACTAGCCCCTCTTCTCTTCTTCCTTACCCTCCTACCTCTGTTACTGCCTGCTGCACTCCTTCATTTTTCAATTCAGCAAACTTGTTCCTCAGCTCTATTTCACCTTCAATAGCAGGTGTTCTCCTCTGCCTGGTTCTGATAGTCACATGCTTCAACTGACCACTTTCCTCATCCAGCAATATACCCTCACAGTTCTCCAGTCCAGCTTACATCTGTAAGTCTTGTGTTTTCCCTTCAGCCTTCTCTCGCCTTCCCTCCATCATGTGCTCAAATCATCTTCAAAGCTCAACCATAGTTTCTACGTGCATCTCCAAACCTCAACTCTTCTTTTACATCATCCCTATCAGGTGACACTTCATACAAAGCACCTTTCAGGTGCCCACTTCAGGACAATGTACGTCTCACAGGCTCCACACCCAGTCATTTAGTGTCCTCCATTCCTTAGGTCACTACCACAGTTGCTTCTGTTACTGTGATAGCCTTCACACCTAAGCTCCATTCAAGGGGAAAAAACCTCCATAAATTAAAACAACCACACTCACTCCCATAAACGCCTCTTAAAAACACCCACCCAAACTCCCCTGTTTTCAGCTGTTTGCTGGCTATTGTGCTGCAGCTTCTGCACCACTGACTGGCTGCGTTAATAAACTCACTAATCAAGGCTCCACTGTGAGCACACTGCCTCCTGTCAGTCTCTGCAAACAGAAAACAAACCAGCAACCAAAGAAGCAAGCAAGCAAGCTCTCAAGAACTCACTCATTGCTTCTATGGAACAGGAACTTGCCTCCCTTCCCTTCCAACAGCTCTCCCTTCAAACTCCCCTGTTTTCAACTCTGATGGCTTGTTCCTGTGACACTGGCTGGCTGCTTGGCTGCCTGCCTAATCAGGGCCCTGCTGTGATCCAAGACTCTGCTTCTCTCCCAGCACATTGCCCCCTACCAACTGCAACTTGAAAACAGAAAAGAAATCAGGAAGCAAGCATAAGCTCTCTCTGAAGAACTCATTCACTCACTGTCCCTAAGGAACAGGGGCTTGCCTCCCTTCTCCTTCAACTGAGCTTCATTCATACTCTCCTGTTTTCAGCTCTGTTGCTGGATCCTGTGCTGCTGCTCCTTTTGTTTTTGTTTGGTATTTTGTTGTTGTTGTTTACATTTTACTTAAAAACATTAAATATTTTTGGAGGGCGAGGAAGGAGATTATATAATTCTTTCACTGCCAAGCTATATGCATCTGAAAAAAGGACAGTATTGGAACCTAACATTAAAATAATGGACCATGTGCAACTCATAGTAAAATTAATGGGAGTTCCAAGCATGAACAAGAACATAAGAATGGCCATACTGGGTCAGACCAATCGCCCATTTAGCTAGTATTCCTGTCTTCTGATAGTGGCCAGTTCAGGGACCAGAATGAACGGGAATGAAAGGAATGGGCAATTTGTCCAATGATCCATCTCCTGTTATCCAGTCCCAACTTCTGGCAGTCCACAAATAAGAACACAAGGCAAGACTGAGATTGGGCAGTCTATTTATGGTCTGCCTACTCTACCAGATTACTGAATTTTTAAAAAACCTTGGATGCTGATAAACTTTATGACATGGCTCTCTTGTTTTACGGTTGTTGGATAGAAAAATATTTACAACGTTAAGGGTATGGCTACACTCGAAACTTCAAAGCACTGCCGCGGGAGCGCTGCCGTGGGAGTGCTTTGAAGTGTGAGTGTGGTCACAGTGCCAGCACTGGGAGAGAGCTCTCCCAGCGCTGCACGTACTGTACCTCCTCATGGGGATTAGCTTGCAGCGCTGGGAGCCATGCTCCCAGCGCTGCGGCACTGTTTACACTGGCGCTTTACAGCGCTGTATCTTGCAGCGCTCAGGGGGGTGTTTTTTTCACACCCCTGAGCGAGAAAGTTGCAGCGCTGTAAAGCGCCAGTGTAGCCAAGGCCTAATTTATGCCTTAGAGTCTCTCTCACTATAAATGCTTTTAAGTAAAATCATTTTAGCTCTACTGAGAGTAGAATCCCTACATACTTCATCATACTAATTAGGCCTGGTCTACACAGTTTTTGAACCGATTTAATTATTTCAATTAGATGGTTTTTTTTTTTACCAAAATAGTTCTATCAGTACAATCCAATGTGTGGATACAGTTAGTTACGCTGCTATAAATGTGCCTAATACCAATATAGCTTATCCCCTAAATTTATGGGAGTAGGCTATGCCAATATAAGCACCTTTCTACTAATATAACTATGCCCACTTTAGGGAGTTGTACACCTTTAGCTATACTGGTTTCAAATACGTGCAGCTGAAGTGGTACAAAAGCTTTGTAGACAGTGCATTAGAAACCTCCTCCCCAAAACCTCACCAAATGAAATCTTAATTGGAAATTTCATGGGACAGCCAGCACCTTAAAACCCTTTTTCTTGTCTATTTCTTTGCTTACATGTTTCACATTTTGTCTTGCTACCTGCGCACAGGAAATGACCCTCATCTTCAATCCCCATTATTCATTTTATACCATGCAAGAAGTTGTTTGATATATTTTATTCCCTGAAGCCAGTGGTAAACTGGAGCCAGTTCCAGTTCCCAAGAACCAGTTGCTAAAATTGGACCTCCATGGAGGAGAACCAGTTGTTAAAGGGCCAGGGGGTGGGCAAAGAACTCCAGTCGGTGGGCCAAGATTCCCAGCTGGGGAGGCTGAGGCTCCCTCGGCCCCTCCTCCGCTTCTCCCCAGCTGCAGCGTGGCCAGCCGCAGGCACCAGCTGGCCAGCTCAGCTGAGCTCAGGAGTCGTCCTGCTGCCGCCTTTTGAGTGGCCCGGCAAGGTATGGGGGGGCTGCTGCAAGCTCCAGGGCTGGTCAGAGGCGAGGGGGTAAGTGGGACAATTGACCCAGGCCCTGCAGGGGCCCCTGGCCCCACGAGGATGTCTCCCTCAAGCCCTCCCCCACTTTCCCCACCTCTCAGAGCCGCAGCATGGCCAGCATCTGCCAGCAAGGTAAGGGGAGGCGGGGGCTGCAAGCTTCAGGCCTGCCGGGGGTGGGGAGGCAAGTGGGGCAATTTGCCCCGGGCCCCTGGCTCCACCAGGATGTCTTCCCCCGCAGAGCTGCAGCGTGGCCAGCAGCTGGGCAGCTCAGCTGAGCTCCTGAGTCATCCTGCTGCTTTGAGCTGCCAGCAAGGTAAAGGGGGCTGCAAGCTCCAGGGTCACCAGGGGGTGAGGGGAAAGTGGGGCAATTTGCCCCAGGCCCTTCAGGGGCCTCCGTCCCCACAAGTATGTCTCCCCCTGCCCCGGTCTCTCCCCCGCTATGTCCTAGAATGGTTCAGGACAGCAGCGCCACCCACAGGCAGCATAGGTATGCTGTTAAGCCCAGGGTTCAGCCCTCAGAGCAGCACAGAATTGGGAGGGTACAAAGGGGGCTTACAGCAACCTTTGCCCTTACTTTTCCTGGGCTGCAAGGTTTATTTTGTGCCTCTAAGGGTATGTCTATGCTGCAATTAGACAACCATGGCTGGCCCAGGCCATCTGACTAGGGCTCACGGGGCTCAAGCCAAGGTGTTGTTTAATTGCAGTGTAGATGTATAGGCTTCGGCTGCAGCCCGAGCTTCGAAATCCTCCCACCTCACAGGGTCCTAGAGCTTGAGCACACCACAATTAAACAGCCCCTCAGCCTGAGCTCCATGAGCATGAATCAGCTGGCACAGGCCAGCCACAGGTGTCTAACTGCAGTGTAGACCTATCCTATGAGGCACAGAACAAAAACAGCACTAAGTAATTTGCCATGGGATTCCAAGTAAATTAGCAAGGTTCTGACTTCTTAGCTGTATGTTATTTAGGACTGTTATTAATTCATAATAGTCTACTTTTGTCAGTGACTCATAATTCCAATGGTATATATTTTCCATTCAGTACTCATTCTCTTAGACTGGGAACTCATATTATATTCTGTTTGAAATTCTGCCTTTGCTGCACTTGGCATTTGTGTGCGGAATACATTAAAATGCAAAAATGTTGCTATATTAAATGCAGGATAAATTGTGAAGTAAAATCCTCCTACCAACATTCTAGTGAATCGTTAGTTCTCACAAGATGGAAAGGCAAAGTTTAAATGTTATGGTGTCTGTACAGTTATCTGTGGAGATTTTATGAATGGCTACTGGGGTATTGTCAACTTTATGAACTGATTAATACATTAATAGTTAAAGGAGCTTAGGAAATGACATTTAAGCATTAAAACTGAAATCATACATACTTATCAGTGTCAGTAAGCTGGGCATACATGTTTTGCTCTCGTAATGTAGAATCCAAACAGGGGCAGACCCTATTTGCTTACTCACACGTGGACTACACTTAAGTCAACAGGTTTGTTCTGTATGTGTGTGTGAGAAAATCTGTATACAGACACACTGCAGAGGACAGAAAAATGCTGAAATAATGTTTTAAAATGTCTGTTACAGGAAAGGGTTGAATCTTGCATATTTTAGAGATGCAGGTCATACTCACTCACAGGAGTGGTCCTTTGAACTAATTGTGACTGCTTGCATAAGGATGGAAGTATCCTGCCAGAGTAAGCAGTATGTGCACAGAACTTGCATATACAATGGAGTGTGTACTTAATATTTATGCACAAATCAACTGTTTCGCAGGATGAATTATGTCTTAGACAAGGATATAATTTGTTGTGACAACAATATACTTGTATTTAGGACTATACATTATACACAAATTTCCACAAGCAGCCCAATAAATAATTTCCAGAAACACCTCAAACAATCTAATCTTCAAGTATCCTTTTTACCAATTGTCCACTTACCTTTCTGGATCTGTAGTAGATCTTAGCCTCATTCGGAGAATCCTGAGCTTATATTTTGGGCCTATTAGGGTCCTTGTAGAAAAAGTCAAGGAAATTCTTGATATTTTGTCAAAATCCTCATAAAATCCAACAAAGATACTGGCTTGTCTATACTGCTGAAATGTAGCAGCTTCACTAGAGAGAAAGTATAACACATTGTTATCTGAGTCAGATCCACTGTTATTAAAAAATTACTTTTTGTAAAATGTCTTATTTGTGGTTAAGTTCAGAACTGGGAGTCTGGAGAACTGGATCCAGATTCCCTGGTACATGTATTCATTTTACACCACATTACATGTGTAAACTGGCCCTTACCCTGCTGTTACTGACCAGGGACCACCGCCACAGTGTAAGGAGGATTCTCCTGTAGGACAGAGCTAGCAAAGGGTTCAGAAAAAGAGGTATGGCCAGAGGAGATGTGACCAGGATACCACTGTCCCATGCTGATCCCTGGCTGAGTCATCAACTCAGTGAGACAGTTTTCATTTGGTGTACATTACAGCCTCCCTTAGGCTGCTTTAACCTAGCCCATGGGCATCAGCCCTGCACAGAGTGCAATAGGATCTGTGCAATTCAAAGGTGATCTTTAACATGCACACACCCTTAATACTCTATGCCCTGTGCAGAGCAGCCAGAACCAGAATCTGGCCCCTAGATTTTATTCTGCCTCTGCTTCTGCTAAAGACTTCTGCGAGACCTTTGGCAACTCTTTTAGGGACTAAATTTCAAAGCCAGGTATGTGCAATTACACTTGCAATACAACATACCCCACATTGTACCTACTTTGTATAGACAATTTCTACAGCTGTGCGTACAAACTGTAAAATTACATACACAAAATGGGTAATTACACGTCTCACTGGCCATTAAGTGTACAATTACTCAATTTATGTATGTTATCATGGTAACTGTGCACACAAAATTAGGTACATATAAATATGCACATTTTTGTGTATGCTCTGTGATTCTGAACAGCAGGATCATAATTCCTGTGCTTCTGTTTCCTCCTCTTCAAAATGGGGAAAATAATAATTATTTACCTACCTTGAGAGATTAAAGTAATAGATGTTTATAAAGTTCATTGCAATTTTTGGATGAGAAACACTATATGTGTCAGGCATAAGATAACATAGGTCACTTATATAGGACATAATTCTGAGCTCACACTAGTTTTTTGAGTGTCACTCCACTGATTTCAATGAAGTTACTCCCAATTTACACCTATGTAGGTAGCAGGAGAAAAAAGCCTATATACACATACTACATGAAAATGTCTTTAGATTCTAACAAATCTGTGAAAGCCAAGACAAATCTGAGTTGCTAATGCCTTAATTCAGCACTGTTATTGCATGTATAATGGTAAAGACTCTTTAAGAATGTTTTTTACATTCAATAATAAACAGTGTGCTATTGAACTGACAGCTATAAACAGTCTGCTCAGTAACTTTTTAAAATAACTGCAAGCAGTCACTGCCTCAGTGTGTTAATTCTCGGACTACTTTGACGCTATATGATAGTGCCCTCCATTTTTATTTTAGATCTGTTAGTGAAAGGGACCATGATAAGTTTCTAGACATAGTATGGCTTTTCATTTTTACCTAAAAGCAGAAAAACCTCAACTGATCCTCTACTATCTAAGCTTGTCCTGTATTTACCCAATTAACAGAACTTTTAATGGTTTTCTTCTTTTTTTTTAATCTATCCCAATAGAGATACGGTTGCAAGGTAAGGCAACTTTAGATAAATAAAAGATAAAAAACCTGTTGAGTAAAACATGACTTACCTATTCATTTTTGATTCTATTGTGTTTCCAGCACTGTCTGTTATTTTAATTCTAATGAAACCTCTCCTAATGCTTTTGTTCCAAGTAATAAAATCCACAAAATAGTAATACACTGCAAAATAGAAACAGAAAATAATAAGATTCAAAGATTGAATTCAACATTATAAATATGATTCCTGTCCTCTCCCTATTAAAAATACTCATTGGATTAGGACGATGACTCATAATCTCTCTCTCTAGGTTACTGGTTCAAATCAGAGGTAAGAGGCTATTAAGTAAAGTAGTTTCCATACGATGGCTATTTGTAGTTATGTGACTAGAGCTGGTGGCTTCCCCCAGTCCTTAGAAGGAAAGGGTCCTCTCACTGGACTGGTTACCTCCTGAGCACCTGCCTCATGCCCAGAGGTGGTTTTCCATCTCTGTTTCTCTTTCTCCTCTTCTGAACCTCTTAAGAAATTTACCCAGCCCTGGTCTACACTATGAGTTTAGGTCGAATTTAGCAGCATTAGATTGATTTAACCCTGCACCCGTCCACACGACGAAACCATTTCTGTCAACTTAGAGGGCTCTTAAAATCCATTTCTGTACTCCTCCTCGACAAGGTTGAATTTGGGGTAGTGTGGACGCAATTCGATGGTATTGGCCTCCGGGAGCTATCCCAGAGTGCTCCATTGTGACCACTCTGGACAGCACTCTCAACTCAGACACACTGGCCGGGTAGACAGGAAATGTGCTGCGAACTTTTGAATTTCATTTCCTGTTTGGCCAGTGTGGTGAGCTCAGAGGTGACCATGGAGTCCCAGAATCACAAAAGAACTCCAAGATGGACTGAACAGGAGGTACTGGTTCCAATCACTGTATGGGGAGAGGAATCCGTGCTATCAGAACTCCATTCCAAAAGACGAAATGCCCAAATATTTGAAAAAATCTCCAAGGGCATGAAGGACAAAGGCTATAACAGGGACCTGCAGCAGTGCCACGTGAAACTTAAGGAGCTCAGGCAAGCCTACCAAAGAACCAGAGAGGCAAACGGCCACTCCGGGTCAGAGGCTCAGACATGCCGCTTCTATGATGAGCTGCATGCCGTTCCAGGGGATGCCCCGACAACTTCCCCACCCCTGTGCATGGACTCCGTCAATAGATTCTCACGCAACAGGTATGCGGATTTTGGGGATGAGGAAGATGAGGAGGAGGAGGTTGAAGACAGCACACAACAAGCAAGTGGAGAAACCGCTTTCCCTGACAGCCAGGAACTGTTTATCACCCTGGAGCCAGTACCCTCCCAACTCACCAAGGTGGGTTCCCGGACCTTGGAGGCAGAGAAGGGACCTTTGGTGAGTGTACTTTTGTAAATATAATACATGGTTTAAAAGCAAGTATGTTTAATGATTAATTTGCCCTGAAGACTTGGTATGCATTCACGGCCAGTACAGCTACCAGAAAAGTCTGTTAACGTGTATGGGGATGAAGCAGAAATACTCCAGGGACATCTCAATGAAGCTCTCCTGGATGTACTCCCAAAGCCTTTGCAAAAGGTTTCTGGAGAGGGCAGACTTATTCTGTCCACCATTGTAGGACACTTTACCATGCCAGGCCAGTAGCACGTAGTCTGGAATCATTGCATAACAAAGCATGGCAGCGTATGGTCCTGTTTTTTATCTTTCTGTGTTATCCTCAGGAGAGTGATATCATTCATGGTCATCTGATTGAAATAGGGGAATTTCATTAAGGGGACATTCAGAGGCGGCCATTCATGCTGGGCTGTTTGCCTGTGGCTGAACAGAAATCAACCCCCCCGCCCCCCGGTAGCCACGCGGTGGGGGGAGGGGTGAAGTGATCATCCCAGAGATTTGGAGGGTTGGGGGGGTTAGTTGGGTTTGTGCTGCACGTTAACCTGAAAACTGAAGCCCCTCCTTTTAAATGGCCAACCCATTTTAAATGGCCAACCCAATGGGTGCTTGGTATGGGAAATGAGGGTGCTGCTGTTTGAAACCATTCTCACATGTTATGAAGGTTAAAAAAACCAAAAGACTGTGGTTTACAATGTCTGCCTGCAAACAGAATTCTGTTGTCCGCCAGCCCCACGTATGTGATTTCTCACACCAAACCGACAGGCTCTCAATATAAGAGGCAAATGCAACCTTGTAAAGAAAGCACATGCGCTATGTAATGTTAACAGCTTGGTTCACTGTGAAAGAGTCTATCCATTGTTCTCTAAAATGTGTCTTTTTAAATACTACTCTCTCTTTTTTTCCTCCCGCAACTGCAAATGTTTCAATGCTCCCCCTATCATCTCCGTCCCAGAGGCTAGTGAAGATTAGAAGGAGAAAAAAAACACACTCGCGATGAAAAGTTCTCTGAGCTCATGTAGTCCTCCCACACTGACAGAGCCCAGCAGAATGCATGGAGGCAGACAACGTCAGCGTGCAGGAAAGCATAAAATGAATGCGAGGACAGGAGGGACGCATGAGAGGACAGGTGGTAGGAGCAAGAGGAGAGGTGGCGGGATCAAGATCATAGGTGGTGTCAGCGTGATGAGAGGAGGCAGGAAGCAATGCTGAGGCTAATGGAGGATCAAACTGATATGTTCCAGTGTATAGTTGAGGTGCAGGAAAGGCAGCAGGAGCACAGACCACCGCTGCAGCCCCTGTGTAACCAACCACCCTCCTCCCCAAGTTCCATAGCCTCCTCACCCAGATACCCAAAGAACACGGTGGGGGAGGGCCTCTGGGCACCCAACCGCTCCACTCCAGAGGACTGCCCAAGCAACAGAAAGCTGGCATTCAATAAGTTTTGAAGTGCACTGGGGCCTTGGCCTTCCCTCCTCCCCTCCTCCACTACCCCACCTGATGCTTCCCTCCTCCTCCACCCCTCCAGGCTACCTTGGCAGATATCCCCCCATCTGTGTGATGAATTAATAAAGAATGCATGAATTTGAAACAACAATGACTTTATTGCCTCTGCAATCGGTGATCAAAGTGGGGAGGAGAGGGCGGTTGGCTTACAGGGAAGCAGAATGAACCAAGGGGCGGGTTTTCATCAAGGAGAAACAAACAGAACTTTCACACCGTAGCCTGGCCAGTGATCAAACCGGTTTTCAAAGCTTCTCTGATGCGCAGCGTGCCCTGCTGTGCTCTTCTAACCGCCCTGGTGTCTGGCTATGCGTAATCAGTGGCCAGACAATTTGCCGCAAACTCCCACACCGCCATTAACTTCTCCCCCTTACTCTCACAGAGGTTGTACAGCACAGAGCAAGCAGTAATAACAATAGCAATATCAGTTTCGCTGAGGTCTAACCGAGTCAGTACACTGCACCAGCGCACTTTTAAACATCCAAATACACATTCTACCACCATTCTGCACTTGCTCAGCCTATAGTTGAACAGCTCCTAACTACTGTCCAAGGTGCCTGTGCATAGCTTCATGAGCCATGGCATTAAGGGGTAGGCTGGGTCCCCAAGGATAACTATAGGCATTTCAACATCCCCAATGGTTATTTTCTGGTCTGGAAAGTAAGTTCCTTGCTGTAGCTGTTCACACAGATCAGAGTTCCTAAAGATGCAAGCATCATGTACCTTTCGCAACCATCCCACGTTGATGTTGGTGAAACGACCCTTGTGATCCACCAATGCTTGCAGCAGCATTGAAAAGTACCCCTTTCGGTTTATGTATTGGCTGCCTTGGTGCTCCGGTCCCAAGATATGGATATGCGTTCTGTCTATCACGCTACCACAGTTAAGGAATCCCATTGCAGCAAAGCCATCCACTATGACCTGCACATTTCCCAGAGTCACTACACTTGATAGCAGCAGCTCAGTGATCATGCTGGCTACTTGGATCACAGCAGATTTGCCCACTCCAAATTGATTCCCGACTGACCGGTAACTGTATGGTGTTGCAAGCTTCCAGAGGGGTATCGTCACTCGCTTGTGAACTGTGAGGGCTGCTCTCATCCTGGTATTCTGGCGCTTCAGGGCAGGGGAAAGCAAGTCACAAAGTTCCATGAAAGTGCCCTTAAGCACGCAAAAGTTTCGCAATCACTAGGAATCATACCACATCTGCGACACAATGTGGTCTCACCAGTCTGTGCTTGTTTCCCGGGCCCAGAATTGGTGTTCCACGGCATGAACCTGCCCTATTACCACCATGATGTCCACATTGCCAGGGCCCATGCTTTGAAAGAAGTCTGTGTCCTTGTCCTCATCACTCTCATCATCACCCTGCTGTCGTTTCCTCGCCTGCTTTTGAAGTTTCTGGTGCTGCGTATACTGCAAGATAGTGCATGTGGTGTTTACAGTGCTCATAACTGCTGCAGTGATCTGAACGGACTCCATGCTTGCTGTGGTATGGTGTCAGCAGGAGAGCAGAGTGGCAGCGGAAGCGGTCATTCGATGACGATGGTTTGCAGCCCTACTGCATCATCTGCTGCCAGAGCAGGAGAGCAGAATGGCAGCGGAAGCGGTCGTTTGAAAACGACAGTTTGCAGTCCTACTGCACTGTGTGTTACCAGCAGTACCCAGGACCCAAGATTGGCAGCTGAGCTGAGCAGGCTGCACACTTGCCATGGTATGGCATCTCTGTGGACAAAAGGCGCAAAATGATTGTCTGCCATTGCTTTCACGGAGGAAGGGGGGCCTGACGACACGGCTTACCAAGTTGGCTTACAGGGAATTATAATCAAGAAAGGCAGTGGGTTTACATCAAGGCGAAACACACACAACTGTCACACTGAAGCCTGACGAGTCATGAAACTGGTTTTCAAACCCTCTGTGAAACGCAGCGTGCCTTGCTGTGCTCTTCTAATTGCAAACAGTAGTAGCAAACAACACCAGCAAGCTTTTAAATGTCCAAAGGCACATTCTACCACGATTCTGAACTTGCTCAGCCTATAGTTGAACTTCTCCTTACTACTGTCCAGGCTTCATGAGCCATGGGAGCAAGGGGTAGGCTGGGGTAGGTGTAACCGCGCGGTGCTGCCGGCTAGGAGAGAAGCCTGAGGCAGAAGCCTCCAGCTTGCATTATAGTAAGGCAGGACTGAATCTCCATGAGACAAAACTTAAAGAAGAGACTGACCTGGAGTCACTCCCATTTATGTCCAGGCACCCCTGACTGATCTCACTGAGGTCTGCCAGGTGCACCCATGTCTGCCGAGATGCCCTGACCAACCTCACCGAGGTTGGCCAGGAGCACCCACGAGATGACCATGATGGCTAGCAGTCGTATTGCACCATCTGCTGCCGCGAAGGCAAGGAGTTGCTGCTATGTAGCAATACAGTACTGTGTCTGCCAGCAGCACCCAGGAGACATACAGTGATGGTGAGCTGAGTGGGCTCCACGCTTGCTGTGGTATGTCGTCTGCATGGGTAACCCAGGAAAAAGGGTGAGAAACGATTGTTTGCCGTTGCTTTCACGGAAAGAGGGAGGGAGGGGGGCCTGATGACATGTACCCAAAACCACCCGCTACAATGTTTTTGCCCCATCAGGCACTGGGAGCTCAACCCAGAATTCCAATGGGCGGCGGAGACTGCAGGAACTGTGAGATAGCTATCCACAGTACATCGCTCCAAAAGTTGATGCTAGCCTTGCTACTGTGGACGCACTCCGCCGACTTAATCAACCTAATTTCGTAGTGTAGACATAACCCCACAGTCTTTTTTGTAGCTAATCCCACTCTCCCTTTGGGGACTGTTTACTAACAAAATCCGTCCAACAACAGTCTTCAAACCCCCCCCAAATAATACCCTTCACCACTACCTAAAAGTTCATGCTCTGCTCTGGCTCTTCTACCATTCTTGGAGCTTTTCCTCTGTCTCAGTCTGTTTCCTCATCAGTCTGCCACTCGCAGCCTTTCCTACTAGGAGTTCAAAGTTCTAGCTTTGACTTCCTTCTCCTGCCAGTGTCTCTCCTGCAAGCTTCTGAGGGAGATGGCAGCATATATACTGCTGTCCTACTGAGAACTCCTCTGGATCCGTGGGGAGAGAGGGGCACCATGCCCCACCCTACACCACAGGGCTCCTGATTCCAGATACCTTAGTGTCCTGGGTTTTCCCCATCCAACTACTAACTCCCTGGGACTCCTTCTTCTCTCTTCTGGCTTTGACAACTATGTCCTCCTTTTCTAGTTCCAATTTCTCTGAAACAGGGTTTTCTGGCCTCCTCTAGGCCTAAAGGGCCAGGATACCCCATTACAGATCCACATCACAAAATAACCAGCATTATTGGTGTTAAGAGTTTGATCATGTATTCCATTGTTCAGACCAAACCTCTATTCACTTCAGCGGGAGCTCTGCCTGACAAAGGAATGAGGGGTCAGATTCAAACTGCCATCTTTGTTGGCAGCTTCCAGAGACAGTGAATGAGAATGTTGTAAAGCATTACACTTCCAGAAAATAGTTGAGGTATATTGCCAGAATGTTGGAGGAAATTGGATTACATTATGGCTGCCAATACAGTACGTATTGTGTGAATAATCAGAGGAAAAGAAACTATTTGGGGTTGTTATATATCTTTTGAGCACTAAATTCAATTAAAATTGTTTTGTATATTCTTTTTTAATATTCTTTGCTCAAAAAACAAGTCTCACTTTATAGAAATGTTTTAAGTTTGTTTTCCCTATGTGTGTTTTGGGTTTTTAGTTTGATTTATCTCTTTTGTTTATTTCATAGTCTCTTTTATTTGTTTTCTCAGTAACCTTTTTTCCTTTTCAAATCTCCAGGGATTATGATAGGTTTCACTCAGTAATTACCCTGCTCTCCTGACTCATTTATTGGTCTAATTTCTCCGTTGCTTCTTGCGTATTAGTACTTTACTATGCCCAGTTGTGTCAGGGCTTCTTGTTCCACTGCATGTGTTTTGATTATTACTGTATATGTACAATACAACCATGTTCCCTTCCTTTCCCACCTAAGCAAGTTCTCTCACCCAGCCTCTCCTCAGTAACTAACTAGCCTAGCTCTCTGGCTCCTCTTTCCCTCCTAAGAGCCCATCTTTCTCCATATCCAATGCAGCTGCATTCATTTCTCTTTCCTATTGAGCTCACTCATTGCTTACTATTCTGGCCAGATCATCCCTCTCCTTTCCCCATTCTATAAACTGACACTTAACGGACTATTTAGCTTCTTTTTATTATAGTATTTTACAAGTCATATAGTAGCAATGTTCAAAATTTAATCAAGAACATTTCATCTTTTCTGTATCAGTTAATAATCAGTGACAAGTTTGGTAAGTGTAAAAAAGTAATGCATGGTCAGTCACTTACAGCAGAATGGTTCTTGGCCTGAGGTATCAAAATAAGCCTTTGTCTCCGGAGGGTCTTTTTGGATTAAATAGTTTTTCCACTTATCAGCAAAATAACCTGAAATACAAATTTTATAAAATTCAACATTAGAGTACTAAGCAAAATAGCAACAAATACAAAAGAGCAAATTACTAAAGGTTATACATTTTATCGTAATTTTTCAGTGCATTAATTGGGAAAGAAAACTGATTTGGAAAACATAAAAATAATCCAACTAGTCCAACAGATAATATATATCCTTTCAGTCTTCAGTAGGCCACTTAACATACTTCCTCTGCTATACTAAGATCATAAGAATTGTCATTCTGGATTAGAGCAGGGGACCATCTTGTCTAGTATCTTATTCCAAAAGTGGCCATTACCAACTGCTTCAGAGGAAGACGTAAGAAACCTCCTATTGAACAATTAAGGAAAAGGTCCATAGGTAAAGTTTCTTCCTGTTCTTCTTATCAGTTATCTTACCACTAAATTATGAGGGTTGATATGCTTCCTAAGAATGTTGAGCTTTTTATCCTGTGTAATGTATTTGTGGATATTTTATCTTATAAATGTTTAATCCACTCTGAATCCTACTAAATTCTAGTTTAAATGTAAATGTAATGTAAAAAGTATTTCCATTTCACCCGTTTTTTAATTTGTTGCCAGTCAGTCTCATTAATTGTCTCCTTACTCTTGTGGTATGAAAGAGGTTACATGGGTATGCCTGATTTAACTTCTTTACTATTTATTATTATGCATATTTCTATCATGCCCCTCTTATTCATCTCCTCTCTAAATGAAACTGTCCCAATCTCTTCAATCTCTCCCTAACTTTACATTTCTACATGATTCTAATTATTTTTGTTGCCGGCCTCTGTTTTGGACTAGTAAGCCCAGTGAAGAAAGTTTATATGGATTTAACCCCTGCAATGAATCTAGAGGCCTTTAAAAAAGCAGTCATAGCATTAAAACTTTAGGTTATTTTTAGATACTAGGTAGTTCTGCAAGCAACCCCCCTTCCACAGATCCTGCCAATGTTTCCTGTAATATTTACAGAAGGCTGCAATATGGATACAAAGTCTAAACTACTTGAGAAACAGCTATTTTCAGTGAAGAAACTGCTATGAAAAAGTCACCAATACATTATTTTTCCTTCCAACTTACAACACAGACACGACCATGTAAGTCTTACCCAGTACTGGACATGGCATTGGTTGAAAATCTTCACAGTTGGCACATTTTCCATTCTTGTAATCCAAGTATGAATCACAAGGGTATGTTGTTATGTTGCAACTCTGTCTCAAGGATGACAGGAACAAGAAAACAGACCTCTGATGGTCACATTTAAAAAACTGAGCTCCTTTAATTAAAAAAGAAAAATTAAAGACTCAAGGAATATCACCAAATATAGCTCAGTGGTTTTGAGCAGTGGCCTGCTAAACCTAGGGTTAGGAGTTCAATCCTTGAGGAGACCACTTAGGGATCTGTGGCAAAATCAGTACTTGGTCCTGTTAGTGAAGGCAGGGGGCTGGACTCAATGATCTTTTTGGGGTCCCTTCCAGCTCGATGAGATAAGTATACCTCCGTATATTTTTTTTAATTTTATTTTATATCTTTTGCTAAAAAGAAACAATATTAGCCACACAACAAAATACCATATATGCTCAATCATAAGCCAGTTCATTTATAAGCCGACCTCCACATGATGGATAAGTAAAAATGGAAATTTTTTATAACCCATTCATAAGCTGACCCTATAATTCAGGGATCAGCAAACTTTGGCTCCCAGGCCATCAGGATAAGCCGCTGGTGGTCCGAGATGGTTGGTTTGTCTGAGCGTTCGCAGGCACGGAGGTAAATGCCAACTGCTCACCCTGACAGTCCAGGGCAGCAACTGGTGGGGACATTTTTTGGGAGGGAGAAGCTGGAAGTCAGGGGAGAAACCCCTGTGACCACCCCCCACATGACTCCACCCCTAGCCTGGGACCCCCACACTCTCCCCATCCCATCCCTTCTCACCTTATCTGAGGAGGGCCAGGGGAGGATGTCTTTGACCTGGCTGGAGCTGCTCCAGCAGGTTGTGCCACGTGGCTGCAGCCTGCTCTGGCAGGCCAGACTGGGCGGTACGGCTGCAGCATGTTCCAGTGGGCTGGGCCAGGCGGCACAGCTGCAGCATGCTCCGGCGGTGTGGCCACACCCTGCTCTGGGGGGTGGGGCCAAGTGGCACAGCTGCAGCCTGCCAGCCCCGGAGCTGCCGCTGCTTTGGAGGCAGGGGGGAGAGCAGCATGGCCAGAAGTGGAGAGACTCTGGCCCCGCCTCTTCCCATCTGTCTCTGCTGGCTATGCTGCTTCTCTTTGCTCCCTCTGTTGGGGGCAGGGGCTGTGTCCCACCTCTCCCTCTCTACACCCATTCATAAGCCAACCCCCATCTCTGGTGCTTCCCTTTTTTACAAAAAAAAATTTGGTTTATGAACGAGTATATATGGTAATCCCATTTCAGTTCTTGCTAAATTATTCCCTACTGCTCAGGGAGAAGGTTGACCTGTGGTTTATTTGGCTACCAGCTTTCAAAGGTGAGGAATGGATTTATACCTATCCAAAAATAAAAGATGAGGAATTAAGGAGGAGCTAGAGTATACAGTTGCTGAACAAAGGGGCAGTGTACATAGAAAAAGTATTGTACTGAGCCCTCTTGCAAAATTTACAGAGTTATTGGGATTAAACATGGGCCCAAGTCAAAATGGGCCAAATTGCCCCTCACATGAGATGGAGCTTAGGGAGAAAGACCTTCTGGGAGCATCTCCTTATCAAGATTCCCCCATGCTCTTCTTCTGGGGGGCAAGTTCCTCTCTTCCCACAAACTAGGCTGCAGGACCTTTCCATAACACTGCAGATGCCCAGGAATCCTAAAGAATTCTCAAGTATCCAGGGCCATCCACACAGGGCCCACCACAGCAATTCTGGTCCCTTGTGGTCCCACATTACTCTTGGTAGTGGGGCTCTTCTGTAGCCATTCTACCAGGAACTCTCCCTAGTCATAGCTGCCCAATAGACATCCCTCTTAACAGGGAGGTCCCCACCACAGAAGGGGTCTGTGGAAAGGCAGTACAGCTGCAGCCTGTAACATTATATCACCTTTTCAATGTAAACTCTCTGGGAGAAGGATGTTGTACAACTGCTGTACCCCCAGCCTCTCATTCCTCCCCTGGCATGACTATATACATATATACAAAGACAGTAAGCATCTTACACACACTGTATACATTGTAAGTAATAAGATACAGCAGGTATTTTGGTTAAAATCTAGGTAGCAGTGTGCATGGACTAGTTCTTATTCACCCAGTAGCAGAGTGGGAAAGAAAAAGAATACACTGGGCTCAGCTATCCCAACAGTTCTATACACGCAAGCCCCACTGATTTCAGTTTTTCCTTACCAAACCTTAGTTGATTAACTGTATACATCTTCTGCCATGCTCTTTTCTGAATTAAAATGAACATATCTTTATTTACCACTAAACAGTGTTTGTGGACAGCCAGGCTGATCTGCTCCTCCGTTTGGATAGAAATCGATATGTCCTAAAGGTTCCCTGAAGCCTAGAACTAAAGTAAAAACATCTGAGGTAATAAAATACATCAATGGAATTTTCAAATGATACTTTGTAATTACACAATAAAGTTTAATAAGGCGTTGTAGGGGTCACCCCACTCCTGCCCTGAAGGGCTTAAAACAGCCCTGGGAGAGGGCTGCAGTGGGGAAAAAGTTAGGCTGATTGAGGGAAGCAGTCACAGGTGGGGCCATGTCCCAATCAGACCACAGCTAGCCCTATAAGAGGGCTGAGGGGCAGAGGCTGACACACACTCTTTCTCTAGATTCCTGAGAGAGATGGACCTGGCTGCGTGGAAGCTGAGAAGGGTACCTGAGGTGGAGCAGTGCTGGGGAAGGGCAGAGGGAGCTAGGGAGCTCCAGCCTAGTAAAACCCCAGGCTGCAGGCCTTGCTAAGAAGGCCAAAAAGGTACTAGGGTTGCAGGGGGGCAGCTCAGAGATAGGTAAAGGCAGCAGGTCCTAACCCCCTTGCCGATGAGTGGTATACAGACTGCAGTCTGCCCCAGTGAGTGGGGACTAGATGGAGACTAGCAGTAGCCACTGAGCCAAGGTGGGGATAGAGGGTTGGGGGTTCCCCTTGGAGGGGAGACCCAGACAGAGGGGGTACTGTGGGGGTGGAACCCCTTGGCAAAGGGCACCGGGGTCCAGGAGGGACATGAGGACCAGCGGCAAGTGAGACATCAGCTGGCAGAGGGAGCTCCGGAGCTGGAAAAGAGCTAATTCACTGGACAACCAGCAGGAGGCACCGCACTGGTGGGTCATTGTCCTGAGACAGTCTTAAAGGTAAATAAAAGTTTCTGGAGCTTATTTTCCTCTTGCTTTTCACTCCTACTGAGACAAACTGAGTATGTTCCTTTTGTTCTAGTTGCACTTTTCTTCCTTTTAATCATGTTATTTTCTTTAAAAACAAAAGTAATAATATGCAAAAATCAGTGGGCTATATGCTAACCAGACATTTGCACAGGACCCCCATTGACACCAATGAGATTGCCATGCATGGAATGAAAGAAGACTAGAACCCTATGTTTACATAGTGTGGTAGGGATTTTAATTGCACAAAGGTAAGGAAATTCAGAGCTCTGGTTTGCCTCAGCAAACAAAATTCTGCACCCATGTTAGTTTAATTAGGACTTTTCATTCTATGCTCATAACACTGAGCCCTGAGACAAACTAGCAGACCTCAATACAATGTAGCAGAAAGGAAAGGAACTGACTTAGCCCCTCAAAGACTCTCACTGATTTTAGTGGGCTTTGGATTAGATCCACATACTTTAAACACATATGTACACAGTAGAACCTCCGAGTTATGAACACCAGCGTTCTGAACTGAACTGGTCAACCACACACCTAATTTGAAATTGAAAGTACACAATCAGGAAGCAGCAGAGACAAAAAAAAAAAGTAAATACAGTGCAGTACTGTGTTAAAAGTAAACTTTTAAAAATATAAAAGGAAAGTTGGTTTTCTTCTGCATAGTAAGGCTTCAAAGCTGTATTAACTCAATGTTCAGTTATAAACTTTTGAAAGAACAACCATAACATTTGGTTCAGATTTACGAACATTTCAGAGTTACGAACAACCTCCATTCCTGAGGTGTTCATAATGCTAAGGTTCTACTATGCTTATTCATTTTACTGCATATGATCTTAGTTTACCGGGTCAAGGTGTTTTAAAGATTAATGTTTTAATATGTCTTAATATGTAAGTCAATACATTAATGTTAATTGTTAATATTATTATTGAGACCCTATTGTGATACATATGACCAAAGGACAGAGATGAGAGACTTTTTGTGCTCTTAAAAATCATCGGAATTAATTATTCTTGGCAGAATTATGGTGCTGTGGAAATTCTGACTGACTTTCTTGATTTTTTTGTATAATGAAAATCTTGATTTCAGCATTACACTAATGTGATTCTGCTCAGGATTCTCAATAGTGGTTCTAAATCCATCCTCTGTTAAAGTCCATCCTCCATAGAAGTCAACGGGAGTGGTAGTTGCCCATATGACAGAATAATACTACAGGGTCAAATTCAAGTGTTCACAGTTATTGATGTGTGTATGGATATGATGTGAGCATTGTACAAATTATCTTAATGCTTAACTAGCCTACAAAGAACCCAGTGTGAATTGACCCATTATATTTACACATATTTTGATTTTCTCGGGAGACTGCATGAATTCTTCTTCCTTCAAAGTGCATTTACTAGAATATTATAGACATAAATTACTAGAAAATAGCGTCCTATGAACAAAAGGAGAGTTGTGTGGGAGTGAATCATCTGGCCTACACATTTGTTGACTTTTTAAATTAAAAAAGTCCTGAAACTAATTAGTTTTGTATCTAGAGCTGAATTAGGTCACTCAAAATAGTCTGATGACAACCAAACCCTTCATATAAGAATAGAAGGATTGAGCCCTTCATCTCTCAAATGAATTCCATTTTCAGTTTGAACAGGCATACAGGGACTTATTTAATGCCACTGAAGTCAATGGAAAGACTCCCATTGAATACAATGGGATCAGACCCTTAGATAGCAACAACTCAGAACTGCTCCTGTTTATCAGTATCAACCAGAGCAACATTACTTAGATGCTCCTAATTGGCTTTCTCCCCTCCTCTTTCCTACTCCTGCATTCCATGTTGTATATTTCCTCCTAAACTCAAACAGGAAAGTGTAAGCTATGTCTTTACCATCTATATCAGTATGAATGACGTCAACAAACTTTGCATCTGTATGATCCAGTCTCTCATTTGGTGGTTTCCCACTGAATGAAGGGCCAGCTGGGTCAAGACCTGAAAGAAAAGAAGAAACATGTGGGCATTATTTTTCTAGGGCTCCATTTCAATAATAATTTTTAATCTAAATTTTTCTCAAATGCAGTCACCGTGGCTGCATGTGGCCACCAATCGCTTTTCATGTGGCCACAGCCTCCTGGATGGTGATGCAACAAAAGACAAGAATGTGCAAAGTATGTTATTTGTTTCTATTCTGTTTGGGTCTGGTAAAGAATAAGACAACTGTACATTATTATTACTGAGTATGCAATAAAAATCTACATAAATTACAATGATTTGGATGTGTATATGTGCATATTTGTTTTTCCTAAAGTTAATTAAACATTTTAGGAAAAATTGTCAGAATGGCCACCAGCAAGTGTTGGTGGCCGCACTCTGAGGCCACCAAAAAATTTCTTGTGAAACTGTTTGAATAGATGCCTTTACAATTTCTACTCTAACACATAGTTCATGCACAAAGACTCACCCCTTTCTGGGTTTGTCTATATTAATTAACAATACAGTTCAAGCCTTCACTCCATACTTAGTATCTCCTAGGGTTCCTACTACAGGACTGCTCGTCCACATCCTAGATTCTCTCCACCCGAAGAGCCCACCTCCCTTTCATCTAGGGGAGTAACAAGCCACCTACACCATGGTTCTGAGTCAGCAGAACTGCTTTATTCTTTCCCAGCAGAAACAATGTCTGCTAAGTGAGTGGGTTATTTCAGGCAAAACTTCCAGACTGTGACACCAAAAGAACATGGTATAACATTTGCAGCAGTCCTGGTTCCAAACAAGCCATGCCCCATTTATAGATTTATGTTGAAATTATTTGAAATGTGTGGTTAAACACAGTTTTTTAATGCATAACCAGGTGAAACTAGTCAGGTTTTGACTGAGTTTACATGTGAAATTTAGTATTTGTGAATCTGAAATTCAGAGAATGAGAAGTCTGAACACACAAGGATCAAAATAGAAGAAGTTGATTTCTTGAAACTTGGTCAAGTAAATGGCTTAGCTTTGTTCATCTCTGTCACAAATCCTTCAAATGCAGGGTCTCCATCCTGTATTTTTATGCATCCATATTCCACTGATATTAACATGCATCCAAACCTCCCACTGAAGTCAACAGGAATTCTGAAATACTATTTATACTCAATCATAAGCCGGTTTGTTTATAAGCTGACCCCCACAAGATGGATAAGTAAAAATGGAAAATTTTTATGACCCGTTCATAAGCTGAAGCTATAATTCAGGGGGTAAGCAAACTTTGGCTCCCAGGCCATCAGGATAAGCCACTGGTGGGCCAAGATGGTTTGTTTACCTCGCATCTGCAGGCACAGAGGTAAACCTAAGTAAACAAAGCATCCCGGCACTCCAGAGGCTTACCCTGATGGGCCGGAACAGCAGCTGGTGGGGAAATTTTGGGGGGAGGAGAAGCTGGGGATCAGGAGAGTAACCCCTGTAACCACCCCCTACATGATCCCACCCGTAGCCCGGGACACCCACACTCTCCCCTTCCCATCTTATCTGGGGAAGGCCAAGGGAGGAGCTGCTCTGGCAGGCTGGGCAGTGTGGCTGCAGCATGATCCGGTGTGGCAGGGAGGGCGGTGCAGCCACAGCCTGCTCTGGGGTGCGGGGCTGAGCGTCACAGCTGCAGCCTGCCAGCCCCGGAGCTGCAGCTACTTTGGAAGCTGGGGGGAGAGCAGCGTGGCCAAAAGCGGAGAGACTCTGGCCCCGCCTCTTCCCTTCTGTCTCTGCTGGCTGTGCTGCCTCTCCTTGCTCCCTCTGTTGGGGGGAGGGGCTGCACCCCACCTCTCCCTCTCTATACTCGTTCATAAGCCAAACCCCGTCTCTGGTGCTTCCTTTTTTTATTAAAAAAATTCAGCTTATGAACGAGTATATATGGTACATAAAATGCTTGATCAGGCCCTAGGCCTAAAATTAGGTTTTTAAATCCATATTTAAGCTCCTCTAAAGTAGGTGGCTTGATCTGCGAGGGTGCTAGGCACCTGGAACTGTCATTTAGGATTCTAACTTTAGTCAAGTAGGTTTGAACATTTTGGCCACAATTTTTTTTTCTCCAAAGTGACAAATCCTAGAACATATTTTTGTAGTGGATTAAAAAAGAATTAAAAATGTAATATTTCTAAATACTGTTTATGCTACTGTTCTAGTGGGTCAAATTAATCTCTGGATTTACATCAAGGATGCATTTGATCCATTGTCTTACTAAATAATTTAATCATGTGCTATGTGTTGATTTTTCAACACTGACACCCATGTGGTATGCATAGGGTGACCGTATAGCAACTGTGGAAAAAACAGGACAGGGGATGGAGGGGTAACAGGCACAAATATAAGAAAAAGTCCCCAAAAAACAGGACTGTCCCTTTAAAAACAGGACATGGTCACCCTAGGTATACAGCTAACTTAGACAATGGTGGAATATAAACTAGAATGGGGGTGGCAGGTTTAAAAGTCTTACCTGTAATTCTGCCAAGTGTACCATTATACATTTCTCCAACAAATCCAGCTATATGAGCCCCAAGGCTAACTCCAATCATATAAATAGAGTCAAGAGAGGCTCCATATGCCTGTCAGTTAAAAAAAAAAAAGGAGTGATTATGGGTTATAGAAATGTTAACCATAAGGTTTACAATATGGTTAGCAGAATAGACTTCAGTAAACTCAGTTTTACTATTTACTTTTCCTTAAAACTTTAGGGGTTTTTTTCTGACTTTTAAAAATGATGGATTTCAAGTGTCTTTTTTATTAAACTTTCTGTACTAGTTATACTGTACAGTTGTTATAAAAATGTATGAAGGAGGCTGGTAACCTTTCTTCCAGGCTATCTCATTGATTTTTTTGAAGAAGAGACAGAGTGTTATGAGATTCTCTAGGAAGGTGAATTCCTAAAACCATCAGCTAAAAGCAACTTTGACCCCATCCCAATACAATTAAAAAATACTAATAACAAGCTCTGATATCACATGGCCAGTTCAGCAAGTCTACATCTGCAGAACCGCTTGAGAGGAGGCCATGCTTACCACATGCAGTAGCTATTGCAGGACTCAGGGGCAATACCAGCAGATCTAGAGCCTGCAAGGCCATGGGATTGGGAATTTCTCTCAATCAGTTCTAGAGGTAGGATATATTATTCCTGGTCTGGAGGTGAATTAACAACTAAATGGCTGCATGACAATCATTTTGTCAGCATGACATTTGGAGTCCTGGGCCTTAACATCTTTACCTCCACTTTTTACCCCCCTCGTGAACATTTTACTTTAACATAAGTTGTAGCAGATCAAGATCTGCTCAATGCATGTGGTGCAGCCAATGTTCCACTAGGTAGCCTACTTGCTTACTGTAAGTGGTAAGCAGTAGCCTGCATCACGGACCTGGGATTATGCAATATGTAGTCCTGTCTACCCCAGTATGGGACTGTGCCTACATTCTTAAAATTATTTTAGTCTTACGTAAGTTTTCCACCATATTTTTGTAATTTAGCAAGTACAACCCAATCAGCATTAGCTGATCCCAGAGGCCATGCTATGATGTGCCATATCTTCTGTCATCTCTTCTTATCACTTTCCCCCAAAACCCACTTTCTTTCTCTGTTAACCTTTGTGCAGATATTTTCTTGTTACAGAATCTTCAAACTTTCTGAGAATGCTCAGGATGGGAAGTGATGGAGATGGAAGAAATTCAAACAATAAAATTGATAATTAAGTAAATTAGACTTTAAATTATTTTTGTCCATTTCATTAAGGACTGATCCAAAACCTATTAAAGTCCATGGGTGGGTCTTTCCACCACTGTTGTAGGTTTTGGCTCAGACTTTTATTCATCAACAATTGTTTTAGCTGCTCCTGTTAGCACTAATATTTTGTACAATGGAGAACTGTTTTAAACTGCCTTTTATCAGTGATTTCTGATAAACATTCCATATAAGAAATATTCATAAGTGGGCTTTCTTTGCATCTCATTTAGTACTTAAAGGAGTAGCTGATGCAACAATTTTTAATAATGTAATGGTCAGAGTTTTGCATGACCTTTCTCCTCTGAGAGAGCAGCTCTTTGCATAATGCATCTGAAACTCCTCGCTGACAAAGTGATTCAAATACAATCTCGGTTCCATTGAAATAAAGTGCCCAAACTGCTTTTGACGTCAATGGGAGCAGATGTGGGAACAAAGATATGTGAGTGACATAGTAGTAACTTTATGCAGTCACTAATGTAAGCATTTTGGTACAAATATTTCAAAGTATGGTATTTATTGTGTTCTTTCTGAGACCACTATATTTTGAACACTTCTTTTTTTTTAGCACCCAAAGCTATGCTATTTTAAATCATTTACCTCCAGGGTAAATGTCTACCTTACCAACATCTGATCAATATATTTCTTCAAGATTTCTGCAACTCTTCTGGTGTTGTGGACCGCATTATGATAAATTACAGTCGTAGCACCCCTGTTCCAATCTACTATAATGAGATTAATGTCCACTAAAGACAGCAGAAGTTCTTTAATGTCATTCAGCCATATTGGTGTAGAGCCTGTTAGTCTTAAGCCATGGACTATAAAGACAGTTTTCTTGGTCACATCCAGATATGTAGATGCTGTTGTATTATAGTCACTGAGACTCTCAGCACAGTTTTGGTTTGTCCTTGTGTATAACAGCAGTTTCACTTTTAGAGCTGTCCCAGCTAAAGCATTGTGTATGCTAAGATCTGTGAACTCTTCACATTTTTGTTCTGTATCTGAAAAATATAAAAATGTTAGACAATTGTTTAATCAGTTAGACTATGTAAAAGGCCATTCTTTTACATTTTCTTTCTCTAATTGTCCACAAAGGTTGAAGTACTTCCATTTATTCTATCATTCTGAACTCATCTAAAGCCTATGCTCATTCCAACTCTGTGACACAAACCTGGGGCCAGATCCACAGCTAGTGTAAATCAACACAGCTCCATGGACTTCAAAGTTGATTTACCCAACTGAAGGTTGGGCCCCCAATATTTTAATAAACCGTTCTCAGTTTCTCCTGTCATATGCCTCTTTACATTAACAAAGTATAAAAATACAAACTGTCAATTTCTTTTGGAAAGTTGAAGTAGGAAGAGAAACGGTAACTACTCTGTTCCTAAATGGTAGTTTTTCATGTAAGCTTGTTGTTTAAACTAAGTTTTCAGTTTACTGAGGATTCTATAAATAGGCAAAAAAAAAAAAATGGGAATCTAGCAGAGATTGGAGGAAGTGGTTGCAGCACTTTCACATTTCTCTGGAACCAAGTGGCATTATAGACAAAGTGGACATGGTTAAATCACCCACACAGTTACACATGGCAGGTCCACAGGCCCTCGATATCCACAGTGCATTGCGGTGAAAGCATGAAAGGGATTACAAACTAGCTGACAAAGGTGTGTTTTGTTTTGTTTTTCAATCAAGAATACTGTGATCCACATGAGAACACCACTTGGAAAGGTCCTTTATATTCTTTTAATCAAGAAACCAACTGACAGGTGAGATCTCTGAACACTATGTTCCAAATCTACATAACCAAGATAAATCATGTGAATTTTAACAATTAACAGATGGAATAATTAGAGGCCAGATTATTTGTGGAATAATTGATAACCAAGCCAAAGCAAGGTTACTGCAAGAAATGGACTTGACATTGCAAAGAACAGTGGATATATGCAGGGTTAATGAAAACCAAAATAAGGTGACAGAGCAGGGTTACAAAAAGTCCTGAGTCTTCCTGCTCTATCATCTGGAAAGGCACAAAATTTCTCTCTGCTCATTCATTCAATCACCTCGTCAGAAATGATTGTAACCATAATTATTACATATTTGGAATTATTGGTATTTAATTTTAAAAGCCAATTTTTTTCTGAATAAAAGCATTAAATGTTTTATTTTATTTAAGTAATTTGCCGTTTTTATTTAACAGGTTACATCTTTGTGGATTAAGTATGACTCACTAAATCAGATAACTAATAAAAGAAGACACATATGGCTTTAATCTTTAATAGACTGGTACATAGTGAACCTTAGTAAAGTGAGGAACTCTGAAATTTAAGAACAGTTCAGATTCAGATGCAATTATTTTGATCTTCATACTAACAACATCAAAGGTCCTATTTAAGTGTCTTATATTGGCAAGATACTGAAATGTTATCATCTGTCAAATTAAATTTCTGTTTTTCAAATCATGACAATGTTAGGTGAGTTGAGAAAACTAAAATAGAAATTCTCTCTCACACATGCCACTCACACACCCACAACTACATGCTGGAGACAGTTTCAGTAAAAAAAAAAAAAAAATTACTTAGACATCTACTTGTATTTTAAATATTCAGATTCACAGCTAAACTGTACAATATTTTTCCTCGGTGTACTATGAAACAGCTGTTCTTCCTCTAGAAAATCCAAAATGGATATCTCTATCTTACAATTAGATAAAATAATTATTATTACCATGTATTTCTCAAACCTGTGTAGTGAATTACACTGAGATACCTTAAATATTTAAATGTTCCTTCATATTAATGGGACTATTTTGATATCTACTCATAAAGCTCAATTGTCCTCTCACTTACATTATTCTAAATCAGGAATAACATGGAATTACATGGGCAAAAAACCAATGTAAGAGAGATCAGACTTAGATCAATGGAAATACAAAGGCCTTTCCTGTTGGAGATATCAAAGATGAGTGAAACCTACTAGCTGAAAGGTATGCTACATAAGAGTTAAACATATCTCAGATGTTTACTTTCAAGTATTAATAGAGTATAAAAGGTGTTCACTGAAAAGTAAATACAGGAAAAAGGACAAAGCATCTGCTTTGTACACTTATGCATACTTTATATTGTGGAATTAGATGAAAACTCACATGGATTTTAAATGTTTATAAATAATTTGAAACTGTTCAGCAGTAAATCATAAAGCAAACAGGAAGTTTGCAAATTCAATTTCACACATTTCTGAGGCAACATTTACTGGTTTCAGGTTTCAGAGTGGTAGTGGTGTTAGTCTGTACCAGCAAAAACAACGAGGAGTCCTTGTGGCACCTTAGAGACTTAACAAATTTATTTGAGCATAAGCTTTCGTGGGCTAAAACCCACTTTATCAGATGCATGGAGTGGAACATACAGTAGGGAGGTATAAATACACAGCATATGAAAAGATGAGAGTTGCCTTACCAACTGGGGGCCAGTGCTAATAAGGCCAATTCAATTAAGGTGGAGGTGGCCTATTTTCAACAGTTGACAAGAAGAGATGAATATCAAGAAAGGGAAAATTACTTTTGTGGTGTTAAAGAGGGCAATGCAACGTATAATTAACATTTGTATAATGAACATGTTTGTATAACTAACATTGCTTTTTATACACTCTCATGAGAATACTCAAATATGCACTTTTACCAGATGAGAAAATTATAAATATCAGTTGGCAGTTTGTATTTATTCCAGTAAATATATATCATTTCACCCTTTTCTGTTTCAATTTGTACAATTTCTTTTATATTTGTCTTCACTTAGTGGCTTTTGAGGCTAGGACAGAGAGAACCTTACATAAACACACATTTTGATTTGAAGGGTTTTAATAAACAAATTATAATGTACATAAAAAATAAACTCATACATTTGTAAAATATACTTTGAAAATCTTCATACCTAGTAAATTAATGCTGAATAATCTCATCTTATGTTTAAAACAATTTTTGCAAAATAGTTTTACAGTTCTTATACACTTCCACAATACAAAGTGCACATACTTCTGTTTGTGACAAAAAATGCAGGAGATAAGGTATCATGTTCTCTTTATTTACCTTATACTGAAAACCTTTGCCCTAATTTCAAATCAGTCAAGTTCACCTGACTAATTGTTTGTTACATTAATCATGATCCATTTTGCAGTTAGAAAAGTTAGTTTGCTTTGCTTGGAAAAAGTAAAGCGGAACTTTTAGTGGCTCTCTTACCTGATCTCACCCGGCACGTCAAAAAGATGAAGAGAAACAGCTTCAACATATGGAAATGGTGAAAAGCAACACGTAACATCCACAACTGAATGGAGAAGATTTTAGTATTTCCTTATAGTGTGCTAGTTTACACTATGATCTGACAATGAAACGTCGCTGATAAAACAGGTGTGGTGAAGAGAAGGAAGTGATTTTGCAAAGGGCAAAAACCAGTGTTCAAGCTTTTGCAATTCATGACTCCTCCTATTTAATTTACTTAAATTGGTGATGCAGATTCAGTTCTTTCAGAGTTATTTTTGTGCTTTTTTTTTTTCCCCCTAATCGTCAGTTGCCCTTCTTTCTCTCTCCTTGGGAACTACTGGACTAACATGGGTCTATACCTTGTGAGTAGTTGATGTGGTATGTTACTGGTGGCTCTGCCAGATATTTAGGGAGGAGTGGAAGTAATTATACATCATTTTGCTTGACCTCTCTGCTCAGATGAAATGCCAAGGAAGGCAGACTATTTGGTTGTTTTTGATGGTCTGTTATACATCTGGTGGTTCGCAGAGTGTGGAAAGAGAAAATGCTGGGATGGTCAAAAGCAACTTGCAGCAAAAACACATTTTGGCTATAAAATTTCCACTGTAAGGACTAGAAAGAAAACCATTGCATTCTTAGGGATTGATTTGACCTTGTGATTTTCCTAAGGATTCTCCCTCTAATCTTAACCCACAGAGAGAGGGGGGAATATTTTATAGAGGACAAAACTGGTAGTCAGAACTCTTGATTTGTATTTCTGTTTCAGTCACTGGTTTGCTGTGTTATTGAGAGTCACTCATATCACTTAACTTCAATGTGTGCCAGTTTCCCCATGTGTAAAATAGAACAATACCTACACCTTCACAGAGGTGTTATGAGACTTAGTTGGAAAATCCACAGGAGCAGAAAAAGGCAGAGTAAATCTGAGTGATGTTTTTCTTGCAAAGATTCCTTCACAATTGTTCCCTTGGGTAGGAGATGTGGTTTCATGATATTCTTTCCAGAACAATATATGGGACCCAGGCTAGTGAAAGGCCAAGAATATCTGGGCTGGCTTTGTTTTCCTGGACTGTCAGGGAGTGTTTTGAGTCCCAGCCTGGCAGTACCACCTGGTGGAGATACTCTGGACAGTGCTGCCCAACAGTGAGAGTAACTACTTGCAGCCATGTTGCCCGATGATGAGTCAGTAGACAGGGTAGGAAAACCTAGCCCTCCCTGCTCCACCGGGTTCCAACCCTAGGCCCAATGAAACAATATGTCAAAATAAGTGGCCTAGGAGGATGGGCACCTGCTCCCTGGGCTACTTCCTACCTTGGTATCAGTTCCTTTGCTGGTGCCACTGCATAATTTCTGAGCTCCCCTTGAAGTCCTCCCTAGTCATGGTCTGGAGGGTTTCCCACCCTTCATTGAGGCTTGTCATTGCAGTCCTCCGGGGTCAAAGGGCCTGTGGTAGCTCGGCACTGGGACCTAGTCCTGGCCATGTGGGGCCTCTGCTTTTTGGCAGAAGCCTCTACCACAACTCCTTTCCTCTTCAGTACACCAAGATTGAGCTGAGTTGCTCCCTTTTGAGCTCCTCTTCCATTGTGAGCATGCCCAGCAGGTGTGGGTAGGCAGGGATTTCTGGGCCCAGAGTTATTCTTTACCCCTTCCTTTCCCAGTGTGGGCTTGTACACCTCATCAGAGACTATCCTCACTCTTCAAAGGGTGACTCCAACAGAGCTACGCTGTCCCCATTTTTACAGCTGGTAACTGCCCCTTTGGGATCTTTAAAGGCTGCATTAGATTTTTACTTTGAGCTCTGCTGGTGGTAAAGTGGAGAGGGTGATGGAGTAATAGGACTATTCACTTGAAGAAAGTTTGCAGAATCAAACCTTTATTTCATTAGTCTAAATATGAACAAGATGAACAGGAGCTTCCCACAAAAGTTGTTTTCAAAACTGAAAATGTTTGACTACTTGTTGTAGCTTTACTCATTCTCCATCTATTTTTGCATGGCACGGAAAGTCAGGTTGACGTGTGCACATATTCACACCAGTTTTTAAAATATGCATCTTGTCCAATGCGATGTGCATCTACCTGTGGATATTCATATCCTAGATTACATACATGGACATGATACAGAAAGTTTTGAAAATAACCTCAAATTTCTAACAATGTAACTGACAAGCTTCTTTATTGGAGTCCTTTATTTTTGACAGGTCTGCATATGAACTCTCATCATCACTATAGTCCATTACGGTGTCTCAGCTATTATTTTTTCCATTCCTTCCCCATCCTTGACCTTTGTTTGGTGCAAATAGGTTATTTTAAGTATGTTTCAAATTACTGACAAATAAGATGATAATATAATTACAATTCTGTGAAACCACATGATGTATTTACACATTCAATCTTTTGAAGCATTAGGTTCTGCAAAAATTGCTATCTGCAAAGACTGATATTCTCCAATCACTTCATTTCAGTGGATTCTCTTATATTCCAATATTTTGTTATATAAATAATGGTGAAATAAATATATACTCAAAACCCTTACTAAACACTTTAGTAGAAATGCATGACATTTGCAAGAAACACTTAATGTAATAGTAACATTACATACCATCATGTAGGACTTAGCCACTAAATGTTGCTGTGAAGTGGAATGTTGTTATAAGCACCGTCCATTTCTTCTAGCAGTGCTTGAAACTGTCTGTGAGTCAAAGCAGATCGAGCAACAAGTAAATTCCCAATTCGCACCACTCTATTCGTCACATTAAGCTCTGAATTAGAAATTTTAGCACACAGGTTTTCTTGATGGATGATACAGTGAAATTTGACTGTTGGGCAGCCAATTTGATCTTCAAGTAACTTTACAAATCCTTTCTGTTATCTGACCATGGCAGGAGCACCATCCGCTGTCACACAAAATATTTTTCTGATATCAAATCCTCGATCTTCAAAATGTTGACAAAAAAAGTTTACAAAACTTTTCATTATATCTTCCCTCTTTGTTGTGCCAAACAAAAGTTCCTCTTTGATTTCATCGGAAGCACAATATCTTGCAACAACTGCCAAAAGTGGAACATGCTCTCATCCACTGCAATGCTAAACAGTGCTGTGTCTTTTAATGCAGTTGTCTGCTTTTCCTTAATGTTTTCTGCCATTTTGCTTATGCGTCTCTCAACTGTTCTGGCAGAGACAGGCCGTTCTTTTATTCTAGATATGATCGTATCTTTATTTGGTAAATCATTGAACAAAATCTCTGAACTGCTGAGGAAAACTTTTTATATATTCCCTATCTGTAAATGGCTTTCCGGTTTTTCACAATGCACTGTGCAATCGTGTAACTTCCTTCTGTAGCTTGATTTTTACTCACACTTAAACTTTTAAAAACACTGCTTTGCTTCTCATATCCTGCTACTGCCTTTTTGATTGATTCAGTTTTGTCTGCTTCGTCAAGAAAAGTTTTTTTTGTGCCTCGTTTCAAAATGTCATTGAACACTTGATGTCCAACAAACACTACTTCCACAACCAAAAGCACAAACAGCACTGTCCTCCTTTTGAATAAATCCAAATATGTTTGTCCAAGAAGGCTGAAATGAACAAACATCTAACTTTGCTGTCTTAGGAGCTGCTATTTCGTCAAATGCTCCCCTCAACTCTCAATGGGGGAAAAAAATGGTGACAGAGGGCACATAGAAGGTCAAATGCAGATGTGGTCTGATAGAAGCAGCAAACCAGGACTTTAAAATATCTCTGTGGCCTAGAACAATTTTTAAGATGGCGGTGCTGAGCTGTGCCCCCTCTTGCCCATCTGCACCCCTCACTGCCCTAGGCCGGGGCCAGTGTGCCACAACTTGGGAGGGTTGCAGAGCACTGGACTCAGGCCAGGAGCAGAGCCCCAGGCCAGCTTCCGGTACCCCAGGCCAGCAGCAGGCTGAGCAGGGTTGGAGGCCCAGACCCCAGCTGATAGGGAGCTGGCGGCTGGACCTCAGACTTGCAGCAAGGTGAGCAGGGCTGGTGGCAGGTCCTGGCTGGCAGGGGGATGGTAGCTAGAACCTGTTGCCGGTCTGGGGTTCCATCACCAGTTCCTGCCTGTCGGGGTCCAGGCCGCCAGCCCCTCTCAGCCTGCTGCCGGCCTGGGGTTCCATTCATCCAGGCAGGCAGCGGGCTGAGCATGATTGGCAGCTGGGACCCCGGCTGGCAGCTGAGTGCCACTAAAAATCAGCTCGTGTGCTGCCTTTCCACCCCCGCCCTAGGATATACCAAAGTGCAATCCAAGGTACAATCCACAGCTAATGAGCAGCTGTGTCACCTGTGCCCTGCAACTTTGTGTGCCTTACAAGATCTTGCTGAAGTGGCTTCCACATAGGTTGCTCACAGCCTTCAACATGCGAGCTACATCCTGAATACTTGTAACTGTAGCCTGCCAGCCATACTCAGGTTACACTCTGGCTCTCATCAGCATTAGTTATATTGCAGGGTGACCCCAACACACCCCCGGTCTTAGATTTACCCCAGAAATGTATGTACTGCTCAGCCCTGTCCTGGACAATACAAGCTATATTAGATGCATTATTCTTTAAAAGGAATAATATGCACACAACTTGCCTCCCCAAATGGAGTTTATCAGAATTCCAATTTAAACACACTGAATTAAGTAAAACAAAACAAGTTTATTAACTCCAAAGAGAGAGGTTTTAAATGAGTACAAATAATGAGGCATAAAAGTTAGAAATGGTTACCAGAAAAATAAAGATAAAATGCTACTCATGCCTAGCTTAACAAACTATGTTAAATTCAAAACAAAGTTCTCTCATCACATGTTTTCAGCAGTCTTACTGACCAAACTTCCTAGGTCAGGACCATTCCGCCCTCCCATTCTCATCCAATGGCTGTTTCTTTCATCCCTTCAGGTATTGTGAATTGATGGGTACAGAGACAGAGAACAGTGGGGTGCCTTTGGGTGTTTGTCCCTCTTTTTTAATAGTTTAAGTCCCCCTCTTGAAAAACATTTCCAGCTGAGTTTCAGGAAACAGTATGCACACTGAAGGATGATCCCTGCTGCTTTTCTTCCCCTTTTTGAACTTCCTTTATTTTGCTTCCTACTTCATTACTCTGATTATTGCTTAAATGCAAACTAAGCAAAGCACACATTCTTTTGAGACAGACTTATCTGCCAACCTCAGTTTGGAACACATATTAATAACACCATACAATGTAATCTTATAATTTCATATACTATATTGTCACATTTTATCAGGAATATACTAATCAGGAAATTATGAGTTTTGAAGGCATGCTTTGTACCAAGATGATTACAAAAGTATGTAGGGTGTGAATACAGAGGTACATTGTGTCACAAACTCACACTGACTTTCAAAGTACTTGGAGCAAGACCGCCAAGAAGACTCAAGTTACTGCACATTGCTATCATATAAACTAGCCAACAGCGAAAAACACTAGTGCATCTTCCAAGCTAAATCAAACCCCTGCTTCTTAGCACCACTGAATATTTGGGTATTTTAACCACTAATAAACAGAGCAAAGCATAAGTACTTATAAAACTATCAGAGTAAGACTTATCACATTTCAGGAAATGTGCTATTTTGTTAAACAACACTGAAGCAACATAAAGGTAAATGTATATATTTATTTGATTTAAGAAATATATGTATATCCTGAAATAGATGGTTTGAATGCAACCATCATCCCAACTACAGCTATACCACTGCTCTCATGACATTACTAGGTACTACTTGCAATATTTCAAATGTAATTAAACACATAAATCTCAAATCAAACAGCTTTCTTCTTTAGAATTGTATTACAACGCTTTCTTATTATATTGCTGACTGAGATCATTAATATGATTTCATTAGTATGAACTGGAAGAATGGGGCTCCTCTCAATATTTGCAATTACCAACCCTATTCAACAACTGTAGTATCTATTTGAGCCACATGATGGCAAGTTGAGCACAAACTGACTTTTTTTTTTTTTCATTTTCACGGGGTGCTTACACCCTGAGAGGCCCCACTGGAAGAGTGGTTTGCACAAGGCTGCAGTACCGAGGCCACCAAGTAAAAGACAACTAATGCAACTTGATGACAAAGCGTATTCAAAAGTAACAAGTCCCTGGGCACCACTTGCTTTGTCTAGTGACCCTAAGCCTGCGATTTCCCCACAGCTACCCCTGCTGCAGCAGGAACAGGAGAGGGGTCTCAGGCTGCCAGGGACGATTGCCGGTTATGGTTGCATGCATTCCGGGACTATGGCACATAACATAATCTGTAATTCCTGGAGCCTCCAGCTCAATCCTGGCGGGTAGTTGCCCACCCTGGGCACAGGCTGCAGCGCTGCTTGGGGACCGCGCACCGCAGCGGGGCGGCGCGCGCCCTACTCGGCGTCACAGTCCGGAGCTGAGTGCCATGGCGGGTCGGGGGTCTACCCCCGCCCGTCGGGGCCAGCTGCGGCCGCGTGCAGCCCCGTGGCCGGTTCCTTCACCTGCCCGGTGACGTCAGACGTCCCTGAGCTGGGCGAGGCCGGAAGCCGTTGTACGTAAAACTGGCGGGCGGTTGTCCTAGAGGAGGGGCAGGGGGAGAGAGGCTGCGAGGGTGGTTCCCGTTGTCTCCCCGCCCCCCATCAGGAGGCGGGGTTGGAAAGAGCGAAGCTCCGCCCCTTGGGGAGCTGCCCGCACAAGGATTGCTAAGAAGCCGAGCCCGAAAACACAACATTCTGGGTGCCGCAGCGCGCGGAACTCGTCTCCTAGCAACCCCAGTAAAGCATCCACGCGTGCCTGTCGCGCTACTGAGGCGGGTGGCCGGTGCTTTACGGGCGGTCGTGCGTGTTCACTCCCTCTTCCCCCCCGCCCCCCGTGCCGGCGCTGATGGAGCGTTGGCGCTGACTGACTGACGCCCTGCTGGGCAGCCATGTCCGCGCCGGGGCGGGCGGGGGAGCCGGACCGGACCCTGTTTGTGGGGAACCTGGAGAGCCGCGTGCGGGAGGAGATTCTCTACGAGCTCTTCCTGCAGGTGCCGGCCGGGGGCGTGGCCTGGCAAGGGGCGGTCAGGTGGGGCGGGGCTTGGGAAGGGGGTGGGGTCAAAGAGGTGGAATGAGGGGGACTTGCTAGGAGCCAGGCAGGTGGAAGGTGGGGGCGTGGGCCAGGGGCGGGGTTTCTGGAAGGTGGGGGTGGTGGGAGCGATGTGTGTGCGCGCACATCAGAGGGCGACGGGCCTACCCGGGGAGAGGGGTCTGGTGGAAGGGAAGGGCCCCTGGGTGGGGCAGGTTGGGGTGTGTCTGTGATGGGGCTTGGAGGGAGCTACAGTCAGTACCAGAGCTGCTCTTGTCTTGTCTACTGTTCCAGGGCTCCCTCCTGCTCCCCTCATACAGGGTCCGTGCCCTCCTGTTCTAGCCCCCAAACGGGGGCTGAGGGTGCTGGCTCCCTTAGCTCTCTGCCCCGTGTCCATGAGGAGGGTGGCCACGCTGTCCCATTGTGGATTCTGGTATTCTCAGCCTCCAACGTTCAAAAATTGTAAATCTGGCCCCCAAATCATGGGACTTCAATAAACTTTTTGGTTTTTTTTAATTTGTTTTCTGGGTTTTGAATCGTTTGGGTCATGTTTTCCAGCATTTCTCTGTACCAGAAAAGATTAGAAAGGCACAAAACCACAAAAGGTTATGAGAAAGCTAAGATTCTCGTCTAATCACCTGACTTCAGAAACAGAGGCATTAAGAAGGACTACTATTGCAAGACACACTGAATTTGTAAGAGTTGGTAACAATAGTCCTTTGGTTGCTTCTGGGTCCTTGGACACACTTAGGCTACCCCGGTCTGTGGGAACTAATACAGTGTGGAGAGGCATGTGATCCATTCACAGTGAAAAATGTGAATGGATTTTTCACTGTGGTATGGTATGTTGTCTAAATTTTCTCTCAAATGTTTTTAGTGCTTGTGTATGCAAATGCACTAAATTCCTGCCAGTTACCTTTTAAATGTTGAGGTAGGGATCAGTTTCTACTGCTATCTCTGTGTGCGAGCGCACGCACGTGTGTGCATGTGTATAGTGTTCACATCAGAAATTCACTGGCATCAGGGTTCCCCTCACTGACAATAAACAGAGGCCAATTATAGAACAAAGCATCACTGCCTAGACTTTTTCTTACTATAGGAGGTTCGACCCTTTGTTATTGTCTCTGCTGCTTCATAATCCTTGAATTAGGTTTTTCCAGAGATGGAGGTGAAAAAAAGCATCCATCTCATCTCTCCTTAGCAGCCATTCTGTTGTTGCTCCCTATATTTAAACCATGTTGTACTAATGATCCCTAGTGAGACAGTCCATCATGCTCTCCATGTTGGGAGTGCCATCCTATTTTTATCCCACTGGAAGTCCTTCACCCAGAAATTAATCTTGTGTATGACCTACCCTGGTCATCTGATCCTGGCTAACAATGTATACCTATTTAGCCATACACCTCCTCAAGAGTCCAAGCAGGTCTTTTCTTCTTCCTTATTCTCCTTCTCTCTTCCCCCATACATGCTCCTTTACTCTTATTTTTATTGTGGCTGGATGTGTTCCACTGCCGTGCTGTCCTCTCCTGTCTCATGGAGACTGTGGAATTCAGTGTGGTAGCACCTCGTAATCCAAAAACACTCCTAAGGCTTTAGTTCCCAAACCTGTTTTCCTGTATCATAGTGTTTTCTCTTACCACATTATATAGAAAAAAAACAGTTATCAATTTATTCTCTTTTCATTTTTATAACTATTCATTTATGTAACTTTGCTCAGCACAACATTATTTTTTATTTATAAACAGGAAGATCTACGTATAAAAGATTGATCATCAGAGCACAGGGTTTGTTACTACTAGTTCTTGAAGAACCAGATAATCTGCATTAGACAAATCCTGAGCAGCAGACTGGATACTTGTAGGAAACTTGCAGATTAGGAAAAAAAATTGCTTCGAGATTCAAACAACTCTGGAAAAAATAAAGCAGAATTGAAAAAGTTGGTGGCTGAGTTGCCATTACTTTGAAATGTGCCTTCCTTTAAAAAAACAAATACTTCGAGATGTTTGATAATGCAAGATCACCTTTCTGAAGACTCCCTGCACAGGATAGCCTGGGCTGAATCTTCTGCCTATCTCGATCATCATTCTGCAGCAATAGAATTAGAAAAAAAATGGTACATTATTTTTGTTCCTTCATATTTACTTTCACCATTCGTATTCTCCATTTTTTTCTGAAAAAAATCATTTTTAAACTTTATTTTCAGAAGAAGTGTGTGCAGTCATCTTATTTAATCTAGTCTCAATTCATGGATAACTGGCAACAGTGCATTGCAATCAGATTACATTAATCAAGAATTCCTAATGTCCTTAATGAGGATTCTTAATGTCTTCAGTCTGATAATATGGAGTGGATAACATGACTGTCAGCTCAGCACTAAGGATCAGTTCCCTAGACAGACAAATTCTGATTTTGCTTTTTGCTAATGATCATCTAAAATGCTGAGTATTACATTAAGTAGAAATACAGAAAAGCTAGGACTGATTTCATTTTTCTTTGTGCTCTAGTGTTCTCCATTTAGCCTGTGCATATACTTGAAAATATAAGCCTCTGGCAGTTTGTGCAGGAAGAGCAGGTTTACAATTGCTGAAAAGCCAGGCACACAGAATGCTACCTGGCCTCAAGTAGTACATGATTTTTGAGGGTTTTTTTGGCACTTACCTGAAACTTCATTTCATCATCAGTACTTCCAACAAGTAAGCCACTCATTTAAGACCAAAGGTCCAGTAGCTGTATAACAGTAATTTGGACATCTAGTTAGTTGCTTCATGACCTCACCTAGTGAACTGAACAGCAATTTGACCAATCCAAGACAGCAGTGGGGTGACATATGTGTCCCCCCTACAAATGAGCAAACTGTAGTATGACCACTCTTAAGCATTATTGGCCTGTGATAGGAGGGCTCCTCTTGCCATTACCTCTCACTTTGCCAGATCGACATTTTAGAAGTGGAACATATCTCAGGAGGAAATGCTGATTCAGTGACTAAAATACTAGTTCATTCTTTCCTTTTGTACTAAAGGCTGATTGTCTTGGATGCTGTATTATGAAAACTACTATTTATTTGAAATTCAGGAATCAGCATTTCTTGAAGCATGATCACTTTGAACTCGGTTCTTCTAAAAAAATGCTTACCCAGTACTGAAATGGTTCAAGTGGTGCAGAGATAGATCCCTTCTCTGTGGAGACATGTGGGCCTAATGCTTAATATAAGCTACCGTTTATCTCTAATGGTTGTCAGTGCCCCTTGTTTTTCTTTGTTACATATTTGTGATGACAGGTGGACAATGTTTGAGTGAAAACTGATTGATTGGTTTTTTTTGTATTATTTCAATTACAGATAACAGTGGCGCCACCTACCCAAGTTTGCTGTTCCTACCACAGCTTTTTTTTAAGTAGCTGATCAAAACTGAATAATGTTACGTGTTACCTGAACTTATGCAAGCTGCAACATAGATGGAGACCTAGTTATATGTAGCTGGTATTACTCAGGATTTGAATTGCACTAGCAGCAACCAAAGGTTCCTGTCAGGATTGTGCTAGCTGATGTTCAGACGTAAGACAATTTCTGCCACAAATAATGTATAATTTAAAAAGATAAAGAGAGAAACTGTCAGTGGGGTGATCAGGACCAATGATAACCACACATCAATTAGATGTTTTGTTACCTTCAAACACGTGCACAGCTGACCTTTACTTGCAAAAGCCCCAGGTCTGGAGTTATATGGATTCAGTCAGTAAAGAATGACGTGCATAGTCAAAATGATGTAGGGAATCTTAAATATCACATGCTTGCATTTTGCGTAGGTCTGACCATTACTAAATATTCATGAATGAAATAAACATTCAAAACAAAATGAAAAGCTACTCTCTACTAAGGATTTATGAGAAAATAATTTAAGTTTCTTGCAGGCTGGACCATTAACCAATGTGACCATATGTAAGGACAAAGAAGGAAAACCCAAGTCTTTTGGATTTGTCTGCTTTAAGCACACAGAATCAGTGCCTTATGCTATAGCTTTGCTGAATGGAATCCGTTTATATGGAAGACCAATTAAAGTACAGTATCGATTTGGTAGGTTTAGTAATTGCAAAACTATTTAATTAACAACTTTAGTTTTCCTTCAGTGTGAAATTCTGGCTCTGCTCTGTCATTGTAGAAAGGGTTTAGCAGTTGTGTGACATGCAAATTCTTGATTTACTGTAGTCTTTTTGAGAGGTGGGTCACAAGTGAGCAAAGCACAATCTGTTCTCTTAAGAAGAAATACTTTGTCCATATTCATATAGCAGATCAAATATTTGGGTTTTTAAGTTTAATAAGAAAGGAAGGCCAGGGGATTCAGAATGTAACTTGTAGGGTATCAGAGAGAATACAGTGAGGACAACAAAATGGCAAAAAATTCTGATCACACCAATGTAAATTTGGAGACAGTAGAGTCACTCTGAATTTACACCAGTGTAACTGAAAGTAGAACTTGGCTGAGAATGCTTACAGTAAAGTATTTTATCACGTTTGCTTGCCAAGTTTTTTTCTGAGGCAGAAAAGGGATGTGATGTGTGGACTTCTAGCATATGCTTGGTTTTACTTTTTTTAAAAAAATAGAAAATAATGTGGTTAAAAGGGTACTGTCAAACACAGAATTAAAATTTGAACCCAATTTAAGAAAATAAAACCCAAACTTTTGTAAACTTGTGACTAGTAGATTCCACTAACAGATATGAAAATAACTTCATTTCAAACAATTACAAAACAAATAAGAATTTCCCTGCAGTGTTTGCAACCCAAACATTGCAGTATTAACCTGGGCATCCTGTTGACACTACAGCCTACACAGTTCCTTACCATTGGTGTGTTACAGTGATAAAGTTTGCTAATGTAGATGCAGTCTGTGCTAGCCATTTATTCATACAGAATCTAAAATATAAAGGTATTGTACACAGTAAAATCATTTATTACTTAATTCTGTTGGATACAATTACTGTGAATGGAAAGTCAGTCATAAATGGTAGAAAATAAACTTGACATTCAAATGGTGAAATTTAATAATCTGTAGAGAGAATGCACTAAAATACATAGGTAAGTGCTTTCAAAAATAGAAAATTATAATTTTCCTTTAATATCACAGTAAAATATAACCATTTATATATGTGATATACATTTATAATGTATTATTAATTATCTTTATATCTCAATAATGGCCTGCCAGACTAAACAACAACAAAAATATGCTGAAGTACTGTACTGGGTGTGATTTCTCCTTCCTACCCTCTTCCCATATTTTTTTCATCAGTGCATGGGTACTTGGATTGGTCCCAATGAAGTTTGCCATTGACTTCAGTGAGATCAGGATTTGGTCTCCATGTCCCCTGAGTCTCAGTCGGAGAACTATCCTAATGATGAGTTAAGAATGGCATTTCAGATTGTACTTTTTTTAAGATGAATACTTTCCAGCAATTTATTTCCAAAATTAATCAATCCATTAAAATTTGTCTCAGAGAATGTCCCCCATAAGCTATATGACTTTGCTAGAAAACTCAAAATCTGTCACTGAGTCATCTTCTGAGTGAGTCACCAAAAAGAAACAACCAGCACAGTCCACTTTAAGAGCACAGTGTCCAGACTCTTTAGTACTACAGTTAAGCTATTCTGAAAGCTGTGGTGAAGTTTACTGTAAATTAAACAAAAATATTTTTTTTAGCCCCAGAAAGAGCACAGGAAAGAGAAAATAAACAATTGGCAAAAAAGAAAGTGAAATACTAGTTAGAGAAATCTAATTTTCAAGCTACTAAGAGTATTTACAAAAAGTGAAGAGAAGAAAAAATGATTCTTAGTTGTTGAAAGTCTGTCCCTTTAAGTTGAATCCTTAATGTTATTTAAACATTGTGGGATTATGTAAATATACTATGGTAATAATTTGTGTTGTGTACTAAATATAAACTATAGGATTTCTAGTCTGTTCTGTTGGCATAGGGTAGCATTTTCTGTTGGCATAGGGTAGCATGAGTGTTTTAGGAGCTTAAGTCCCATTGATTTTCAATGAGATTTAAGCTTCTAAGTGCCTACGTCTCTTTTGAAAAGGGACTTAGGCTCCTGATTCTCTTAGCTACTTTTGAAAAACTTACCCATGAGTTAAGGAAATACCTTCTACAACAAAGTGGGCCAGGTTCTGCTTTCAGTTACACCACTGTTAAATCAGAAGTAACTCCACAGTAATAAGTGGGGCCACATGAATGTTCAGTAAATGTTTTCATGTGGTCACAATCAGGCTCTGGAATTTTAATCTGCTGTAGAATAGTGTTTTACGTCTACAAGTGCTTTGCTATTAAAAAAACAACAACCCAGCTTTGTGTCTCCCCTAACTGATTTAGGACAGTTTATTTATTTTTAACAAGTTAAGATAATAGTCTTCATGTAAAACAGAATAAATATTACCATTTTTATTTTATTTACAGGGAGTTCCCACTCACCAGAGTTAAACAGCCCTAGCCAAGGTTTTGAGAACTGGGTTGACATGTATTCACCAACATATAGGTAATGGAGAACATTTGTGAAAATATTGCAAGCTGTTTAAGATACTACATTATTTTAATTTAAATTTAATTTAACTTTTAATTGAAATCTGCCGAATGAGAAAATGCAATCAATGGGTGAGGAGAAAAAGGAGTTGAAGTAGCTTTCACCAAAAAAAACCCTGTATGTATTTTTAAAGTACTGCAGGCCCAATTCTATTTACATTGTGGTATGTGGAAACAGCATTAGGCCTTCACAGAAGTAAAGCAAGAGACACTTTAATATCAAGGATCCTTTTACAAGTATTTCAAGGAAACAAATGCCTAATATAGTAAATTTCACCCTGTAAAAGATGGTCATGGTATATTATTTTTGGCCCCACATGTACAGTTTATGTTGCTGTGCCTGAGTTTGATGGTACATAGAATTCTCAGTGTCTCTGATTATTTGCCAAACCCTGAATGGTTCTATAGTAGAACCTCAAAGTTACAAATACCAGAGTTACGAACTGACCAGTCAACCACACACCTCATTTGGAACTGGAAATACACAATCAGGCAGCAGCAGAGACAAAAAAAAAAAAAATTACAGTACAGTACTGTACTGTGTTAAATGTAAACTACTAAAAAAAAAAGGGAACACCATTTTTCTTCTGCATAATAAAGTTTCAAAATTGTATTAAGTCAATATTCAGTTGTAAATTTTTGAAAGAACCATAATGTTTTGTTCTGAGTTAGGAACATATCAAAATTACAAACAGCCTGCATTCCGAGGTGTTTGTTAACTCTCAGATTCTACTGTATTATATTGGGGGCGGGGGTCTTTTGGTGTGAAACATCTTTTATTTTAGAAGTTGTAACCTATACTAGAGTCTGAGATAAGTGTGTACATACCACATATACAAACAGTTGTAGTGTATTTTGACTCCATCCCTGCTAGCTGGTCAAGCCGTTGGGGACCATGTTACCTCTGCCTAGTCACAGGTCAGCAAGCTTGTTTTTTAGACTAGTGTGGTTGGGCCTGAATCCTATTATTTTAAACATTTGGATGATTTAGAACGGATACTATGTCAATCCAAAATGACCAGACAGAATGAATTTTACATGCCTCGTTTCTGCCACAAGAAAGTATAAATGTTGTAAAATTATTTCAGAGCATTTTTTTTCCACAAAAAACCCTCTAGAACTACATGTTTTAGAAAAAAGCAGTCAGTGATAATGGAATAATTTTAAAACTTCAAGTTTGTATGCATGTACAAATGACATAAGAATACAAAAGCGTAAATCATCATAATGGAGCTTACCTCTGAAAACCCAGCCTAGATCTTCAACACGTTTGTTTAAAACTCTGGCAGAACTATTAAGGGAAATTAAGCTCTCGGCTTGAGACAATGTCATTTAGAGTCTGTGTAAGTCTTTCCATGGACTTCAGTTGACTTCGGGAACAGGCCTTCGGGAACAGGCCTTTGCTGAATCCTCTCTTCTAGTTCCTTTAGTTGACACAATTTTGTCATGGAGCTTCAGCTCTTAAAACAGAAGTTTATTCAGCTTTTAACATATCATCCATCCAGTCGGCTGCATGTGATATCCCCAAATTTCAAATAATTGATTTTTTTAAAAAAGGGAATCTTTGACAAGAGTCATCTTCACATATTTATGCTTGTTTTCACAGGAATCAAGAGCCTTATGGCAGTCCTCCATTTCCCATTACTCCTTTTCCAATGAACTATAGTTTACCTCAGGAATATTCAGTCTTTCAAAAGATGGTAAGTTTGCATAAATGTTACAAATCTGGTTAATAGTTGTTCCTTCCATTAAAGCAAAATGACTTGTGTTAAATGAAAGACAACATAATTCATGTATTAAAGAGTATATTATCTGACTTCCTAGTCACCATGTCCAAATAACAGAGGTATGTTTGTATAGTAGTTACAAATTCTTAGCATACCAGGGAATCTAAAAATTGGATATGTTGTTTTCTGACATGGTGCTTATGTAATACATTAAAATGGAAGCCTGATCAGAATTTGAGTGCCTGGCTACCAGTCCAAAATTTTAATTCTATTCTGACACTGGCTCCCTCAAATTCTTCTGAAAAATAAGGTTGCTTATTTTGGTGCCTGGATATAGATTTTAGTGCTCAACTTTAGGCAGCAAACATTGTGGGCTGGATTCTGTGTTGCCCTGTGGTCCAGTTAGGCTGCCAATGTTAAAGACAGTAGATCTGGTAAACTAGGGAATACTTCTAGTGCTTCTCTAGATGAGACCGGAGGTAGGCTGAAAGTATTGGGGAGGGATAGCTCAGTGGTTTGAGCATTGGCCTGCTAAACCCAGGGTTGTGAGTTCAGTCCTTGAGGGACCATTTAGGGATCTGGGGCAAAAATCTGTCTGAGGATTGATCCTGCTCTGAGCAGAGGGTTGGACTAGATGACCTCCTGAGGTCCCTTCCAACCTTGATATTTTATGATCCTATAGCTAGGAGAGCATGGCTGAAACATCGCTGCAGTCCAGCTGCAACAACGGCCCCAGGCATAAACTGGAGCTACGTTGGAGATGCTCTAACTTAGTCAAAGGCCAAAGTTAGAATTTGGGAAGGCACAAAGATGACATAAACCTACTTTTCTGCTCCAAGCCCTTTCCTCCAGCATATGCATGCACACACACACATCTATAATATGCATTGTCATCCCTGTTCCTGCTTATCTAGAGTAGAGAATCTAATGCATTGAGTCTAACATTTGCTTTAATTTTCCTGTCTGTAAAATGGAGATATTACAAAAATATAGAATTACTTAATTTTTTTGTAGCTCTTTGAAGATGGAAAAGTGTTATATAAGGGTAATAACTTATAGTTGTAAAATGGTGCTAACATTTTCATTATAGATGCAGTGGTGCATGAAAAATTAAGATGTGTCTTCTTGGAACTTAGTCTAATATGTAGGACTATCAATTTATCGCAGTTAGCTCAAGCGATTAACACAAAACAAATTAACTAGATTAAAAAATAGTCACGATTAACCATAGTTTTAATCATACTGTTAAACCATAGAAACCAATGTCATAAACAGATTGTTGAGGGTTAATGTCTCTTTTACCTGTAAAGGGTTAACAAACAGGGAATCAAACACCTGACCAGAGGACCAATCAGGAGACAAGATATTTTTAAATTTGGGTGGAGGGAAGCTTTTGTGTGGGTTCTTTGTCCGTTGTGTGTTCTTCTCTTGGGGTCTGAGAGAGACCAGACATTACTACAGGCTCTCTAAGTTTCTGTTCAAATAGTAAGTAAGAACAGGCGATTTTAGTCTTTTTTTATTGTTTGTCTCTATTTGCAAATGTGGATCTGGCTGGTTACTTTTTATATGTGTAGTTGCTGGGAATATTTTGATTTGTATTGATACTGGGGGGAAAGTTTCTTTCTGGTGTCTGTAAGCTAAACACCATGTCATTTACTCTGAAGTCTACAGAGATAATTCTTTAACTTTTTCCTTTCTTTTTTTAAAGATTTTTTTAGACAACCTGATGATTTTTTTTCTTGTTCCTTGTTTTATTCCAGGGATTTGGATAACTCCACCAGGACTGGGGGGAACGGGAGGGGGGAGAGATAGAATCTTCTCTCTGTTTCCTTGAATTGTTTGCCTTTTTGTGGAGGGAAGGGACATGCTTCTGATTGTGATTTAAAGAGTTTGGATCAGTAGTCTCTCGGATAGCCCGGGAGGGAAGTCTGGATGGGGGAAAGAAGGGGAATGGATTTATTCTCTCTGTTTTAAGAACCCAAGGAGTTGGTTTCTTGGGGTCCCCAGGAAAGGTTGGGGAGATCAGAGTGCCCCAAAACACTATATTTTGGGTGGTGGCAGTGCTATCAGATCTAAGCTGGTAATTAAGCTTAGAGGATTCATGCTAGTTTCTCATTTTCTGAACTCTAAGGTTCAGATCTGGGAAGGAATGCTATGACAACCAATTTAAGTTTATTATAAATATTTTTGGATATTTTTCTACATTTTCAAATATATTGATTTCAATTACAACACAGAATACAAAGGGTATGGTGCTCACTTTATATTATTATTTTTTATTACAAAATTTGCACTGTAAGAAAGAAACAAAAGAAATTGTATTTTTCAGTTCACCACATACTAGTACTATAGTGTACTCTCTTTATCATGAAAGTGCAACCTGCAAATGTAGAATTTTTTTTACATAACTGTAATCAAAACAAAAATAAGGTAAAACAAGTCCACTCAGTCCTACTTCTTGTTCAGCCAATCGCTAAGACAAACAAGTTTGTTTACATTTATGGGAGATAATGCTGCCCGCTTCTTATTTACAATGTCACCTAAAAGTGAGACCAGACGTTCACATGGCATTGTTATAGCCCGTGTTGCAAGGTATTTATGTGCCAGATATGCTAAATGTTAGTATGCCTCTTACTGCGATCCACAAGTTGAAGCATGGTCTATTTTAACCTTTTTTACAGTGCAAATATTTGTAATAAAAAATAATGTAACGTGAACACTGTACACTTTGTATTCTGTGTAGTAATTGGAATAAAATATCTTTGAAAATGTAGAAAAATATCCAAAATATTTATAATAAATTTAAATTGGTATTCTGTTGTTTAACAGTGCAATTAAAACTGTGATTAATTGTAACTATTTTTTAATCTCTCAATTAATTGTGATTTTTTTAGTTGTTTGACAGCCCTAATAACTGAGTTTTTGTTTTTTCAGATGAGCCATTTTTTAACTCAGCAGTATGCTGTTTACAGTCCAATGGAACAGCAGCTTGCTTACTATCAGATGACTCCACCACCATCTTCAGTTTTTCCCATGCCACCCTATATGAATCCTGTTGAGGATTTTAAAGCTGGGCAAAGCTCTTTTGAGTGGGTTCCTCCACAACTGAGCGACTGTGAATCATACCTGGCTAATGAAAATGCTTGTAAAAGAAAAAGAGAGCAGCAAACTAGTGATAGTGACAGTAGCATGGAAAATGACAGAAAAAAACAAAGAGAACATGGCCAAAAATACCGTAAGTGTAAAATCAAGAAAAACAGGCACTAATACTGTGTGACTAAGTTCACAGGTTTTTTTAATTGCACTTTTATTTGTTCTTTTTATTTGAGAGTGAGCATCTCTCTCATTTCTGCACTTTACAAAAATGGATTCACAAGATTCATGACTATTATTTTTGAAGTGTAGTATGTGTAAAGTATCCTGACATTGCAGTTAATCTTAACATATTTGGAGGAAGAAATCCTTCTAAAAAGGTATAGGAAAAGTATTGTAAAAGTTGAACTTTTCCTAATAAAGGATAAAAGCACTATTGTTTCCCTTATTTTTTCATGAAGCAATGACAACTGTTATTCCACTAATACATGAAGTTTTCAACTTTAGTCATTCAAGGGTATTACAGATGTGTGTTGGAGTAAGAACTCTGTAGAGTAGCTTTAAAAGAATTGCAAAAGCAGCAAAGAGTCCTGTGGCACCTTGTAGACTAACAGACATATTGGAGCGTGAGCTTTCGTGAGTGAATACCCACTTTGTCGTATTCACCCATGATAGCTCATGCTCCAATACGTCTGTTAGTCTATAAGGTGCCACAGGAGGATTCTTTGCTGCTTTTACAGATCCAGCCTAACACAGCTACAGCTCTGATACTTTAAAAGAATTGTTCAAGCTGAGCAGTATTAAAGATTCAAGATTTCATACCATAGACTTGTTTTGGACTAAGGTATCAAAAACTGTAACAAAAATTTTCAGGTGTCAGAGTCTGCTTTGATTTAATTTTCTTACCCAAGGGTATATTTTCAGCTGGGCTAAGATCTGGCCTTCTATAGTTATTGGTACAGTTTTGACTTGCAAAATAAATTGGGGTGCAAATCTGAGTCATTTAACTTGTAGCTAAGTGATTTGTGCCCACGATTACTCATATGTACTAATAATTATGGTTGTATGCACTTTTTGTGGGTGTGATTGTAACCCACAAAAAGGATGTCACCCTTTCAGTATATTATTTTCTTGCTTTAAAATCAGGAATGCAAGCTTTGTGAACAGTGGGTCAAAATATCACCTAAGTGGTGTTATTGTCTGTGCAAGTAGCTTTTAATTTTTTACTGGAATGCTAATTTGTAACCCAACAGCAAGACTCAAGTGAATTTGTACAGCAATTGTATGAAAAGAAGACAACTATTCCACTATCTAACAAAGGAAAAACATCACTGCCTTGCTTATAATATTATTTGCAACAAAGTATAACTCATTACAGTAATAAACAGAAATGTACAGTGCTGTGGTTTTGTGCAAGAAAAGGGCAACAGAAATACTACTATAATCCTATTGAGTAGAAAGGATGACTTCATTTTGAAAATTTTCTATTACAAAAAATTTAGACTCAATGTAGACTGTTAAAAAAACTAATAGTAATAGAAATATTGTCTTCTTTTTTAAATTGACCCAGTTTGTTTAGCTGTAAATATCACTTTGGATTGTTTGTGAGGCAAATAGTGCAACATTTTATTAATGCAAAGAAACCGTATTCAAATTGATTAGAATTGATTATTTCTAGTATCCAAATTGAATGAGATGGAAAGAGTAAACAGCATAGATGAAGAGAAAATTGAGAGTTGTAAATATATCTATTTGATCATATATCACTGGTAAGTAAACTTGTTTTTTAAGGATGCTACCTGTAACCTGCCAATGTCCATTTAACTAAAACTACAAGGTATGCTACTGCCAGACAAGATAGATCTAATCGAAAATTAATACGACTTTTCTGGGTCCCTGAACTGTGTATGTTACACAACCTGCATTCAGGTTAGAATCAGTGAAGTAGGAAAAAGAATTCTGAGTACTGTTTGAGTCAATGCGTTATATGTATTGTAAAGCACAAAATTTCCATAACATCTTATTTAGCATACACATAAGGAAAATACTGCACCCAGCACAAAACACTGTATACAAAGTATAACTTCACCTATCTTGGTTAAGTGGAGAGAACATTACTTAAGATTAAACAGTTCTGTCTTGTGAGTCATAATTCATAGTCCGGAAAAGTTCCTACTCTCCAAATTGCCTTGCTTTACATTTAAATTTACTCAATTATTTTTTTCATCAACACAATTACTAAAAATCTAGGAAGTTACTAGTTAAGGAAACGTGAATCATCTGTGCATATGTATAGGTACAGGGGCCTGATTTTCATTTATACTAAGACCTGTTTACATAACTCTGGCAATGTTAAGGGACCTTAAAGTGAGTGTAAATGTAACTTATACCCACTTTGCTAAGATATGATGCTTGACGAATGTATGCAAAAATTCCATTACTGTACAGGAAAAGTTATGATCACGGGAACTATAACAGTAAGTGAAATCCTGGTTTTGTTACTACATCTAACTTCCTTTGCATTCAAATGATAATGAACTAACAAGGAATTGTATGAATCAAGACATGGAGAGAACAAGTGAAAAAGTGTGCTTGGGTTATGGGTAAAGGAAGTTGTAACAATGCTGGTTCTGGCGGGACCCAACTGAGAGAGTCAATTCAGGACAAATTGCTTAAAACAGGTCAGTTACAGCCCAAGGCTGGGGTTTTTCCACCTCTAAGGCAAACTAAACTAGCCAAACAGAGAAGACTTTGGTTTTACCCCACCGGTTAACCACAAGTCACACAAGCAATTCCCTTAGACACTCCAGTTTCCCAGTATCACCACCAGTACTACTCGTTATGGGAACAGATGGTTAGGAAAACCAATACCCCAATAAAAGAAAAAAGGTTCTCCCGATCCCAAACAACCAAGCCCCAGACCCAGGTCAATATACAAATCAGATCTTACCCACAAATCACGCTGTTGCCGATCCTTTAGAATCTAAAATCTAAAGGTTTATTCATAAAAGGAAAAAATATAGATGAGAGCTAGAATTGGTTAAATGGAATCAATTGCATACAGTAATGGCAAAGTTCTTGGTTCAGGCTTGTAGCAGTGAATAAACTGCAGGTTCAAATTAAGTCTCTGGAGTACATCCCCAGCTGGGATGGGTCATCAGTCCTTTGTTCAGAGCTTCCGTTTATAGCAACGTCCCTCCAGAGGTATGAAGCAGGATTGAAGACAAGATGGAGATGAGACATTAGCCTTTTATAGTCTTTTCCAGGTGTAAGAACACCTCTTTGTTGTTACTGTTGAAAAGTACAGCAAAATGGAGTTTGGAGTCAAATGGGCAAATCCTTGCATACTTTCCTGAGTCACAAGGCATATTGTGGGTCAATTGTATAGCTGATGATCCTCAATAGGCCATCAAGCAGGCTAGGCAGAGCTGACACCAACTTGTCTAGGGTGTCACCCAGAAGCATAGCATAAGTTTTTGAAATACAGACAGTATAGAGCCAACATTCATAACTTCAACTACAAAAATGACACACACATATAGACAGCATAATCATAACCAGCAACCCATAACCTTGTCCTAAACACCTTATTTGACCTCCTTTATACAAGATTTGGTGCCACTACAGGACCTTGTTTGCGACCTTGTTTGCAACCATGTTCTATATGATCCCAGTTCATGGGGAGAACAAGTGAAAAAGTGTGCTTGGGTTATGGATAAAGGAAGTTAAAACCTTTTCCAAAAGGTTTAGGGTGTGATTATCAAAAGTTCTCAGTGCTGTCCTAATTCTACTTGCATGGAAGTCAGGGGAGCCTTACCATTGACTTCAAACAGGAGCTGAGTTAGGCAAACACCAAGGATATGTCCACGCTATGAAATTACTCTGATTTTACATAATTCAATTTTTGGCAACAGATTGCGTAAAGTCAAGTGCATGCGGCCATACTAAGCACATTAATTTGGCGGTGTGCGTCCATAGTACTGAGGCTAGCGTCGACTTCCGGAGTGTTGCACTGTGGGTAGCTATACCATAGTTCCCTCAGTCTCCCCCACTCATTGGAATTCTGGGTTGAGATCCCAGTGCCTGATGGGGCAAAAAACATTGTCACGGGTGGTTCTGGGTACATGTCAGGCCCCCCTCTCCCTCCCTCCCTCCATGAAAGCAATGGCAGACAACCGTTTCGTGCCTTTTTTTCCTGGGTTACGTGTGCAGACGCCATACCACAGCAAGCCTGGAGCCTGCACAACTGACCGTCACTGTATGTCTCGGGTGCTGGCAGACAGACTGCATTGCTACAGCTCAGCAGCTCATTGCCTTTTGGCAGCAGACAGTGCATTAGGACTGAAAGCCATCGTCATCATACAGAGATGGGAGTGACTCAGCCAGGACATTTCCCATCTTCTGCCGAGCACCCAAGAGATGATGATGGCCAGCAGTTGTTCTGCACCGTCTGCTGCCAGCCTAAGCTCTAAAAGATAGACGGAGTGGATCAAAACAAGAAATAGACCAGATTTGTTTTGTATTCATTTGCTTCCCATTCCCTCTGTGAAATCAACAGCCTGCTAAACCAGGCTTTTGAGTTCAATCCTTGAGGGCGCCATTCTTTGACAGTTGTTTGTGTTTCTCCTTGATGCAAAGCCTCCATCTTTGTGGATTTTAATTTCCTGTAAGCCATGTCGTCAGTTGCCCCTCCCTCCATCAGAACAACGGCAAACAATCGTTTCACGCCTTTTTTCAGTGCAGACACCGTAGCACGGCAAGCATGGAGCCTGCTCAGCTCAATGCAGCAGTCATGAACATTGTAAACACCTCGCACATTATCGTGCAGTTTATGCTGAACCAGAACCTGGAACGCCAGGCGAGGAGAAGGCGACAGCAGTGCAGCGACGAGAGTGATGAGGACATGGACACAGAATTCTCTCAAAGTGTGGGTCCTGGTGCTTTGGAGATCATGATGTTAATGGGGCAGGCTCATGCTGTGGAAAGCAGATTCTGGGCCCAGGAAACAAGCACAGAGTGGTGAGACCTCATAGTGCTGCAGGTGTAGGACGATTCCCAGTGGCTGCAAAACTTTTGCATGCGTAAGGGCACTTTCATGGAATGTTATGATTTGCTTTCCCCTGCCCTGAAGCACAAGAATACCAAGATGAGAGCAGCCCTCACAGTTGAGAAGCGAGTGGCAATAGCCCTGTGAAAGCTTGCAATGCCAGACAGCTACAGGTCAGTCGGGAATCAATTTGGAGTGGGCAAATCTACTGGGGAGGCTACTGTGATGCAAGTAGGCAAAGCTATCACTGAGCTGCTGCTACCAAAGGTAGTGACTCTGGGAAATGTGCAGGTCATAGTAGATGGCTTTGTTGCAATGGGATTCCCTAACTGGTGGGGCGATAGAGAGAACCCATATCCCTATCTTGCACCAGACCACCAGGACAGCCAGTACATAAACCGAAAGGGGTACTTTTCAGTGGTGCTGCAAGCACTGGTGAATCACAAGGGACGTTTTACCAACACCAATGTGGGATGTCTGGCAAAGGTTCATGACGCTCACGTCTTCAGGAACTCTGGTCTGTTTAAACAGCTGCAGCAAGAGATTTACTTCCCAGACCAGAAAATAACTGTTGGGGATGTTGAAATGCCTATAGTTATCCTTGGGGACCCAGCCTACCCCTTAATGCCATGGCTCATGAAGCCGTACACAGGCAGCCTGGACAGTAGTCAGGAGCTGTTCAACTATAGGCTGAGCAAGTGCAGAAATGGTGGCTAGAATGTGCATTTGGACGTTTAAAGGGTCGCTAGTGCGCTTTACTGACTTTGCTCAGACCTCAGCAAACCAGTATTCCCATTGTATTGCTACTTGCTGTGTGCTCCACAATCTCTGTGAGAGTAGGGGAGATGTTATGCGGAGGTGGAGGTTGAGGCAAATTGCTGGCCGCAGATAACACGCAGCCAGACACCAGGGTGATTACAAGAGAAACACCAGGAAGCGCTTGTGCATCAGAGAAGCTTGGAAACCAGTTTCATGACTGACCAGGCTACCATGTGACAGTTCTGTTTGTTTCTCTTTGATGAAAACCCGCACCCTTGGTTGACTTATTCCCTGTAAGCCACCCACCCTCCCCCCTTCGATCACAGCTTGCTTTCAAAGGAAATAAGTCACTATCATTTAAAAACCATGCATTCTTTATTAATTGATTATAAAAATAGGGAGAGAACTGACAAGGTAACCTGGGGTGGGGTATGGGAGGAGGGGAGGAGAGAAGATAAAGGCTATTTCAAAACTTGTTGAATGACAGCCTTCTGTTGCTTGAGCTGTCCACTGCGGTGGAGTGGCAGGGTGCACAGAGCCTCCCCCACCGCCCGTGTTCTTGGGTGTCTGGGTGAGGAGGCTATGGAACTTGGGGAGGGGGAAGAGTGGTTAAACAGAGGCTGCAGCGGCACTCTGTGATCCTGCTGCCGTTCCTGAAGCTCCATCAGATGCCAGAGCATGTCCATTTGATCCAGCAGTAGCCCCAGCGTTGCACCCTGCCTGCTCTGATCTTCCTGACACCACCTCTCATCTCGATTGTCCCTCCTGTCCTCATGTTCATCTCTCCTGTCCTCACGTTCATTGGCCGCTTTCCTGTACTGTGATACTATATCCTTCCAGTCATTCAGATGAGCTCTTTCATTGCGGGTTGGCTGCATGATCTCAGAGAACATTTCATCGTGCATGCGTTTTTTTCACCGCCTTATCTGACATAGCCTTCTGGATGGAGGAGGGAGGCTTGAAAAATTTGCAGTTGCAGGAGGGAAAAAAGTATTTAAACAGAGAGAGAGAAGTATTTAAAAAGATACATTTTACAGAACAATGGTTATACTCTCTCACGGTGAACAACACTATTCACATTACATAGCACATGTGATTTTGGTACAAGGTCACATTTTGCATCTTAATATTGAGTGCCTGCGGCTTTGGTGTTAGAGATCACAGACACAGGGCCGGGCAACAGAATCAGCTTGTATGCGGCCATGGTAAGCCATAGTCTTTTGGCTTCTGCAACTTTCATAAAAGCAGCGCCCTCCTTTCCCATACCAAGCAAAACCCGTTGAGTGCTGCAGTTTTTGTGTTAACATGCAGCAGCAGAAACCAAACTAACCCCCCCACCAGCCAATTCTCTGGGATAATTGCTTTGCCCTTCCCTCCACCAGATGGCTGGTATCAGGGAAGATCCCCCCTAGCCAAATGCGAACAGCTCAGTGCTAATGCCCATCCCACCCCCCGGCTTGGCTAACTGTGGAGAGGATTTCTTTTCAGCCACAGGCAAACAGCCCAGTAGGAACGGCCACTTCTGAATGTCCCCTTAATTAAATTCCTGTATTTCAACCAGGTTACCATGAATGATATCACTCTCCTGAGGATAACACAGTGAGATAAAGAACAGATGTTGCTTGAATGCCAGCAAACACCAGGATTATATGCTGCCAGGCTTTGTAATGCAGTGATACCAGATTACTTGCTACTAGCATGGTGTGATAAAGTGTCCTAACATGGAGGATGGAATAAGGCTGCCCTGCCCAGAAACCTTCTGCAAAGGCTTTTGGAGTACCTCCAGGAGAGCTTCATGGAGATGTCCCTGGAGGATTTCCGCTCCATCTCTAGACACGTAAACAGACTTTTCTAGTAGCTGTACTGGCCGCGAATGCATCCCAAGTCCTCAGGGAAAATTAATCATTAAAAAATGCTTGCTTTTAAACCATGTTTTAGGTATACAAAGGTACATTCACCAGAGGTCCCTTCTCTGGCTTCATGGTCCGGGATACTGCCTTGGGAGGGTTGGGAGGCTATTTCAGTCAAGGTGAGAAAAAGATCCTGGCTGTTGGGGACAACAGCGTGCTGTGTGCTCTCCTCAAGCTTTTCCTCCTCCTCCTCTTCCCTGTCTGCCAAATCCTCAGGCATGGCTGAGAGTACCCCCTCCTCGAAATCCACAGTCAGGGGTGGGGTAGTGGTGGCAGCCCCCCTAGAATTGCATGCAGCTCAGCATTGAAGTGGCATGTCTGTGGCTCTGTTCCAGAGTGTCCGTTTGCTTCTTTGGTTTTCTGAGCTCCTTAACTTTCACGCGGCACTGTATTGAGTCCCTATTGTGGCCTCTCTCCATCATGCCCTTGGAGATTTTTTCAAATGTTTTGGCATTTTGTCTTTTGGAACGTAGTTCTGCTAGTATGGAATTGTCTCCCCATACAGCGATCAGATCCAGTACCTCCCATACGGTCCATGCTGGAACTCTTTTTCGATTCTCGGACTGCATGGTTACCTGTGCTGATGAGCTCTGCATGGTCACCTGTGCTGATCAGCTCTCCATGCTGGGCAAACAGGAAATGAAATTCAAAAGTTCATGGGGCTTTTCCCGTCTACCTGGCCAGTGCATCCAAGTTCAGATTGCTGTCCAGAGTGGTCACAGTGGTGCACTGTGGGATAGCTCCTAGAGTCCAATACTGTCAAATTGCATCCACACTAACCCTAATTCGAATCAGCAATGTCGATTTCAGCGTTACTCCCCTCGTCGGGGAGGAGTACTGAAATCGATTTTAAGAGCCCTTTATGTCGAAGTAAATGGCTTCGTTGTGTGGACGGGTGCAGGGTTAATTCGATTTAACGCTGCTAAATTCAACCTAAACTCATAGTGTAGACCAGGCCCACGTGTTTGTGAAAGTCCCACACTTAATATTTTAATTGAAGCTACCTAGTGACATATCTAAAACTGTGCCTTCCACTTAATAAGTAGTTAATTTGACCAAAACTTAGAGATCGAGCACAGAGTCTCACCCTAAGAGTACAGTGCTAAAATGAAGGAAATTTACCAACATAAGTGATTTGTATTTGTAAAAATGTCAATACCCTAAAATAGGCACCTAGAGAAGATTCATTTAAATGTATTTTTTTATCATGGGAACTGTATTTGTAATTTCATTTCATATAAACAGTTATTTATTTTCTTTAGCTGCTTTTATTTGATATCATGAAGTGGTATGTTTTTGAAACCTTTTGCTGTATGTCTTGAGATAACATCTCCAATTGCCACTCTGCTCCCCTCAGTTTTACTTCTAATATTCTCTTCTCTTGTACAAAGCTGGCTAAATATAGCTGCTAGGCACTTTTAATAAAAGACTTCAATATAAAAATCACACATCAAATCATGCCTACGGAGACAGCCAGTCTCATGAAAAGACAAAATGTTTGTTTGGGAACAAGATTTGCATGCAAAACAGTATGTGATAATATTTTTATGATATGCCTAGTTTGGTGGGCCTGCATACCCAAATGTGTGTCCCAAAAGAGGGTATGTTTAGGTAAAAAGTAAGTGTTCAAACAGAATCATAGTGCACTGTACAATGCCGTCTGAAGAATGTGAAGACATCTGCAGAAAAACAGCTCAAGTTAAGAGTTCCTTCTAAGTAGTGGAAATATATGTCAAACATCTCATTTTGAGGGACATCACTCAGTTTAGTCCTAAAAGTACCCATTTTCCACACAAATTTGGTGTCATGAAACTGGGATTATAGGAAGTTATTTACATGAAAACAATCCATTGTTTTAAGTTTCTTGCATAAATATTTTTTGTCTCTCTTCAACTGAGTCTTTATCACACATTTCTTTCGGAAGGTTGAGTAATGTGAGTGTTAACATTATCATCATCTCCATAAGCAAATTCATATGTCTAAATGTAATATGACTACCTTGTGCTGAGTGGATTCCATAGATCTAACAATATCAGATGGCACCCATATTAACACTAGAGCCCTGAGGTTTCAGTGTCATCTGCCAGCAACATGGATGGTGCTTCCACTTTGCTGTGGTAAGTGGCAATCGGACAAAATGCCATTGGTAAAGAGCTTATTATTTGCTACTAATCACCCACTAATACAGATCACTCATCAAGTAAACCTGGGGTGGACACAGCTGGTAAAGGCTTTGGCATACAAGTCTTGTTTGGGTGTCATATACAAAAGTGATGGTAACCAGTCTGGTTTAAAGTGCCCAAATACAAGTACATACCTCCAAAACAAGTCACATCCCTCCCTGACTGCCAGCATGAGCGAGGATAGGAAGGGTGGGGATAGGCCATGACGGCCTTGAAAGTGAAGACAAGCAGCTTATGTTTGATGTGATAGAAAAGAGGGAACGAATGGAGGGATTCTAAGAAGGGGTGACATGATCAAAGTGACAGGCTAGGAAAACGATCTTTGTAGCAGCAGTATGAATGGACATGAGTAGGGCAAGCTGTGTCCCACAATGTCCAATAAAAAACCCTTCTCTTTAAAACAACCCCGTTCAACCGGCCCGCTACCTCTAAAAGTCTCCAGGTGTTAGCCTCTGAACCCTGCCTGTGCTCCCCCCATGCAGTCAGCCAGCATGCGGCTCTAGGCAGGGTTTAGAGGCTCACACCCCCAGCCCCCACGAGGCTTTTAGAGGTAGCGGACCCGGCTGGAAGAAGCGCTCCCATTCCCTCCCAGGGGCTCTGTCCCTAAGTCCCGGGGACACGAGAACAGGTGGCGGCTGCTTTCCGCCCTCCTGACCCGACCTGACTCTTCTGTCGCTTGCGGGCGGAGTGCGGCGGCGGCTTTGCGCTCGGGCTGGGGCCAAGGCGCGGGGGCGGGTGGTGCCTGCGGGCAGCTCCTCCCAGGTTCCCCGAACTGCCTCCGACCCCGGGTGCGTCTGGCTGTGACTCAGCCACGTGCTGGCGGCCGCAGCTGCCGCCCTGCTCCGCATCCAGCGACACCCCGAGCAGCTGCAGCGCTCCTGACGGCAGGCACCCGCTGGGTTGCGGGGCGCGCCCGGATGATGGTGGCGGCCCTGCGCGGGGGAGGGGGTAGCTCCTACGAGCTCCTCCCTCCGCTCAGCCAGAAGGTAACCCGGGCTGGCGGGGATCCGGGCCGGGCGCCACTGGAGACTGAGTCTCGCTCTGCCCGTGCAGCCTGGCAGGGCAGGGATGGGGCCTGGCAGGGCAGGGATGGGGCCTGGCAGCAGGCAGCGGACAGGGCGGAGAGCTTGTGCTACGGCCGCCTGGCCTGGGCTACTCCTCTCCGTTCGCTCGCCAGGCAGTTGTGTACAGTGCCCAGATCCGCCCCTCCTACCTGCACCGGGGCTGAGCTTGCCCCCGCCGGCTAAAGTCACCTAATGGCCGGCTTGGTGGGGCTTGGTCGAGCGGTTGCCTTGGAGCAGTTACATGCAATCACTGCTGGGGGCAGGATCTCGGGCTTCGTGGTCCCATTTTTAAACGGAAACCTGGTCGTTATAGAAGACCAAACTGGGGAGGGGGAGTGATCGTGGGATAGGGACAGTCTTCTGAGGGCTCTTTAAAATGTGGCTTAGTTTAGTATACCGGCTTGGAAATAGGGGTTAGGACTGCGTCAGGTCCAAGTGAGTCTCACATCCTCTTTCTTCTGGCAGTTGTTTATCCGAGGTACTTTGCACTTCTTGCCCCCTTCACTCTGATAACTCTATGTGACTCTCACATCACCTTTCTTTCGGATGCCTTGTAACATTCCACCCCTGTACCCTAACCCCCCCCCCCCCAAAAACAAAACAAAACAAAACAAAACATGCTAGGAACCTTGCACTTTTTGCTTCCTCCACTTCGATAAATCTTTCCTGCTATCACTCTTTTTATCTTTTTAGGATTCTCTCTGTCCTATGTATTTTCTTTCCTCCCCTTTACATTCTCTTTGTTTCTCCCTCAGGTTAGTATTAGAATAAGTAAAATCCCATGAACAGAATGTAAACTGATTTCAGAGTGAGAGAAATCAATAAGAGGATGCTTCATTTCTGTGTTTATCTTTCCCTTCTCATCCCTTTTCTGTATTGTCTGTATAATTGTAAGCCTTTTTGGGCAGAGATGGTCTCTCACTACATGTTTGAACAGGGCTTAACACAATGGGACCTGAGGTGATACTTTAATATGGAGGGAAAAACAACAACACTTTCCAGTCTTAGATTAGAATTACAGTATCAGGGCCTGAGTGGTACACATGTAAAAGGATGTGCAGGCTGTAGTTTGAATCAAAGTGAGAGACTGGTGTGAAATGAATACATATGTTATGGCCTAAAACATATTGTAATACATTAAAATAATTTAAATCAAATTTTAAAAAAAACAAGCAGTGCCTGTTGACTGCCAAATGTAAAGAAAATCAAACTATTGTCTTGGTGTAAGAAACACCTGCAACCAGAGTTTGTAAAGCTAACTAGCTTTTGACAGCAGTAGCTTTTTTTCAGGGGCAAAGTATATTTTCCTTATTTCACTTTATTCAACCTGTTAGTTCAATGACTAGTTCACTTAAAGTTAAAAGAAACCAGCTGGGAGTTGAAAATGTAAAGTTTGTTTTCCTCTTGCATTCTTTGAATAAAAACTAGATGCATGAGGATGTGATCTACTGGTTCTAAAATCTTGAAGAACATGTCAGTTCAATTCACTGACTACAGATACTACTTTGATTGTTTAAGAAATCATTTAGTTTTAAATGACAAGCATGTTATAATAAACTTTGATAAACTTTTTTCTTATTTATCCAGCTCGTTTAAGTAACGGGTAATTTTATTTAGCAATTAAAACATTTTAAATGGTGTTTTTGTACATTTCTGATTAAATTGGAATTTAGAGCTTGACACAAATCACATACCAAAGAAAATTAAACATCATCTAGTAAAAAGAAAAAAGCATCACTCACCAGTTTATCAAATAATAAATGTAATATTTAAGAATCTAAATAAAAATAAATTACATTATATAATTGCTCAAATAAATGTGTATAGATATAGTGTGTCCTCCTGGTTAACAAAAAGAAGCTCCAAATTTAGTGTGAAGGCTATATTTAGCTGCAAATCAACATGTTTTAATGGTTACCAACCAATGAGAATCAGTCTTTAGGAAAATAACTAAAAAATACAAATGTAAAGCAAGATTAAAATCAGTTATTTAAATGAAGATTGCTTTCTTGCTGATTTAAATTATGATTTAAATCTGTGATTTATATCAATCTACCTTGATGATAACACTGAATCATTAGTGTTATGGTAATAACTGCACTCAGAATATGTCCTCTATCCTCAGTAAAAAGTGCTGTTACCTCTGGATAAAATATTTTTAGAAATTTTTAATTGAGCAATGATTTTCTTGATTGGACTGCAACTTTGGAGACTCAGTCAACCCCTTAAGGGTCTGTGTGTATTACAGATTTAAAAAGTTAGCAAAGAAACATTTCCTTAATCATCAACATCATCATCAGAAAGTGCCTTCACTTCAGATAATTCTCTCAGTTTCCCCTTCCTCACTCCCCAAATTGGAAAAATTCCCTAATTTGAAAAATTCAAAACAACTCATAGGGCTTAAAGGGTATCTTGTTGCTCAGACACCATATCACTTGGCTCATAGAAGAGCCCCTCCGTGAGCTAGGAATGGGAAACCAGTCTATGTAACAAGATGGTAATGCTATGTAACAAAACTGAACAACAAAAATCAGATGTTTTTATTAACTAGTAGCAAAAGTAACACCTAATATTATTATAATTGAAAAAATAGTGATTCCCATTGTTTTGAGGCTTTAATACAGTGAGGGGTGAAAAATACAAAAATAGGAAAATGTGGTTATGAAAGCACAAAGATTGGCAGGGGAACTCTGGAACAGGTGTAATATCTAAAAGTCCTTTTAACCTGATTAGATTTCAGGTTATTGCTTTTAAATAGGGTCAGGTTCAGAAAGTGAAAATGTTAGTGACTGGTATGAGACAGTGCTGGAAATTTGTCCTAACATACATCCTTTGAATTAATGGGAAGGCAGGGGATGAATATCAGTTCAGAGTTTGGCTCAGTGGGTCTTCCTTTGAAATGTTTTCTTGTGGAGTCCTATGCATCTCCTGTTAAGGTCCATCACAATTTTGCTACATATAGAAATGGGAGCATGACTGGGCCAAGAGTAAGAGAAAGGCTGATTACTTCAGATTTGTATCATGCACTTGAATGATAAAATGTACAATATTTATAATCCAGCAATACTAATTAACCTTTACAGATATTAACAGTTTATGGAGGGTAAGTTTCTTTATTTGAGAATTACATATGGGAAGATATTTTTTAAAAAGGAGATCTTTAATTAGTCTGTTTCTTGGATTATCATTGATTATTTGGTGTTGCTTGTGTCAAAGTTAGATTCAGGACTCACGATTTGTCAGACCACTCTGTTTTATTAGCAAAGCGCTCTGCTAATACACCCAGATTATGTGTGAGTGCCATGCAAGGCTTAACCTACTTTATTTATACAGATAAAAAGGGTGCAAACTTAACAAGATAAAGGGAACAGAACTGATCAGTTTACTTGGGACTAGACACGCATATCTTATTTTCTTATTAACTCTTACCAATCTCCTGCTAATGTCCCACCATTAGCTTAATTGGACCCATATTTCCATACCTTAATGTTTTTTCTTCCTGACAACTTTATTTCAACATTTCTCATTCCTGCTTAAAGGAATTTATAGCCCACTGAATCAAGTAGCCTTAGACTTCTCTCTCATTCCATGTGTCTTCTGTGTTAAAGAGAGAAGGAGAAATAGGTGTGGCATTGGGTCATGATGAACAGATAATCATAGCAATAAATTCTAGTATTCAGGTCTAGTTTTTTGTGTTACCTAGAAAATATAGGTTATGTCACTGGAATATTAAATATGAAGCAAATTTATTTTTAGTTACAACTTTGTGTACTGAACTTGGAGTTTATTATCTGAGATTTATAAATTTAACTCACATTAACATTGATCCAAAGGAGAATGGATCTCTTAATGCCTAATTTTCTAAGAAAAAATGTGAAGTACAGATTCATTTCCCTCTGCCCTTCAAATAACATGAATTGTGTTTGGTTTGTTTTTATTAATAGAAATGCAGTCCTGAAGAAAGTGCTTCCTTCTTCAGTAAGATAACATATTCCTGGTACAGCAGGTGAGAATTTAAGTTATTTATTGGTGCTTATGCACAGTTGGTTTAGGCACAAGTCATACATGCATTCCATCCATTTATGCAGCTTGGCATTTTAATCCAGAATGAGAATGCTGTTAAAACAGCTTTCTAAAGCCAGAGTTTACAATTACTATAAGTCACTTCTTAACAATTACTTCCTAATGTACTGGTCCTGTAATTCTAGACACATACTAATGTTTTAGGTTGCCTGATTCTTAATAGTAACAAACAGATAATGTTTAGCACTTTAATTAACAGTTATAAAGTGCTCTAAGTCAGTGGGAGCTATTCACAAGATCTCCTTCATTAGAAAATAGACATGTATGTTTCTCAGTATTGTGTGTGGCAATACAATTACAAGAGTAAATATTTTAGGGTCTGGCTACACTGGCACTTTACAGCGCTGCAACTTTCCTGCTCAGGGATGTGAAAAAACACCCCCCTGAGCACTGCAAGATACACAGCGCTGCAAGCTACACCCGTAGAGGATGTGGTTTACGTGCAGCGCTGGGAGAGCTCTCTCCCAGCACTGGCGCTCCAACCACACTCACACTTCAAAGTGCTGCCGCGGCAGCGCTTTGAAATTTCAAGTGTAGCCATACCTTTAGTGTGACCTACAGAGAATTAGCCAAGTAACCCTGTTAATCAGTTATATGACTAATTTCCTGTGTGTTCTTCTTTAATGTTTGTTCTCTTCTTCCCTCCAAGTCATGTGTCATTCTAAACAAGTGATTAAAAGAACCCTCTCCTCTTAGGTATAGCATACCTTCATATGAACTGAAAGCTCAGCTACTTCAGGTTGGGCTACCTACTGTCATTTAACGTTCAGTAGGATATTTCAAGAAACTTCACATGTTTTGTCTCCTGACTGTTACTCATTACTAGCACTTCTTCTACATCATGTGCTTCGTTTGGAAATACTGTCAGTCAAAATAAACAGTAAGGCATGTAAGTGTATAGTGTAAGCCTATAGTCCTGAGAGAGAGGAATATTAATAATATGATTAAAGTCGGTTTACAAGTAACAGTTGCTTTTTGCTTTGTTCTACATTACTATTGTAATATTCTTAAACTTTAGTATCTGATTCTTTTTGCTTAGCCTAATTTCAAGCTTTCGAACTGTTGCCGGCACAAAGTGCCCGAAGCCAAGCAACAGCGGGGGGGGTCTGTCGCCCAGTGTGCCGCGCCAATAAACACACCAGGGTGGAAAAGCAAACCAAGTTTATTTGAGATCTCAAAGCGTTGCAGGGAGACTGACGCCTCAAACCAAGCACACTGATACAAGCAGGTTTTATCTTTTATATCCCATGAGAACTTTTCTCGCTGACTAGCTTATCCCCCACTTCCCCTCCCTCTCCTGTCAGCTACAGCATTTTCTTCTCACATACTCTTTTGTCTTCCCCCTTCCTCCTCCTCTTTCTGCTGCAGGGACATGTATGCTGTATCTAAAAGCGGCCTTGAAACTTGTTTCAATTTAGCTCCAGTGTGTTACAGCAGGGAACTGGCTGTTACAATCAGAAAACTAACTGCTGACATTACATTTTACAGCTATTAACATATGAGGTTACACAGAGTGTTGAACATGGAGGAACAATGGTTCACTGAGGCCTACAACAGGAGGGCTTCATTGACACTCGTGGTCTACCACCCTCCCGAGTTACCTAGGGTTATACCTGGTAACACCAACAACATTGTATGGTGAAAACCTAACTCCATTAAAGTTAATGGGAGTTTTGTCATTGATTTCAGTGGACCTAGGATTTAATCCATGATCTTGAATACAGTAATGTTGCAAGTTAAAAGTTTTCAGTTCTCACACAATTTGCATAAAATTTATAATTCCTCATTTTTATCACAGATATAAACTTATGAATATTAAGTTCACAACTTTCTTCAAAAATAGGAAGGTCCAAATTTTCTTTAAGGTTTTGATTTTCTTGTCTGCCACTGCAAAACTTGGTGATGGAAAAGGTTACCCGTGTGGTTTATATACACGCATATATGCTATAATCTCCTTGTGGGAGCTTTTTAGGATTTCTGTAAAATAGTTCCTCACAACTTGTTGCAATTTAAACTCTAAGTGTCCTTATTGGAGAGCCCTAAAAGATTTATTTAAAATGATGTCTTAGTAGATAACATTTTAAATAAATCATGTATTACTCTCCAGTAAAGTGTAGTTGCAGTCTTCTGAGTCCTGGAATATTAGAGAGACAAGGTGGGCATAGATGACTCATGCGTCCCCATACTTGTGGAGCACAATCTAAAGAGGAGGACATGTGACCGCCTCACGTGTCTCCTCTCCCCAGTGACCCCCCGCCCTGTGCCCAGTGGGGGGCTGCCATACTCCCCCTCCCCCAATGTTACCTGTAGGGGGAGGCTCTGTCCTCTCCCCACATGTCCCCTCCAGCATGTTTGGCTGCTTTCCTTGGCAGCCAAGTGGGGAGTGGGACGGAGCCACTTGTGCCTGAGAGAACCTGGCTGGGAGGCAGTGGCAGCCTGCACCCTGCCCTGGCTCAGCTGCCAGGAACAGGGGCTGAACATGCTGGGAGGTACAGGGAGGCTCCGGCTCGCTCAGCCTCTGTCAGCAGGGCCTGCGTGGGGGGCAGGGACAGGGGCCGAGCAAGCAGGAGCCCCTCTCCATCCCTGCTCCTGCTGAAGCTCCGAGCCCTGGGAGGTGTGTCCTGTGGGGTGAAGCCCCAAGACCCCTCTCTTCATGTTACCTGGAGTTCTTTCAACCCAAAGTGCTTGGTAACTTTTACTTTGCGCAGGGAGGTGTCAGGAAATAAATCAGGGGAGTCACGGCCATCCAACCGATAGATGGCTGGCACAAACAGGACAACACAAGAGTGCTTTCACTTAAAGCTAAACTTTACTAGTCTCAAGCACTTACACTTGCCTGCAACAAGATTAGTGAAACACCCCCAACCCTTGATAATTACCAAAGCTGAGTGTGGCTCTCGAGTGGCCCTGGGTACGTCTACACTACAGGATTATTCCGATTTTACATAAACCAGTTTTGTAAAACAGATTGTATAAAGTCAAGTGCACACGGCCACACTAAGCACATTAATTCGGCGGTGTGCGTCCATAGTCCGAGGCTAGCGTCGATTTCCGGAGCGTTGCACTGTGGGTAACTATTCCATAGCTATCCCATAGTTCCCGCAGTCTCCACTGCCCATTGGAATTCTGGGTTGAGATCCCAGTGCCTGATGGGGCAAAAAACATTGTCGCAGGTGGTTCTGGGTACATGTCGTCAGGCCCCCTCTCTCTCCCTCCCTCCATGAAAGCAACGGCAGACAACCGTTTCGCACCTTTTTTCCTGGGTTACCTGTGCAGACACCGTAGCAGGCACCATGGAGCCTGTTTTGCCTTTTTGTCACTGTCACCGTATGTGTAACTGGATGCCGGCTGACAGAGGCGATACTGCAGCGCTAACAGCAGCAGCATTCATTTGCTTTGCATGATATAGAGACGGTTATCAGTCATTCTGTACCATCTGTGTCCAATTGTAAATTGGCAATGAATGAATGGTTATTCGTACGTTCTGTACTGTCTGCTACTAATCATGGGTGCCCCTGGCTGAGGTCAAGCCGGGGCACAAAGCAAAAATGGGAATGACTCCTCGCGAGTCAATCCCTCCTTAATGGTATCTAAAAATAGTCAGTCCTGCTAGAAATGGGGCAAGTAACTAGAGAACCAGTGTACAGAGAGCACAGCTGCTCCGTGTCAGATCCGAGAAATGATGAGCTGCATGCCATTCACGGGAGTGCCCCTGAACACCCCACCGTTTGCTTCACCCTCCTCCCCCAACTTCCTTGGGCTGCCGTGCAGTGTCCCCCCCAATTAGTGTCACGAATTTATAAGAATGCAGGAATAAGAAACATGGTTTGTTGTGATAAAATGAGGGGGAGGCAGCCTCCCATCTGGCTGCTATGATAGTCCAGGCAGACATTAAGCGGTGTGCCGGGAGAGGACCAGCATCCTTCTGCTATGATAGTCCAGGCAGTACAAATCTTATTTACACATGGAAAGGGAGGGTCTGATGGAGCTCTAGCCCCCAGTGCTATGATGAAAGACGGTTGTACCAGCCGTTCTGTACATCTACTGGGAAATGACCAGTAATCATCTATATTTTACCCAGGTGCTTCCGGCAGCCCACTGAGGCCAAATGGGAGCACTCAGCAGCTATCAAGCATATTGTACATCTGCCACCAAGGGAGGAAGAGGAGCGGATAGGCCTTTACTGGCCGCAAGCAATCGCGTCTACCAGCAAGCATTCAGTACACAATAGGTGACATTAAAATAAAGTCAGAACAATTTTTTTCATTTTTTTCACGTGCGGGGGGAGGAGTAAATTGACGAGCTATTCCCTGAAACCATAGCTGGACAGTGTGTTTGAACCTACAGGCATTGGGAGCTAGACCAAGAATCAAATACTTTTTGGAGACTGCTTGACTGTGGGGTAGCTGGAGTCCTGAGTATCCGCCTTCTCCCTCCATGAGTGTCCATTTGATTCTTTGGCTTTCCATTACACTGTGACGCAGCATCTGGCTGTAGACTGGAGATTTTTTCAACGCTTTGGAATTTTGCTCTTGTAACGGAGCTCTGATAGAATCAGATTGGTCTCCCTATACAGCGACAAGATCCAGTATCTCCGCGTACGCCATGCTGGAAGTCTTTTTGAATTTGGACTTGCATTGCCCACCCGTGCTGATCAGAGCTCCACACGGGCAAGACAGGAAATGAAATTCAAAGTTGGCGGGGCTTTTTCCTGTCTAACCTGGCCACTGCATTTTCTGATTTCAGGATTGCTGTCCAGAAGCGGTGCACAGTGGGGCACTGTGGGATACGCCCGGAGGCCAATACCATCGATTTGGCGCGCACACTAAACCCTAATCCGATATGGTAATAACCGATTTTAGCGCTACTTTCTTGTGGGGAGGAGTACAGAAGCCAATTTAAAAAGAGCCCTTTATATCGATATATAAGGGCCTCATAGTGTGGACGGTGCGGCGTTAAATCGGTTTAAACGCTGCTAATCGGTTTTAAACGCGTAGTGTAGACCAGGCACAGTGTCAGCCTGTCCTGCCGGTGGGGAACAAGAAGAATGCATCCAGAGAGAGAGAGACCAGTCCCCAAAATGATCCCTTATTTATACATTAGTAATAGAATGACATGGCGTTTAAAAAACTTGTTAAGTAGGCATTTCAATATCAAGCAAGAGGCTCCTTCTGATTATTGATAAATAAAAAAGAAAAAAATGATTGGAATATACAAATTCTCCTAAACTGGAAGGGAACCTTGAAAGGTCAATTGAAGGTCTGCAGCCCTGCCTTCACTAACAGGACCAAGTACTGATTTTTGTCCCAGATCCCTAAGTGGCCCCCTCAAGGATTGAGCTCACAACCCTGGGTTTAGCAGGCTAATGCTCAAACCACTGAGCTGTCCCTCCCCCTAATAACCAGGTGTGGGTTTTTCCAGAACTTGCAGCCTTGAGACCTCAATAGACATTCCTGGGGCATAGCCTACTCTTTGAAAACGCATGTATAAGCAACTTCAACACAATTCTTATCAGGAAGGACAAGCTGCCCTTTCCGTGGCACCCAAAATCCCATCCCCTCCTGCCTTGGTTAAGCTGAGATTACTGAATAGCCAATTTACAGCTTGCTGACTAGGCCACCTTGAACAATAAGCTATAGTGGTTCAAGCATTTACTGGTATGCCAAAGTCTCCCCATACACTCACTGGGCAAAAGCCCCTTCCCCACCACTCTGCTGCAAGGCAGAGGTCTGGAGCTTCCTCCACCCTCCCTTCCCAGGCCTGGTAGGTGGAAAATGGGATGGGGGCATGGAGGATTCCACAAGCCACACTTTAACTGTAAAAGAGCCGCATGCAGTTTAGCCACCACTGTAATAAGCCATAAATTCAGCGTTTCTGATCAGTGCATGATTTTTTGTCTCTAGCAAAGTAATTAATTTAAGCACCCAGGCTCGTCTTTTGAAAGTGTTGTGGAGCTTTCCTTTGAGGATGAGAACTGAGAGGTCAGAAATCGCTTTGTGAAAAGTATTCGCCCAGAGGTGATGGGATGTTTTTGTCTTTTATCATTTTCCTGCGTTAGTTCGTTTGAGGGCATAGTGATTGTCTGGTTTCACCCACATAGTTGTTATTGGGGCACTTAGTGCACTGGATGAGGTATGCTACATGTTGTGATAGGCATGTATAGGATCCCTGGATCTTGAAAAGTGTGTGTTGGGGGTATTGATCACTGTAGCAGTGGAGATATGTCTGCAGGTTTTGCATCGGCTCTTCAGGCAAAGTCTGGTGCTGCTTTGAGTTTGTATGTCCTGGTTTGCTGGGAGCTTGCTTTTGATGATGAGCTTGGAGAGGTTGGGAGGTTATCTGAAAACCAGAAGCAGGGGCATTCAGGAAAGATTTCTTTCAGGATGGGATCTCCATCGAGTATGGGTTGTAGTTTCTTGATGATACACCATCTGGGTTCCAGTGTGGGATTGTATGTGATGACTAGGGATGTGTAATCAGAGGGGATTTTATTTCTGTATTGAAGCAGGTTTTCTCAGGGTATTTGGGTGGCCTGTTCCTTGATGTGATCTACTTCTCTGGTGGAGTGTCCTTGTTTGGCAGAGGTGATTTTAAGTGTGTTTAGGTCTATATCTGTGACTTTCCCCTCTGAGCATATTCTGTGGTATCTGAGTGCTTGGCTATAGATAACAGATTTATTGGTATGTTTGGGGTGGCTACTAGATCTATGAACGTGCTTGTGGGGGGTCCGTGGTTTTCTTTTATATGGTTATCTGAGTGGTTCCATTGTTTAAGATGATGATGGTGGCCAGGAAATTGATTCTAGTGTGAGTGTGTTCCAGGGAGAGTTTAATGGATAGGTGGTGGTTGTTCAAGTTGTGGTGGAAATCTATGAGGGAGTTTAAGCTGTTTGTCTGTATCTGTTCCACCTTACATTTTTGCCATGATGCTAGCAGTTCCTTTCCCAGACCTGAAGAAGAGCTCTGTGGGGCTCAAAAGCTTGTCTCTGACTAACAGAAGTTGGTCCAATAAAAGATATTGCCTCACCCACCGTGTCTCTCCAGTAAAGGACACTTAGAGATTAAACAATGTTAGGCTTCTGCAGTCTGAACAGGGAAATCACAAACTGATTATTATATAACTAACTCATAACATTTCATCATGCTTCCATGGAACCCAGAATGAGATGAAGGCAATCTGGGGCTATAGGCACAACTCAAAATGGGCCCTTCAATGTACTCATCTGTCTTTTGGGGAAGCACCAGAATTCAGAATTGAGACCAGTGTGGCAGTTCACTGCTTGTAGAATTATTGTTTCAGGTTCTCTCCTGACTCAGACAGGTATCGTTATACTCAGGTCACTTTTTCAAAATTTTCTTTGAATACCTGATGTCTAGAAACTTTTTTTTTTTAATGAATGCTGAAATTCTGATCTCACCACCTGACTCCAGGAGTTGGGACTCTAAGCAATGACTTAAAGTATGTGTACCTTAATCTTGCCATGTTGGGACTCCGGTAGACCTATGCAGTGACATCTGATTGATTCATTTCTGTTGCTTTCCAAACTTTTGGAACTTCCTTAAAAAATTAATTGACTTTGACATCAGCATTCATTTTTGTAGATTCTCCCATTTGGTTGCTCTGCCCGCTGTCCAGCCAGTCATGCTCCCAAAACTTACAGGTTCCTTTCATTGTTCTTGTGGGGGGATTCCTGTGGGTTCAGGGTGATTACGACCATTATTTACACCCATTTCAGCTCTTTTATTTCTAACAGCAAAGGAGATAATATGGCCAAAAATTTAAACAAATCAAGATCTGTTGTAAGCTTATTGTAGACTTATACTAAAACCCAATTTCTGTTTGTCCCCGAGTACCCTGGTTAAGGATGAGTCACAGCAGAGTGGAATCCTATTATAAAGAAAAACATTTTCTCTGTAGATCATCGTAAGTGGACGGTCACTAACAAGATTTGCTGTTGAAATAACTAGAAATTTTTATTCTCCTTAACTTCATAACTACAAATGGATGCTGAAATGCAGGTTTTCCTCATTGAGGGTGTTCAGGTCTGGGGATTTCAGTTTCAGTATAGTCAAGTTGACTTTAGGTGGGGTCCACAATTTTGCCTTTTATATTATACATACTCTATTTATTATTGTGAATGTAGAGTTTATTTATAAGTATTGTATTATGTGTATAAAGCTTCTCAGTTAGGATTCCTGTTTGATTTGGCTGCTTTGTGTTTCTTGTAATAGTTCACTTGTTAAAGTGATTATTTTCCTTTCAGAATAATAACTTTAGGCTACAAGAAACCATTGGAAAGAGAGGACCTGTTTGAATTGAATGAAAGTGACTCTCCGTATACTGTATGTCCTAACTTTGAAAAGCATTGGAGGAAGGAACTCTTAAAGGCAACAAAAGGATTAAAGGTAATGATGATAGCAATAAGTAACATCACTAACCATTACCTTTTTCTAAATTTATATTGGGCATCCCAAAAAATCCTTGTCAAAACTTAAGTAATTCTTGTAAAGATTTAAACCAAATATCTTCAGAGCCCCCCATAGATTTCCATACAGTCTGCCCTCCCTTGACTGGTGCAGTAGTTCAGAATACTAGACAAAAGTGCTTCAGTGTATATGTTTAGTTCCCATTAGCAATGGTAATGAGTCTTGCTCGAAGCCAGTGGTTTTCAACCTGTTGTCTGCGGGTCTCTGTGGGTCCACAGACTATGTCAAAGGGGTCTGTGAAAGATGAATATAAAAATACGTTTCAGCTCCCAGAAAAGGGAAGTGGTGTCATTACCATATATGCCCACAGTTTAGCACCCTTTCTCACTCTGCATCAAATGCCGTGCTGAGCACATGCAACATTTATATTTGAATTCTGTTCGGTCAATTTTCAGTCTAAAACTTCTATGGTAGGGGTCCGCGGACTACAGGTTGAATTTCCAAAGGAGTCCACACCTCCATTTGAAATTTAGGAGCCCACAAATGAAATAAGGTTGAAAATCACTGCTCTAAGCAAAAAACAATTGTAGAAGGTTCTGGCAACACTTGTGCACCATTGCAAGGACTGGTGTGTGTAGCTGCAAGGTGTATTAAAACCATTAGTAAGATTTTGTAGTGTAGAGCAGGCTTCAGTGTAATGTTTTAATTAAATTTCCTGGGTTGTTGTTTTGTGGTTGCTGTTTGTGGGTTTTTTGTTTATGTTTGAAGTTTCATATATGGATTTTTTTTTTCCTAACGTGTTTGGCTAGATCGGTGTAGGCAACCTGTGGCACGTAAGCTGATTTTCAGTGGCACTCACACTGCCCGGGTCCTGGCCACCGGGCCGTGGGGCTCTGCATTTTATTTAATTTTAAATAAAGCTTCTTAAAAATTTTAAAAACTTTACATATAACAGTAGTTTAGTTATATATTATAGACTTGTAGAAAGAGACCTTCTAAAAAAGTTTAAATGTATTAGTGGCACGCAAAATCTTAAATCAGAGTAAATAAATGAAGACTCGGCACATCACTTCTGAAAGGTTGCCGACCCCTGGGCTAGACACTGCAGGAATACCATAACCTTAGGAAGTCTATATGAAGAGTCTCTGTCCTGAGAGTCTTAGGAGCACACAATGCTCACCGTTCCCAATAAGGCAGACAAACTTTTCTTGATGACCAGTCATGATCAGATCATAGGGGACTTTGGCTTCTGCATGATATGGTCAGCAGGGTGTTGAGCTCTGGCAGCTCTGATCTTGGGGCTGTGCCCCATAGTTAGGTTCCAAAAGGCTTCAGACCTTACAGGGACATTTCTGGATGCCATCTTTCTAACCCCAGCTGATTTGTGGAAAGTATTTCCCTCCCCTCCCACCCCCCTCGCTCTTGTAATACCCAAGAAGGGCAGATTTGTTTTTGCTCAGACTTTATCAGAATATTCATTTTTAATTAGAGACTTAACTTGGAAAATTTCAGTGTGCCAGGTTAAGCTTTAGAAAGTTAATTAGCAACTGACATCACACCGTTAGAATAAAAATTCTTAGGCAACCTTAAATAAAGCAGTTGCTACAACTTCCACTGTAAAGCAAAAAGTACAACTTCTTACTTATCTGGATCTATATACAGTACAAAAGGCTTCCTCCAACACATCTAACAGATTTTTGTGCATTCCAACTTTCATTTTTGAGGAAGACTTTTTCTGTTGAAGGCCTACCCATGGTAATAAATTGCCTTTTTGTGATACTGAAAGATGATTGCAGAAACTTTATTCCCCCTTTCGTAAAGGATTACTAGATAGTCTAAATTATTTTTGCACAGAAATATTTCTACCCTTCCCCCTCACTGAGTTGAAAGAAGTATGTTCCACAGGATCATAGGTGTGCCCATTGCTCTAGAGTGACACTCTGCATTTTTGTGTTAAAATCTTCGTCTTAATTTTGTGTCTTTCTTTTGTAAATTGGCAGGCTCCTTGTGACAAAGGGGTGATATCAGAGAAAGGAAGTTTCCAGAAACCATCTCTGCTTTATCCCCTATGGCAAACATTTAGATTTTTATTGATTAAAGTTGCCGTTCTGAAAGTTGCAGCTGATATTCTGGCCTTCATGAGTCCACAGATAATGAAGTAAGTTTTTTTTAATGTGTTCCATTTTGTGTTCAGGACAGCAATAATAATGAAACTAAAGGATTCCCAATATCAATTTAGTTCTGCTAACACAACTTTTTAGTGGCAAGGTTTATTAGAGGAAATGTTTTGGTAACTTAAAATTATCCACGTTACATATTTTTATAAGATTTTTGAGGGATTAACAAACTTCCTCTAAGAATGTTTTAATGCCTGTTTGTGACCAACATAAACAAAAGATACTTCTGATATTTACAGGCTGAGATGTTAGGTCATTAAGAAAAGGTCATTAAGAAATGAGTCCCTGACTGAATTCCACTCAGCCCGTGTCCTTGCAGATTTTATGCAGCCGTTCCCTGAAGTTATTGAAATGCAAATATTGATAGTCACTGTTTGACAGTTCTAGCTTGAGTTTGTAATTTCCTTCATGCATATTTTCTTAAATATTTGGCTGATTGTTTATTACATCTATAGAACTAAATAGCATTCTGTCAATAAACACCAATTAGGGAGCTCCTTCCTGCCTTGCATTGACATAATATCATAGTACAGGAGCTAATAAGGTGAAAAAATGTGGATTAGTTATGAATTATGAACCCTATTGACAGCAGAGATGCATTTCTCTCTTTGCGATGTTACATGGCTGAATATGATGACACTCAAGTCTATGTTGCTATTGATATTGAAATATCAGATGTTATTACTGTATTAAAGAAAACAATGAAATATTTAAAAGTGTGTGTGTGTTGGGGGGAAGCATGAGTTACAGGAGCTTAAAAAAAAAAGAAAAAAATCACTGTGCAAATTATCCTTTTCCATACAATGCGACAAGGAAGAAAGTATGGAACTACAAATACACTCGAAGTGGCTCATCTCCTGAGAGGTGGGGCAAAGGTTTCCTCTCCCAGGAACACAAGATAGAAACCACCAGAAAAGAGAGTGGCTCATGGAGTTAGCCAAATTTCCTCCCTCAGGGCTGTCAACCTGTATCTCTAAAGGATTATTGTATTATAGAAAATGAGTACATGTCTTATTAAAAATTAAAAAAAATGCAGAGGATTGTGGGGAGGAGGAGGAAATGAAGGAGACATTTTAGTCACCAAAGTATGTTTTTAAAATGTACTTACCGAACGTAGCAGCTTAGTGTGTCATGTATTGAAAGGAGGCTCATCAGCCTTTCCTCAAACAAGGATGTCTCATAAGATCTTGACTCCGAAGTAGATTTCAGGTCAGCTGTGTAAGCAGCCCCATATGACTTAATTAGAGCAGATACACTATATAGCAATTACTCCGTGAACAATACTTTACTGCTTAGCATGATTTACTGTAAATGCTCCCTAATAATGTATTTGTTCAAGCTAAGAAATTATATTTTTAAAATTTCATAATTCAGGTAATATACCCAGTTGTGTTATGAAGTGATTGGCAACTTTTTAAAAAAATGCTTCAAGTGAAATTGCTGTGACAGTCATGAAACTGCTATGTAATGATCTAAGAATACTGAGATGGAGCAATTTTATTAATGCTGTATGTGACCTGGGCAGTGAGGTAAAGTTACTGTGTAACTGGCATGGATTTATTAGAATTTCCTGAATGTCAGAACTGATTTAACTTACATTGGAGGTAGTGGAATGTTTATCGTATGCTTAAAATGTTAAAATTCAGTAGGGTCTGTGCATGAAGGCAATACAATGGCTGTCCAGAGAAGAACATCCAGGCACTTGAAACACAATGGGGCAAAGTGTTACCCTCAAGGATCCTGTGTCCTATTTCCAACAAACTGCAAACCGGTTATAAAGTCCTTCTCTGGAGAGGAAGTGAGTGGTTAATTTTCAGGTGCTGCCCAAGGGGAGACAGGCTGACAGTAAGAGAGACTTTGAGGATAAATCTGAAAGAGTTGGATCTTTCCCCATATCCATGGAATGCTAAGCCTTAGGAACAGACAGGCAAGAGTGTAACCTTTTTCTTTGTTTTGTTTTGTTTTTTTGTTTTTTTGACCGTTACATTTCAGAGAGAAATCTATTGTTCTAATAATTAATACTCTGCTTTAAAAAAACTGTCTGATCACAACTGTCATTATTCTTGGAAGGAACAGAATTGTAGGGTCTGCATGTACATCAGACCTGCTGAGGCAATCTAGGGTGGCCATGTGTCTGGCTTTCGACTGGAAAGTCTGGTAGAAAAGGGGACCTGACGGTATCCGGTCACATCTACTGACCGGACACCCAAAGTCCAGTTATTGCAGGTGGGGGAGGTGGGCTTGCACTGGGTCATCGCTTGTGCCAGCCCCTACTCAGCTGGGGCCGCCCCCTACCTGCGTCAGGCAGCTGCAGCTTCCAGCCCTGCTTCACAGGCGAGTCCCTTCTGACCCGGGTGGCAGGGGGTAGGAGGGGAAAAGCAGCGAGTGACTGGGGGAGGGGGAAGAAGGAGTGGATGGGGTGGGGCATCAGGGGAAGAGGCGGGGCAGGAGCTTGGGGGAATAGGTGGGGCAGGGGCAGGGCTTTGGGGGAAGAGGCAAGGCAGGGGTGGGGTTTCGGGGGGTCTCAGGTAAGCGAGGATGGGGTGGTGGTAGGGTCTCGGGTAAGCAGGGGTGGGGTTTCGGGGGGTCTCAGGTAAGCGAGGATGGGGTGGTGGTAGGGTCTCGGGTAAGCAGGGGTGGGGTTTCGGGGGAAGAGGCAGAGCAGGGGAGGTTCTGACACTCTTGCTGGAGTGTTTGGTTTTTAAATATTACCAGGGTGGCAACCCTAAGGTAATCATGGTTGATACACAGGGAACTGCAGTGCAATGCCTGGTCTGAGAGTGGGAGAACTGTGTGATTCATCCTAAGAGACAGGCAACTGCTAGGGGGCTTGAGAACTGAGAGGGAGTGTACATAGAGGGGAATCAGAGGGGCGGTTAGCCCAGGAACTGTGACAAATGCGAAGGGAAGCCCAACTGTGCAATCTATGTTTAAGAATTTCAAAATTTAGAATCTGAATCAAGAGCTAAAAACAAATGAAGTGCAAAGCTAATTGAAGGCTGATGCTCAGACTAACTCAAAAGGTACATATTAAGTGTTAGCTTAAATTCAGAGTCAAAACTCTGAACTTCCATGCTTTTGTTGCTTAGATGTAGATTTTTCTTGTTTGCTGGAGCAGCTGAACAAAAAAGAAAAACCTACATCCCAGTCACAAAAGCATGGAAGTTTTGTGATATAACAACTACAATTCAGGTTTAACGGAAGACTGAAAATGACTCTGCCATGGGAGAGAAGGAAGTGATTTTTATCAACAAAGGGAAGGTGTTTAACACAGTTGTTCACCTGGTTGGTTATCAGAGAATTTATGAACATAAGTGATTAGTGTTAACCTTTAGACTGTTGCGGCTGCCACCCTCAACTATGGAACAATTTGTGCTAAAAATTAACCTGGCTGAGAGCTGTATCTGTGATTGTCTGAAAGGAAATGTTAGAATGACACCATCAGGTACTCTATATTAGTGTTTCCCAAACTTGTTCCGCCGCTTATGTAGAGTCAGCCCCCTGGTGGTCTGGGCCAGTTTGTTAACCTGCTGCATCCGCAGGTCTGGCCGATCGCAGCTCCCACTGGCCATAGTTCGCTGTTCCAGGCTGCTGGAAGCAGTGCGGGCTGATGGAGCCACGATCAGCCGGACCTGCAAACGCAGCAGGTAAACAAACCAGCCCGGCCCGCCAGGGATTTTCCCTACACAAGTGGCGTAACAAGTTTGGGAAACACTGCTCTGTATTGTTTATTACACTCACTGGTTAGTAGTAGTGTGTTTTCAAGCTAGTAACAAAAGTTAATTTTGACTTCTGATTTTTTTTATACTTTGCCATTTGGCAAACACTGATTTTTTTTTTATTCTATATTTCTAACAAAAAAAGGTAGATTTTTTTTTTAACCACCCTGTATTTGTGCTCCGTTACCAGTGAAATCAGCAGCAATGTCCCTCTCCGTGAAAAAGCATTTGAGAATTGTTTCAAAGGTAGCACAGCAGCACACAGATGAATGCTCTTCCATCCACCCCCCATTTTGAGTATCCTAGTTCTCCACTGTCTTGCACCTTTTAGACTCATTTTGACCTGTGCAAAGTGGATATAATAACTACACAGATTGTAAATATATCAGTTTTACTGAACCCATTTGCCAGATGCAAATTGTTGATTAATTCACAGATTTTAAAACTTTGTATTCCTTCATTCGCAGGGAAATGATAACTTTGTTTGAAAATCACTCTGATTTACACTGGAAGGGATATGGCTATGCCATTGCTCTTCTTGTCGTGGTTGTCTTGCAGACACTTGTCCATCAGTTATACCAGCGTTTCAATATGCTCACCGCTGTCAAAATTAAGACTGCTGCTGTTGGCCTGATATACAAAAAGGTAACCACTTCTTCTGACATTACCCCCTAACCTCTAAAAAGGGCAAATGTCTCATTTCTGAAAGATAGAAGTGCTACAAAAACAAAGATGTTGTAGATTGATGAGAATATCAATAAAGATGCCTAAACTATAACTGGAACACTAAAAACAGCTGAAGTTAATATTTCATGTTTCCATTCGAAGAGTCCCATCCTACAACTAAATGGGGGAAGCTGTGCCTCAGTACAGAATGCGTAAAGATATAGGGGTCTGCCAGGGCAGGGCAGGTTGCGGGATTGGGAGCTACCCCCCTGTTCACTTGCTTACTGTTCTCTGAAACTTTTTTTTCCTAACCTGAAATTTTCCAGCCTTGTGTAAAGGCGGAGGGCTGTGCATGTGTCTGCATGTATGTGTTGTTAAGTTTGAACAAAAATGATGCATCCATTTTTGAGCAAAAATAAGGCTGAATTCCCCTCCATCCCTAGCCCTTTTTAAAAAATAAGAACTACTTATGCAACCTTTCCTTAAATTGCTCTAGCATTGAAGTGGTGGGAGCAGAAAGCTGAAATTTTGGCCAGGAAATCTCCTCTCTAGGGGAGAAAGTTGAGATCTTCAACATTTTAGTGAAAACTGGGTTTGATTTGGCACAGCAGTGCTATTCTGAAAGTTGCAGTATGCACAATAGTTTAGGAACTGTTGTGGTTTTTTAAAATAACTTTCACCTGATGTTTTAGGTGAACTCTGCAAATGTGTGCATAGCTAATACCAGATTGTAGTAAAACATGTAGAGGGCCCTGTCTCATCCAGGGAAAGGGGGCTTAGGTGCTAACAAAGCTCAAAGCTGGAGAGAGAGAAGCTATCTCTATAGCTGGTCTGTGTGGAGTTTGTGAGCTGCAAAATATTTGCTGTCCTGTAGTGCACAGCAAATGAGGCAATGATGCTTTCTTTTTAATTTACTTCATTTTGTAACTGTACACTTTGGTTTCTTGCTGCTGTTGCAGGCTTTAAGCTTAGCTAATTCTTCACGGAGAAAATATACAACTGGTGAAATTGTTAATTTGATGTCAGCAGATGCCCAACAACTTATGGAACTGACCATAAACCTCAACCTTCTATGGTCAGCGCCTTTTCAGATCCTGATGGCTATAGTCTTTCTCTGGCAAGAACTGGGCCCATCAGTGCTAGCAGGTGTTGCAGTGCTCGTTTTGGTTATACCTATAAATGCTTTTGTTGCTGCAAAAGTAAAACAGCTGAGGGTAAGAAATCTAAATGTAAATACTGACAAAATTGTGATGTTACAATGAAGAGCTGATTTTTTTAAACATGAGTGTAAAACTAATGTAGGCACAAAATAACCAAAGTCACAGCTCTCTTCGTTGGAGGGGGAGCTTTCAATATCTAATCAATCAATATTTAGATCACTAAACTTCATCTATAAACAAAAAACAATAAAGAGAAGTGATTCTGTTTATCTGTAGAAGTGTTATAGGCCCTGATCCTACAAACACTTATGCATGTGCTTAACTTTACACACAAGTCATCCTATTCAACTCATTGTTGGCAAATTTGGGGCAATAGTTAGGATTTCTGGTTTTAGGTCAAAACTGACTAAAATACCAACAAAATAGTAAGGTGTGTTTTCAGGAGCTTTATTATCAAATAAAATGGAAGTCAAAAATCCAAAGGCCCGAATCCTACAACTACTGCAGCCATGTGGAGTGCTAAATAGGGTGATCAGATTTCCCAAATTTATAGGGATAGTCCCGATATTCAGGGCTTTGTCTTATATAGGCAACTATTTCCCCCCACACTGTTTCCTGATTTTTCATATTTGCTATCTAGTCATCTGAAGCGCTATTGAGTCAGCAACTGATTTGGGCCTAAGTCTTTCTTTTCCCTGTTTGCAGTTTTCTTTAGGGGTGAAGAAGGAAAAGGAAATAGGACAGGTAGCCCATATGTTTTTGGGAGTTAATCTCCAGGAGCATAGGATGTTGACCTAGATGTTACATGCCTTCACTTCTGTCAGTAAAGAGCAGGTCTTAAAAAAAATCATATGCCTAAAGATAAACACCACAAACCAGACACTCTGCTTACAGTGTGAAATACTGACAAGAGTTAGTCACAGAAGTGAGTGTGCCAGTAAGTCAATACATTTTAATTAACAATACACAGTTGATTTAGGCCCTAAATCTAGGTTTAATTAACAAAAAAGCTTTTACAAACCTTTCCATGATTACTATAATTAATTAAAGTGGGGTTTGGGAAGTGGAATAAGTGACCTTCCTCAGCAGAGATGAAATGATCTGACCATGGTCTGTAGTAAAAGGTGCAGGAGGGAAAGAGATCTTTGTGAGGATTTCACTTTCATGCTCTGACTCACGCCATCCCACTGAGGTGTGTGTGTGAAGGGGGCAGATTAGTCCCCCAATACTCAGAATAGGCTGCCCGAGCTGCTGTGAATCCTGCCTCCACAACATCCTAACCTCCAGAACCCCTCTCTCTGGCTCCCTGATACCACATCTCCTTTGGCACTGTTTTATCATGGACTTCCCCTGGCCGCAGCTGCCCATGCTCCACAGAAAGAATAAAAACAGCACAAACTGTTATCTTTTCCAAGGAAACTTTACAGGGCTATAAGGGAAGCTATATGTATTCCCCAGCATACCCTGTTTCCAGCTGCTCATGCAGTGAGGGCCATGGACCACTGGAGAGGTCTGGCCTATGTGTCCATGAAAACAGTGCCACAGAAGCAGCTGAGCTCCACCAGGAGGAAGGAGGAGGGCAGATTCTTACACAAAAGTTCCCCTCACCATACAGATCTTGTCAGTCATGTGAAGGGAGAAGGAGAAAGGGAAGGAGAGTGCAGTGATCTTGGCCACTGTTTGCAACCCAAAGTGTTCTGCCTAAGTATCCTAATAACCAGAGAGTGAAAGATGCTAAGAGAAACTGACTAGCATGTTTTCATTGTGCAAGTTGAGGGAAATACACAATTAAATATAGCATAAATAGTAAAAAGAGAGGATTTTTTAAAAATTCAGTTTTTACTAGTCAAAGATGTTATCAGTAAAAGAGAAAGGAATTTATTTTTCAAAATATACTCTTTAACCTAAGTATTCCTTCACATCTCACAAATCAGACTGGGCCAAATTCTGTTTCCTTTTGTCACAAAAATAGTTTCATCAGTTTTTTGGAACTACTTACATGTGGTAGGTGAGCAGGATTTGACTCCTTGTGAGTGACTATTAAAGTAAGATCAATTGGTAAATGGTTACTACTCCATGGAAAAATATGATGAATAATCTATTCAAGATTTTAAGGCATCAACATTACAATTTTTTTAATAAGTCATAGTTCAGATGTTTAAGCATTTTTAAGATTAATCTATTTTGTAACTCTAGAACACTGAGAACTGAAACTCTAATTATGAAGCTTTTAATTAGAATCTAATTATGATTATTACTGTAATCATGCTGCAGGAAGTATTACAAAATATCAAGATGACTTTTTTTTAAAGAAAAAGTGCTATTAGAGAGAACATACCAATCCTTTTATCATATAATGGATTATTTGATTGGGTATAATACATGTCAGATACTGAATGTGAAGTACATTTGACAATGTAAGGTGTACAATATAAGTAGGATGACCAGCTAGCAAGTGTGAAAAATTGGGACAGGGGGTAGAGGGTAATAGGAGCCCATATTAAAAAAAAAAAGCCCAATAATCGAGTAGTAGCAGTGTTCACTATCTGAAGTACATAAAGTATGTTTGAATCTTTGATGTTTTTAAAAAAAATTGTAAGTATTGCTCTCTCCTTTTTAAACTAGAAAAGCCAAATGAAGAATACAGATCAACGAGTTAAGCTACTAAATGAAATCTTGCATGGAATAAAGGTAATACAAGCAGCTAATGAGTTGCATTGTTCTGCCTAATAAGATGAGCAACTATGTTATTAGAAAACTAGGGTTTTGTCACTGAACCTTTCAGCTGATAATGTAGGAAAGAAGAATTTAGGGGAAAATATGTTCTGTTATATAACCACTTACAGTGGATTTTTAAAGCTTTATTAATATAAGAGATGTGATTATAAAATATAGATTATCCATGATATTTTGATCATGTTCTCTTGTTTATGTTTTAATCAACACAGATAGGTTGTCATTAGATGGTTGGAAATCTTCACTAAAACTTCAGTTTTCTTGAAGAACAATATTGAGTCTTTCAAATTTGTTCTTGTTTCTGAAAATCTATTTGTCATTTATGCTTCTTCAATTTTTAAATATAGCCAGTACTTCAAATTATTCAGTTAATTCTACATTTTTCTGAAGTTTGTGGATTTCTAGCCATAGACATTGGTGCTGCTATAAAATGTATATAATACTCCTTAAGATGTTACTACTTGGTTGCAAGTAAGGTATAGAATATTTTCATCATGAAAATGCTAGTATGATGGACTGGCAGCTATTTGCCAATACAAAGCCTGAGACCTTGCCTCCCTTCAGCATTTTGTGTTTTTACCACTTTATATAGTATCTTTCATATAGATGGATCCCAAGAGTTTCTTTCCGGATTCTATGGGCAGACTTGCTTCAATTAAATTATTCACATAGCTACTTGTATATGTAATTCCCCTGTCTGGTGTTCTAGATAATTGTGAAGGATGTTTTCAGGTGTCGTTAGGAGTCCTTTGGCCACACTTTAAATTTACTTCCTTATTAAATAAAAATATTGTCTGGGCACATCACCTGGAGATGATCAGTCTTACATGCTGTGCACCAGGAACATGAAATAAGTGTGTGACTTACCAGACTGATACTTTCCCACATCAGTAAGTGATGGAAGAGGTTTACAATGAAGTCAGATGGTGGCACCTCTGTGAATAAATATAATAAATTAAAATGTATAGGGGATGAATGCTGATAGTAGTAACCTGGAATAATAAGTAATCCACCAAAACGGGCATGGTGAAATATATAACGCGCAAGGTGGCTACACTATAGCATTCTTCATAATGAATCTCATTTTGGGTTATATTGGGTCTTGCTTGGACAATATTTTATTTGTAGAAGCTATCCACTGGAAAAACAAGTGTTGGATATTTACACTTTTGTATTGTTCAGCATTTGCAGATAAATTTTTGGAATTTAAACTCATTTTAACAATCATGATCACTGCTGTTGATTTACTAAAATGTAATTTTCTGTTTATTTGTATTTAGATTCTTAAACTTTATGCATGGGAACCTTCATATCAGAAGAAGGTTGTGGAAATTCGAGAACATGAAATAGATGTTCTGAAGTCATCTGGGTACCTGACAACTTTCTCCATGCTAACTTTAGCCTGTATTCCTTTTATGGTGTGTTACTTAACAATATCCATTTTTGTAGCTAGCTATCACTCTTCCGGAGTATCTTAGAGCCTCAAAACCATTAATTAATTTATCACCACAATATCTCTGTGAGGTCAGGAATTATTATTGTAATACCCATTTTACATAGGGGAATTGAGGCATGGAGAGATTGTGACTTGCCCAAAGTCATACAGGAAACCTGTGGCAGAGCCAGGAATGAAATCCAGATCTATTGAGTCCAGTCCAGTGTCTTAATCAGAAGACCCCCCTTCTGTAATGTAAACAGTCATTCATGTTTTAATTCATGAATAGTAGCACAGTTTATGTTTCAGTTTGCTTTAAGCTGTAGTCAACATCCAGCTCTTAACTGGTACCATTCTGTTTTTGTAGCAGGAATCATTGAAAAGTAAAACTAAACAGGATGGGACAAGTAGTGGAAAAATAATCACCTCATTCCCCCCCCCCCCTTTTTTTTAAAGGTCTCGTTGGCTACATTTGGAGTCTATTTTCTGCTGGATGAAGAGAATGTCCTAACTGCAACTAAAGTTTTTACATCTATCTCTTTGTTTAATATTTTGCGACTGCCTTTGTTTGATTTGCCAACAGTGATCTCTGCCATAGCCCAGGTAAAACCTAAACCAAATATGAATAGGTGTCTAAAAAGGATGACATTTATGGCCCTTTATTAATCTCCAGTGTCATGTGGTTTAATCTATTTTTAGATGAAGATTAAACCACCTGATTATTTCTAGTTTTATTTTGTTGAAATTTTCATGTCTTTGTGGGGCGGGAGAGGCACTGGTGTTGGAGGGGTTTTCAGAGTACAGGCAAGTCTCATCTTACATGGGAGTTCTGTTCCGCGGTTAGCGCATAAAGCGAAAACTGCGTATAGTGAAACACTCATTAAGTTGAATGGTGGGCGGAATCGCTCGCACTACAGATGCAGTTTTTATATTGTTATTTTTCTTTTTTTCCCCTGTTTTTGCCCACTGCACAAAGCAGAATTCGCGCATGTTAAATGCGCCTAAGACACGACTTGTCTGTATATTCTCTTTTGAAGTATGTTAACTTATAATAAGGAATGACCAGCAGGTGGCATGAGTACTGTTCCTATTTCTACTTGTGCTCTATCTACTTTTTCTATATGTAGCTCAGTTTCTTGTAAAGTGACAAGGCCATTGTAAACAGATGCCCTTTCCATCCTGTTGTCAGATGTGGGCAACAAACTGTGCTGAATCGGAACTCAACCTGGGGTTTGGTTTTATTAACCTAGAAATTAGCAGTATTATAACAAAATTGAGCTCAGTCTCCCCCAGCTTGACTGCTGCCTTAGGACTGCTCAGTTTATACGCTAAATCTTCTCTCTCTCTTCCAGAGAGCTAATCTACAAACACCTGTCTCAGACTTTGTCTCCACTGACACAGAGGTGTTTTTTAAACAGCAAGATAACTAATGAGCATGGAAACAAGTCACTCGTAGTGTTTGCCACAAGGTAGCTAGGAGGTCAGCACTATACCCCAACCTATGGTTGACTTTGCTTAATTTACCTTAAATAAAACTAAAGTGCATTGTCTCCACTATGTTTTTCCAGTAGAATAATAGCTAAAGCACCCTTTTTTTTTTTTTTTGTCGTCAGTGAAGACATAACCTTTGTGAGACAGCAGAGCCTACTTCCCATTGAGACACGAGCATCAGTGTTGTCTAATGGTGTGGTATTTGAATGAATACTGCTGTCAACCTAAACCAGTGATCTCCAAACTTTTCAGGGTTGCGCCCCTCCTTGCCCCTGTTGTGGAAAATCGACCACACGTTGAGTTTGGATCAGATTAGCCTGAGGCTCCTTTATTGATTACAAGCACAGGGGGGTAATAGCTCTCAGTAGCTGTCCCCCACCCCCCCGATTCAAGGAACATGCAAGCCTTTTAAAGCTTAAAACCACAGACAAATTACACATACTTCTGTATTAATTACCTTATTTGGAATACATTGCAAAATTTAATGCAGGTCACAAGCGAAAACAAACAATATCTCCTTATTTGGCTTTTCCTGTTATTGTTATTCCCAATCTAGTTCTTCTGTGGTTTGACTTTTCTAATGCTTCCATTGCGGTTATATTTAACAGGCTTGGCTATGGCTAATTGTCTTTGGGGACTTTCCAGTTTGCCTTCTCATGCTCCTTACACACAGAAGAAAGCTCAACTAATACTTCAGGCCTACTACCTTGACCAAAGATCTAAAGGCCCTCTGTAAATTTTCCTCTACACCCCTGTCCATGTTCCCGCTGGAGCCGGGAGTGGGGCCACAGCTTGGGCGGGGGAACATGAATAGGGGTAAGGGGACCGAGGCTGGGGGCACAGCTGGGGTAGGTCTGGGAATGGAGCCCTGGCTGGGGTCAGGGCTGGGGCTGCAACTGGGGCTGAGGTTGGGCATGAGGTCAGGGCTGGGAGTGGGGCTGGAGCAGATACGGGGGCAGAGCAGGGCTGGGTGGCCCTCCCTCCCTGCTCCCTCTGGGGGCTGGCCCAGGCCCCGCCATCCCCCCTGGAACATTCCTCCGTGCCTCCCTACAGGGATGTGCCCCACAGTTTGAGGACCACTGAACTAAATCTTTAGCTACCTTTATGAACGTACATAAGGAAAACATTTTCTATTTAGTGCCAAGAACTTCATTGCCCATCTCAAAATAAATTAATAGACATGCTTTTTTATCGGTGAATATATGAGGAATTGCTTAAATAGCATAAATGTTTGTGCATTCTACAGACAAAGGTTTCTCTGAGTCGTTTAGAGGATTTTCTATATTCTGAAGACCTTGACCCTCAAGACATTGACACAAACTACAGTGGAAGTAAGCAGGATTTTGTTGTTGTTGTTGTGATTCAGTGTCTGCAGTAACAAGTTGATTAGCCAGCAATATCAACTGAGAGGCTGCCTCTGTAACTTATCGTTGATTTCTCTTTATTGCAACAGATCATGCTGTGGGATTTATTGGTGCTTCTTTCCGATGGGAGAAGACTGGACCTTCAATCTTAAATAAGTAAGAATCAAGTCTTAGGTTTGTGAAGTAACTTTGAACAAGAATCTGTACAGGCATCACATTCTCCTGGGCTGAGTTTACATAGCTTTTGGCTAGATCAGGGGTCGTCAACCTCTGGCATGCGGCTCACCAGGCTAAGCACCCTGGCAAGCCGGGCCAGTTTGTTTACCTGCCGATGCAGCGGGTTAGACTGATCACGGCTTCCACTGGCCACAGTTCACTGTCTCAGGCCAATGGGGGCAGTGGGAAGTGGCGCGGGCAAGGGGTGTGCTGGGCGCGGCTTCCCACCACCCCCATTGGTTTGGGATGGCGAACTGCAGCCAGTGGGAGCCGCAGTTGGCTGAACCTGCTGACGTGGCAGGTAAACAAACTGGCCCAGCCCGCTAAGGTGCTTCCCCTTGCGAACAACATGCCAGAGGTTGACTACCCCTAGGCTAGATGATGACATTACAGTCTGCCTAGTGCAAGGTGCAGCATGTTGTGATGTCTCAGAATAGCAAGGTAGGAGACTGACTCCCCAGACCACAGTATTCCCCATCTCCCCACTACTCAGGAAATAGAATAAACTCAGAACAGCGTATGCTTCCTGAGGCGCTGGCACTGCTATGTGACCAGGTGTGTAGGGCGAAGAGGGAGGCCAAGATTCTGCTCTGTCTCCATTCACTCACCTGCACAGGGACTGAACGTGGAGCCCTTACAGATCCTGCTTCTTCTACCACATTGTTACTCGTGATGCAGGTAGCCAGAACAGGCACGTGAAGGCACAAGATGGCCCAGTACCTCTGTGTAGCTGCACGAGCTGGACCACTGAGCCCCCTGAAAGCATTTGTGAAAATAGCTACAAATCAAACAGGGTGTTTTTGTTTTCCTTTTGAAACTTACATGGTCTCTTACGTTAATCTTGTACTGTGCGATAGTTTCCTACTGCACTGTTGCCTTGATTCTGCAATTGATAGTGTACGGTGACTTTTTAACACTCAGAGAGATGCTACAGTCTCCTTACGGCCATAGCTTTTCAGGGCTCCAGAGTATGCTCTAGTCAAGGTATCCAAACTGAAATATTCACCTCCTCAATCACAGTGGAGTAGGCTGTATTTTTACCGTTTAGTGTCCACTAAAGAAGATTCTACTCTATACACAGTACAGTGTTTATAGAGGATAACTGTTGTTTGTCTTCCTAAATGTTTCCAGTTTGAACATGAAGATCCCGGAAGGCTCTTTAGTTGCTGTTGTGGGGCAGGTTGGATCTGGAAAATCATCTCTCCTTTCTGCTATTCTTGGAGAAATGAACAAGTTTGAAGGAACAGTCCAAAGAAAAGTAAAGTTGATTTTATTTCTTGTCTCTGCAGTTACACTATTACAATATGACTGTTTTACAGAAGATGGTTTATTTGGAAATATAAAAAAATATATTGACAATGGATGCATTTCTTTTAGTATGCTGACCATTGGATCCTTTGAAAAAATGACTGGGTGGCTTTCATGTTGCTTGTCAAGTTAACTTATTCGCAGTCACCTACATTAAAACAAATATGATTTAGTCTTCCTTTTTAGTAAATCTATAATTATTCATTGCAAAAATCCTTAGGATTAAGGTCATGCATCAAGCCTACACATCCTACAGAGGCTGGTTTAGAAGAGTGATACAACCATAACTCATTTGGAGCAATGATATAGTTTTGCAGGAGACAGTCAGCCTTTTCACAGTGGCTTACACATAGAAAAGAGAGAAACCATTTAAATTGGGGAAAGTGAATTGTGGGGAGAGATGGAAGGAAGTTCATTCTGCCCCTCTCAATGATAACAGCTCCCTTGGCATAAACTTTTTCTGTGATTGAACAGAGTGAGGGAAGTGTCCAAGTGCCCATCACAATAAAATAGAATATAAAGAGGCTTATATTAAGCTAAAATAGCTATGCAGAAAGATAACCTCTCATTATAGCCCACACTAATAACAATACTTATAATTCCAAACACTGTAAATAGATTAACCAGTCCCCTTTATACTGATAAGTGCCGAGTTGTCAGGTAACTCCTGAGTTTGAGTCACTTTGGAGTAAGATTAGAATTTGGGAGTCCTTTTCTTCCATTCCTATGTAAATCTGTTAGATCATGTTGCCTTTCACTAATGTTTAAATAAGAGGAGTCTGAAGTCTCTTGCTAATTTACAGTAAGCGAATAAATTTAGTACATTTTAGTGGAAATCAAAAAAACAACAAAAAATGGCGGGGGGTGCCCTTTTTGGGACAGGGAACTATATAGAGTATGCTACTGAAGAGTTAGTATGGATTCATTGGGTGGAGGATGATGTCAATTAATCTCATCATATTTCTTAATAAAATTAATAGATTTTAATAGATTTATGCATTTAAGTCAGAAGGATCCACTACGATCATATACTCAGGAGCTCTTAAAATCATCACTCCTGTCCCATAAAACCATGTTAGTCTCTAGTAGTTGACATTTTTATCCAGCTGGATCATCAGTGATACATAAAGACACTGTGTAACTAACCACAGGAGTCTCCACAATTAAGCAGTACTTCACCTTGTTATTCCAACTGAGCAATGCTTCAAAACTGGTTTTACTTAAAAAGTGCAAATTAAACCAAAACATAATCTTCCTGTATTTGTCACATACTAAGTACAGGTCCAGTTTTGCTACCTTTATGTGCACTGAGTACTTAGTATGCAAGAAGTCCAATGGCTCTCAGTGAGGCCGTTCAATGAGTAAGATTTTACTCAATGCATGTAAGGGTGACAGAGTATAGTGTGCACATGCGCTCATAACATGCACAGTATTTCAGCCAGTATCTTCAATAGCTTGGTCTGGAACATTTGACTTTTTAGAATTCTAAGAGTTTGATTATGCTAATATTTAGAAGTAATAACCAATGACTTTACTTTGAAATATAATTTGAACAGCAGATGTTCTTACAATGCTATCCTACCACATGTAGAACTGTCCAAATGAGAGTATTTTGCCTTTTCTCTTGATTAGGGTTCAGTGGCTTATGTTTCCCAGCAGGCCTGGATTCAGAATTCCATTTTGCAAGAAAATATTCTCTTTGGCTCAGGTCTGAACAGGCCGTATTATGAGAGGGTTTTGGAAGCCTGCGCTCTACCACCAGATTTGGAGCAGTTACCAAATGGGGATCAAACAGAGATTGGAGAAAGGGTAAGAACTAGAAACATCACATGCAGTCACTCAGCTGAGCTCTAGTTCACAATATCTTCCTAATGCATTTAGTTTGCTAAGGCTATGTCTACACTACATTTATGTCAGCAAAATTTATGTCGCTTAGTGGTGTGAATATACCAACCCCATGAGTGACATAAATTATGCCAGCATAAACATTAGTGCGCACAGCGCTACGTTGGCAGGAGAGCTTCTCCTGCCAACATAGCTACCGCCACGCATTGCGGGGGGGATTAATTATGTTGGCGGAAGAGTTCTCTCCCATCAGCATAGAGTGGCTACATGAGAGATCTTACAGCTGCGCTTCTGTAGCTTCTCTAGTGTAGATGTAGCTTAATTGACATCAAACATGAAAACTACTGGAAAGGCCTAACTCTGCTCCAAATGAAATCAGTGGGAACAGACTTAAGCCAATGCTGGTTGCTTCTGAAAACCTCCATCTCTATTTTGTTTTGGATTTTGGTATTCATTCCATGATCTACCGTGTTTGCCTGGATATGTTGATGGAAAAATTGTCAGATACCACTGTTGTGTCTTAATCTTTTAATTTTAATTGTTTTAGCCCCTTTAAAAAAGTAAAACAAAAATGTCCAAACAAACTTTATGAAACTGACTTTAAAAAATGATGGAGTAATAATTGTTGTTGTCACTGTTACTCTGCCAATTTTTTCCAGTGCTTCCCTCTTATAGAGGATAAAAATATTTCTATAAAAAAACTTTGTAAAATTAGGTCATTATTAAAAAAAAAAATCACTAAGCTGATCCCCCTTTGTATGTCAGCTCTTTTGGATCTGTGGGTTGTAATATAACTTGCATAGAAAATGCCAGGAGATCAGAGAGCAGGAGCCAGAAGCTTATCAGGGATAAAGTTTGTTTCTAACATCAGCCACCCATACGTCCTTAAGCTGGTTAACTGGGACATTTAGCATGTTAAATAAAAACTGTTTAAGTGTATGCATTTTATATCTGCAGGTTTCCTTTAAGGCTTAGTGGTTGGAACTGAGGCATGCTAATAGGTTACTGCACCCTCTTATGAAACTATTTCTATTTCTCCTGTATTTATCTCAATCCTGACTATTTTTACAAAAATGTTTTTGATCTTTTGTAAGATAGAGAAGGAAGAAACTATCATAAAGGTGCCATCTTAGTGTATTGGATAAACACACTCTTCATAGAAGCAATACAATAATTACAGTATTTTGCCTGTAACATATGGTAGTAGAATGTTTTCCCATTAGTTAGAACTACAGGGTTGGGAAGTACACCTAGTCCAGGACCTCTTATTTTACTTATAGGTAAAATACATGAAGCTATTACAGTACTAGTATCAAGCTGGAGAGAGTTTCCTTAATCCATAATGTTGTTTTCCTCTCTCTACCCCTTTTCCCAACTTGTGCACAATCATGCAGATACTTCACCTATCACAAATCACTCTTGTTTTTTCAAAGGTTACATATGTTTGTCACAAAGGAGATGTACTGTATAAAATACATCCATATCCTTTTCTAGTTCTAAGCTTGGGAGTTTGCTAGAGCTCCTATCAAAGTTAGCAAGGGAACCAGAATGGAAAAAGCGTAATTGTAAACTCTTTCAAATAAAGCTAAGTGGACATTTGTAAAACTGTAAGGGGATTTATAGCCGCTTGTAGAAAGTTCCTCTTTTGAAGTAAAGCTGTGTCCGTACTTTCATGCTCTATAGTTGACTTACAACAGCAGTTTTAAGCTGTAAACAATTACTTTTAACCCTATAACCTTGAAGAAGAATGTAAAATAAATTATACACATATATTAAAACTACCATAAATATGTTTCATATGTGGTATCTCCTCTGGAAGTGATTTACACAGTCTATTTTCACTTAGTGGTATAGTGTAACTGATAGGAGCTAGACATGCTGGTTCAGAATGACAGTAAATCATGTGTGTCTCTCTTGACTGCTTTGATCTAATAATGCTTTTCTTTTCCTAGGGAGTGAATATAAGTGTGGGGCAGAAGCAGAGGGTGAATCTGGCTAGGGCTGTTTACAGTAATGCTGACCTGTATCTTCTGGATGACCCCTTGTCTGCTGTAGATGTACATGTCGGAAAGCATCTTTTCGAGAAGCTGATTGGGCCCTCAGGGCTCTTAAAAAACAAGGTAAAGAAATCAGTCTTCACATAGTACAACAGGTAAATTGAAAATCTTCAATCGTGTCTGAGTGGGCTTGTTATGGTAAAGAGGGGGAGCAAGCCCTGCTGATTGTGCTATTTGAATCATATCAAGCAGTCTTATGAACACAGACACAGTCAACACTTAACCTGGGCTGATCTGGAAGACTCAAAGGCTACAACTACACTGCAATAAAAAACCTGTGGCACCAAGTTTCAGCGTCTGGGGCAGCTGACTCAGGCTTGCAGGCCTCAGGGCTAAAAAGCACAGTGTAGATGTTTGGGCTTGGGCTGGAGCTCAGGCTCTGAGACCTATCTTTCTTGTGGGGTTTCAGAGCCTGGCCTCCAGCCTGAGCCTGAATGTCTTCACTGCTGTTTTTAGCCCCAGGAGCCTGAGTCAGTTGACTGGCCAACGAGAGTCTTTTATTGCAGTGTAGATATACCTATAGTCACAGAGAGTCATTTAATATTTGGGCTTCCAGCTTGGCCCTTGCTCGTTAGCTGGCTGAGATTTTAGGAGTGCTGTGGATTCTATCTGTGAGGAGGGAGGAAGGGCCTTGTGGTCACCATTGATCTTTTACCTGGCTGAAAGGAGGACCTAAGGTTCACAGATTCTGAGGCCAGAAGGAGCCACTGCAATCATCTAGTTATCCTGCATCACACACAGGCCATAGAACTTCCCCAAATAATTCCTGTTTGAATTACCGCATATCTTTTAAAACAACTGCTTGTGATGGAGAATCCACCACAACCCTTGGGAAGTTGTTCCAATGGTTAGTTACACCCTGCACCTGCCCCAGTTAAAAACTTGCACCTTATTTCTAGTTTGAATTTGTCTAGATTCAACTTCCAAATTTACTTGATGGGAAGTTGCATCCACTATGAGTGGCAAAAAGGTTTTCTGGTGATCAAAGGAATCCCTGAGGAAGAGTAGACAGGTGACGGAGTTTTCTCATTTAAAATTTGTTAAAAGAGTCAAATATCTTGGTGAAAAGTAGATTTCCACAATATTACTGATTTATGCAGATTATTTACTGCTAGCTGGTACCTATGGAATTCAAGGATTGGTGGAAGTGGAGATGTTTCTCTTTTTACTTCCCTCTTACCCTCCTCTTCTTCATTGCTTTATTGGTAATAAACACCTGGAAAAAGGAGTTTCCAGTACTGAAAACACTAGTAGTGACAGATACCTGAACAGGATGAACAGGGCTGCTATCAACATAGATATGGTGCTAGGTTGTATTTAGAGGGACTCTTACTAAGAAACTCGAGTTTTCATGGTCTTCTGTTATCATTGAAAATGAGCACTTCCCTAATTCTGAAGTATTTTTATTTGTAAAGGTGATACAACATGCCTTAAGAACCCCATGTGCAACAGCAGCATAATAATGTGTCATTTGATAATTAGTGTATTGTAGTATGTAACAATGGTAACAATTTCTTCAAATCTAGTTGGCTGCTTTAAAGAGCTATCTTGATAAATTCCTAAGACAATTCCATATGCAACTCTCCTTTTTTTTTAAAAAAGAACCCTGTACTGTTAGTACACACTTCATTTTCATATGGTAAAAAGAAAATGTTTTGTGTTTTTCAGACGCGTATTTTAGTGACCCATAACCTGACACTCCTGCCTCAGACAGATGTTATAATTGTAATGGAAGATGGCAGGATAGCGCATATGGGGACCTACCAAGAGCTGCTCTCAGAAAGAGCTAACTTTGCTGAACTGCTTCAAGTCTTCAGTGCAGAAAATAAAAGTGAAGAGACATCTCAAATGAAAAGTGAGCACATATAATATTTTTGAATATACCATATTTTCCTAAAACCTAGTTTTATCTTTCTACATCAGTTGCAAAGAAATTCTTTTCCTTAGGAGATTGAATAGCACAAGGATTTGGTAAAGGGATACAGTGCCTTTCACCTTTCTATCACTTGTTTGAATTCAGCTAGGTCTGAGATTCCAAGTTATAAACTGGAATAAAATTCAGGCACTATTGGAATAGTAAATCATTGACTTCAGGCACCTAAAGGCCCTCATGTGACCAGGTTCGATCTGAATATAAGTAATTCCTGGAACGGGAAACTTCCATGTTTTTTCAGCTTATGGTTTTTTGTCCTGTCAACTCCGAATTGACTGTAGTCAAAGATTCATTTTGATTTATCTGACACGTCAATGATTCTGACTTTTATAGCCATTTTTAGTTATTACAGTAATTCCTGCTGGTACTAATCTACATGGTGTTACATTAGAAACCCTCCTCTATTTCCATAAGTTCATGGAACATGTTATGGTATAGTATGGCATAGGAATTGTCAACCTGAGAGCATTTCTTTTCCTCTTGCAAATATACAAAGAAAGTGTTCTGCACTTTTCAGAGAGATGTTTAGGCTTAACATTTTACCTAACTGATAGCTCTTACAATATTGCTGGGAAACACTTTATATGGAAAGTTTCTAAGTTTGTATTTCTTAATGTATTGCTCTAGTGCTGAGAAACAAACAATTCCTTGTTTTGTATCTCCTATTTCTGTATAGCAGTTAAACAATAATTATATTCTCAGATTGCAAAAGATGCTGCTATTGTGTAAATTAACATGTTTTTTGGTTAGCAAGACTTCTGTGGTAATGATATATTTATGAAAAATAGTGAGATGGAAGCAAATCAGTTTTTGCATAATGAAATAGGCCAGGTTCAACAGAGAGATTATTGTCAGACATGTAAGGGGACACTCCTGACAACTGTAAGTAAAGATAATTAACACATAAACTTTAAAAAGCAGCTACTATATATTACAGATATACAAATATCCTAGAACAGGCAAATACCTTTCTGAATGTTCATTTGTAGCATGCAGTAGAAGCATGGCTGTGAATGGATATAAAGGATATGTGGACAAAATTATAGGTGAATTCAGCACAACAGATGTATGCAGAAAACAATTTTATTTTAACAGGCTTATTGACTTAAATGACAGCAAGACCAAAAAGAAACAATTTTATATTATCACTGCAATTTTTTTTACTCTCTTTCTTGATACACCTCTACCCCAATATAACACGGTCCTTGGGGAACAAAAAGTCTCATCACGTTATAGGTGAGACTGCGTTATATCAAACTTGTTTTGGTCCCCCCATTCCTTGTTCCCTGACCGCCCCCTCCAGAGACCCCCATCCCTAATCACCCCCAGTACGTCACCGAACCCCCTTGTCCCCTGACTGCTCCGACCCCTATCCACTTCCCCCTGACAGGCACTCGCTGACAGCGGCGGGAAGCGGAGCAGCCTGGCCCCAGCTCATTCCACTCTGCTATCTCCTAGCTGCGGCGCTCCGCTTCCTGCTGCCAGTGAGTGTGGGGAGGTTGGGAAAAGGATGCCCCCTGCACTCACCTGCGGCGGGAAGTGGAGCAACATAGCCCCAGTCTGCTCTGCTTTCCTTGCTCCAGCCCCAGCCATGTTGCTGGGGGGTGGCTGGGGAAAGGTCCTGCACTCACCTGCCCGGTGCGAAGTGGAGCGCCACAGCTGGGATCTGGCGGAGTGGAGCTGGCTGAGGCTGGGCTGCTCCGCTTCCCGCTGCCTGTGAGTGTGGAGAGGCTGGGGAAAGGACACCCCCCGCACTCACCAGCGGCGGGAAGCAGAGTGACGCTGTCGTAGCTTTCCTACTCCAATTTGAACCTTAGCGTTCATAACCTGAGAAGCTAGCATGAACCCCTCTAAGCTTAATTACCAGCTCAGATTTGATCTCGCTGCCACCATCCAAAAATTCCAGGGTTTTGGCTCCCTCTGGTCTCCCCAAAACCTTCCCTGGAGGGACCCCAAGACTCAGAGACTCTGAGTCTCACAACAAAGGGAAATAACCCACTTCCCTTCCCCCTCTCTCTCCCACCCAGACTTTCCTCTCTGGGCTAACCTGAGAGTTCTGATGCAATCTCTTTACATCACAATACCAAGAAGCATGTCTCCTCTATTCCACAAAGAGACAAACCCCAAATACAAGGAAACAGAAATGATTCTATCTCTCTTCCCCCTCCCACAAATTCCCTGGTGCTGCAGAGCTTTACCCTCCGTAGATCTAACACAAAGAGAATTCCCCTCCCCTTCGTTCCTTAGCCTACCCAGAGAGAAAAACTCAAACAAGTCTTAAAAAGAAAGCTTTATATAAAAAAGAAAGAAAAAACACATGAACATGTGATCTCTGCATTAAGTTGACAATACACAGGGCTATTACTTAAAAGAAAAATATGAATAAACAGCCTTATTCAAAAAGAGATACAATTTAAACATTCCAGCAAACTACACACATGTAAATACAAAACAAAACATATAAAAGCCTATTGTTTTGCTACCTTTGTACTCACAACTTTGAAACTGAAGATTAGAAGCTTGAAGATAGAAAGAAGCCTCTCATAGCTGAGAGACGGACAAAAAACACAGACCCAACATTCCCTCCCTGAGTTTTGAAAAAATCCAGTTTCCTGATTGGTCCTCTGGTCAGGTGTTTGGTTCCATTTGTTAACCCTTTACAAGTGAAAGAAACATTAATCCGTAGCTATCTATTTATGACAGACGCGGCCCCAGCCTGCTCCACTCTGCCACCTCCCAGCCACAGGGCTCCGTTTCCTGCTGCAGGTGAGCACGGGGAGGTTGGGGAAAGGATGCCCCCAATACTCACCTGTGGCAGGAAGCGGAGCGCTGCGGCTGGGAGCTGACAGAGAGGAGCAGGCTGGGGCCAGGCTGCTTCGCTTCCCGCCGCCGGTGAGTGCAGGGGGGATCCCTTCCCCCAAATCCCCTCCCCCAAGTGACATGGCTGGGGCCAGGGTGAGGGAAGCAGAGCGGGCTGCTCCCAGCCCCCCTGCTAATCCCTCGGGCCACTCTGGGATTGTGGGGCCCCCAAAAGTGCTTTCCCACTGCTCTTGCCCCCCACACCTTGGTGGGGGGCAGCCCCTGACCGCCCTTGAGACCCTCTGCCCCTTATCGAACTCCTCGGCCCCGGCCTGGCCCAGCACCCTTAACACGCTACTCAGAGCAGCCTGTCAGAGCTCTACCGCCTTGTGTGCAAACCTGCCTCATTTGGGGTCATGTTATATCGGGGCAGAGGTGTATTAGCATAACATGGGAAGCAACAAAACACTCTGCCTAACATCTTTGACTATGACGTGAAAATATTTTGATATGTAGGCTCATCTTAATATTTAAGGGAGCTGGTAGGGTGGAGGGCAGGAATTATAATTTTTCATCAAGTGAGAATGTATTTTCTTGGAATCTCTGGGCCAAGTTCTTTGCTAGCATAACTCCTTTCACTTCACTAGAGTTAGAGCAGCAGAGAATTTGGCCTTCCATCTTTTCTGCAAAACTATTGCAGGAGTCTAAACACAGGCATTTCTTACACTAGGTAGCCCCCCAAAAGGGCTTTAAACATCCAAATAACCAGGTCAATATACAGTATTCATATATAGTTATAGAGCAGCCCCACTTCGACCTCATCTGCATTCTCTCCTTTTTTATTTCTCGCTTCTTAATTATTGTAGCTGTCTGAACAAACTATAAAGACTCAAAAAAAGTATTTTCCATTTTTTCACTCTAGTGTCTTCTTTGAAGAAAGAGAGTCAAAAAGGCAATACTCTGCCTCAAAAAGAGCTCCTGAGGCATAAAGACAGGTAGGTGCTGAAAGTAAACAGTACATGGCCACTCTCTGATTTGGGGAGGGTAATTGAAGTGATAACGAGAACTACTTCAGCCTCCTGCACTTAGTGAGTGCACACACACTGCAAGATTTGGGTGCAAATCTGGGCTAGAGGAGGGGCTGCTTGCATCATCTCCACTCCATCTGTTCATAAGCAACATAAGAATATGGCTTTGTTTGTTCTAATGTCCTTTGCACTCATGCTGCTCCCTAGCATTGGTTTGTTTTGCTTTTTCATGTACATCAGACTGCTTCTATGTTCTGTCTGATAGCTGAGTAAATTCCTAGGGGCGGACATCTATTTGCAAGTTTGTAAAGTGCTGTGTGCACTTAGGACACTGCATTAGTCATGGTTATTGTGTCTGGCTATGCTAACATTTTAATGGTAAAAAGGAAGGGCTTGGAAATACACTGTGGCATTTTCAAGGAAGAGGAATTCACAGACCTGTTTTTTGTTCAAGATTGATTCAGTGTATGTGTTTTTCTTGATGTTTCACTTCATGTTTATGATTAAATTACATTTAACATTGTTATTTGCAGTTCTTCCTTTGAACAAACCAAAGCATTCTCAATGAAGAAAGAGAATGTTGCTACTGGCAGCGTAAGCATTGGATAAATTACCTTTGTAGTTTTCTATATACTTGTAATCTATTAAAGTAATTATAGGCAGGGCTGGTAGCACCGCCTATTAAGATTTCCTGACATTGCCCATTATAAGACCCAGTTTTCAGTTATTGGTAGCGTTGCCAAACAGCTGAAATTTCAGTGGGGCTGAAATTTTCTGTACTAGGCATCTGCCTCAAGGTGAATGTTTTGGGAAAAATCAGCCAAATAGTTCAGCTGTTTTTGAGATCAGGGCTAGAGAAAAACATGTTTTGCCCATTTTAAAAATAATTCTGGTGACCCTTTCTTTGAAAAGTTCTAATGCCTCCATGTTTTGGAGCAGAGGCTTGAAATTTGACAAGAGGGTGGTCTTTGTGTCAGGGATTTACTTTTTGCAATCACTGTGAAAATCTGCCTGTATTTGGTCAAGTTATAAGCCTCTGAAAATCTTGTTAAGTAGTCGGGAAAATCAGATCTGAGATGTCTCAAATTGGGCTCAGAAAATTATTGGATACTTTTGAGCTGAATCTTACTGTGCCTCAGTTTTCAATCTGTAAAATGTGGATGATGCCCTCAGTATCATCAACATTAATCAATAAATGTTTCTGTAGCGTCAAGCATCATAGGAAAGACCATGAGAAAAATTCATAATTCTGTATTCAGAGTAGGGTTTGAAGTAAATAAGGTCAACAGCACACATTATTTAGTGAGGCGAAAACAAATGAATAATTGCTTGTTAAGTGAGCACCATTGATCTTGTATGCCTAAATGAGACTGGGCTCCTATTGAAAAGAGTAGTGTATGATCATGTAATAAATTATTGTACTATAATGCATTCACAGAAAGGGGGCAAGTTGTGGGTACTTAGGCAACCTTAATTCTGGCATTTCCTAACATTTTTAGGCTTGATTTTGCAACCTTAATTTTGTTTTTAATGGTCTCTGTAGCATATATTAAAGGTATCCCTCCCTGTACAGCTGACAAATTTTATTATAAGGGGGAAATTATTTCTGGGAGAAATAGATTTTTGAAGACCCGAAATATGACCGCATGTGATTAAATTATTGGATTTCATATTTATATAAATGTCTGAAGAAAGAAATAGATTCAGTTCATTCACTGTAATTTGCCTTTCATAGTGACATTTTTAGTAACTCCTGTGCTTTTCTTGTATTTAGATGACAATGTCAGTTATTTTGAAATACCTGCAAGCATTTGGCTGGCTATGGGTATGGCTAACCCTAGCAGCTTATTTAGGACAAAATGCAATAGCTGTAGGACAAAATCTGTGGCTTAGCACCTGGTCAGCAGAAGAAGAAAAAAATAAGGATTACACAGAGTGGAAACACTTAAGAAACAATAAACTTGGTTTCTATGGGTTTTTGGGATTCATACAAGGTAAGGCTAAGCATACAAGACTTTATTTTCTCTGTATTTACAAAGCTTAGTTGCCTGGGGTTCTTTTACATCCTGTTAAATCTGTAATGGAGACTGCAGATGTGTAATACAAAGACAAACTGTATTCGTCGTTCTGTAATCAGATGTGTGTATAGCAGCAAACTAGAATCACTTCACATTGGAGTAGGGGAATGGTAGGGAGAAAGGATCAAGCTAGGGAGCTGTAAAGTGAAGGAAGATTGAAAAGGAAGATTTAACTAATTTGTAATATGGCTGTCCTTGGAACCAAGTCAATGTTGTTGTATGAACAAGTGCACATTTTAGCTAATGAGGTGTTACTATTTTTTGGGGTTAGATGTCAGTGTCCATGTCACGGCTAGTGTTAACAGGAATCCCACACGCACCTGCTAATGGTAGAATAGCCTTGTGAAGACTTATGAAGGGATAAGATGTGAACAGATCCTTATGTAAAACAAAACTTTTTAGTGGGCCTGTCAGGCTGAAGTGCAATGACTTTGGACAAAAAAAACCCCACATGACATTGTTTTATTTATTTATGTATTCATGCATTCTTAAGGTCTTCTGGTCTGCTGTGGTGCATATGTGGTTACTCGGGGATCCCTCTGTGCTTCTCGGACATTGCATAATCACATGTTAGCCAACGTGCTGCACCTTCCCCTCCAGTACTTTGAAACTAATCCAGTAGGTCAGATCATCAATAGGTTCACAAAGGTAAAGGAAAAACATGTCCACATTTTTTAGAAAATGTACAGTAAAGAACTACAACTTTAATGCCATGTAATGCTTTTAAAAATCAAAGAATAATACTAGATAATAGACATCAGTTTCCGTATAAAAAGAAGCCTACACAAGTGCCACAGAATACTTTCCTGCAAAAGTCATCAGTACCTTTTATCCACTGAAGGCCCTTTAATATTGTTTTTGTCCATGATCACTGGGCGTGATTTCCTCAGAGCACAGTCCTGCAAGCTAGAAGTGGTAAGCTGAGTTGAGCTCAGTCTGGTTGTGATAGGTTGCCCCACTTAGGATGCCATTTGATGAGCCGAGATACCACTGATCCCACCTGTTATGCCAGCTTGGGCACCCCTTTTACCTGTCTTGCTGAGCCAGGCTATTAAGTCTCCTCCAGCACACACAAAGGTGGGGCCACACCCAACTGCAGAATGAAACAGACACTGAGATCAGTTCTGGGAAGGCTCCGCTTAAGGGACTTGCCCCAGCACTCAGGTCTCTACTTCCCTTGGAGTGCAGACCCAAAGGTATATTTTGAAATCCGCCACTTCCGTCAATGTGGAGAAAGGTATGCACAGCCTCTTATCCCCATTTATTATGATTTGCATAAACTGGGTTATTTTATAAATGAGAAATAAATGTATTAACTACAGAAGGTGGATTTTAAGTGAATATAAGAGATAACAGACAGAACAAAGCAGATTCCTAAGTAAACAAAGCAAAACATGCAAACTAAGCTTGTTTCACTAACGAAATTGCTTACAGATAGTAACTTCTCACCCTAGATATTGTTGCAGGCAGATTAGAGAAAGTCTTGAAAGGCAGCTACACTGGTCTGTAGCTTGAGACCTTAGGTATTATTACTCACAAGCTAGCACCCTTCCAGCCTGGGCTCAACCCTTCTCCCCGCAATTCAGTTCTTGCTTCCAGGCGTTTTTCAGTGTCTCTTTGGGTGGAGAGGCAGTGGAAAAAACATGATGATGTCACTCCCTTGCCTTATATAGCTCTTGTAGTCTTGTGTATACCGGGAACCCTTTGTCTCCCAGTAGAACACTGGTATTACAAGGGGTGGTTCCAGTACCAGGTGACTCAGACCTATGTCTCTGCAAGGCTGTGTCAGCCATTACTCTTAGGCTGTCTGGAGCGTCCACAGGAAGACTAAGCTCTTTCACAGTCCATTGTCTCTGCTAATGGCCCATTAACCCTGTCTGGCTTTTCCATTGTTGAACCTGAAGGCTGGTTGGCGGTGACACCCAAAGCAATACATTCGAAATACAGATACATAGTTAATATTCCTAATGCCAGATACAGAAATGATACAAGCATACAAATTAGATAATCACATTCAGTAAATCATAACCTTTCCAATGATATCTTACATGTGCTATCTTGCATAAAGTATATCTCAGTTATGTCATATTCATATCATAAGTATATTTTCATAAAGAATATGGAATGAAATGTCCTACTGATTTTAAAAGTTTATAATTTTTATATCTTGCTAATGCATTGCTACTTGATATAAAAAATTACAGACAAACTAAGGTGCGAAATTCAAACTCTCAAAGTTAGGATCCCATCTAGCCCCGGCCCAATACTTCTTTCAATGCACAGAATGGACAGTGCTCAGGGAATGACTTTTCCTAACTTTTGAGTGCATGACTTTTCAACCTTAACATTTGTAATTTTTATTTTTTGTATGTAACATCTTATATTTTTTTAAAAAACAAAAGAATTCTATTTCGTATAACTGTAATGTTCCCCGTTCCTCTCATAAGTACAGTTTGAACCCACAAGCTTCAGCAGTGCCCATAGATGTCTGCTACTTAAGCTAAAGAATAATGTGCAATTGCTGGTAGGCTGCTATCTTCTGTTGACTGGAGAATGTATATATGTGAAGGATGCATATTGCACAAACAGATATCATAACTGCTTACTTAGATTTGGTACCTTCTTTCTGACAGGCAGTGTGGCTAAGTAAATGAGACTTGGATCTGCGTTATGGGAATCAGGGTTTTGTTCCCAGCTTTTATAACCTCAGTGGGTTATGAGGCCTTGATTAATAATACAGATTATAAAAGGAACAGAAATAACAGGAGTGAGTAGAAAAGTTGAAAGTTGAATTCATGGTCTCTGATTCCCAGTCTCATATGCCTTCTCTTGCCTAATTGTATTTTGAGAGGGGAAAGCAGCAATAGCTACCACTATGAATTTGTCTGTGGCAGTTCAGTTTGGCACATTAAGCTACAGAGCATGCTCACCAACTATTGAACAGTCTGATATTTTAGCAACAAGCTTCTAATGTCTACTGAGCAAAGTTCAGATGGGAAATGTGAGTAATTATATCTATTTGTAGTGTTAGACAGACTACAATATGTTAAATTAATCCATTGTATATCAGTATGTCATCAAAACTTTTCCCCCAACAATTTTTGCTGCAATAAAGGATTTTGGTTGGTTGAGTTCAGAGTCTAAGGACAGTTTCGTGAGAAATGCCTACAGTTTTAGTAAGGAGACATTAAAACTAATTTTTTTGTGTAATGTCACAGGACATGTTTATCGTTGATCTGCGCTTCCATTACTACTTACGGACCTGGTTAAACTGTACACTAGATGTTATTGGAACCATTCTAGTAATCATGTCTGTTTCACCTCTCTTCATACTGGTAGTTATTCTCCTTGGATACCTGTATTTTATTATCCAAGTAAGTTGCTTAAACTTTTACAACAAGAGATATGTATTTTTCGTGTATTGTGTGAGAGAGAGACTGAAACAAAATCATTATTAAGCATTGTCTAAAACAGTTGGGTGTAAATTGTAAATCTTGCCTGAAAAGCCAAAGTAGAAACCTAAGAAACTTATAGTTTAGTATTCTGCCACACCAACTCTCCACCCCCTAGCCCCAACACACACTTTTTAAAGCTGACTCCTAAAAAGATCCTCAGGCTTCTCACAAGAGTAGTAAAATACATTTTGAATGTTTCCTACAGTAATGTCTGTCTTTGTCCGTGACTTCCATTCTTTCCTGCCAATGTTTTTTTCCTCTTACAAGATATTATATTGTAAGAAAACCAGTAAAATTGTGTGACAAAAAATGGGCATGTGATACGGGAAAACAGAGAGTCAAAGCAAAAACTGAAGTAGGGTGTGTGCTACCCTGGAACAACACATGCAGATATTTGTAGGGCCTCGCTTGCTTCAAGAAAATACATAGCACAGTTATGACTTATAGCATACAGGAACAGGAACTTAGAGAAATCCCATAACTAAATTTCAACTGTCACTTTAATGTGTCAGAAAAACTGTCCTTTGAAACATTGGCTTCCCTATCTCCGCTCCAGGCTGTGTTGATGTCAGACGTGTTCATAACGTAAGCTATGCTAACAGATATAAATGAGAGAGCAGAGAGGCTATCAACCTTTGATCAAGATTTGAGAATATACATAATTATACTGATGAAAATTAAGTTGGATCCTCATTTGAATATAAGTCAGGAAATTCCAATATAAAGTTTAGTTCATCCCCTTAGTGGGTATATGTTACAACAGGAGTGATGGCAATTTTGGAAATGATACTCCTCTTACTGCTAGCCCTCCTAGTAGTTTACATGCCTGGTTATTACATTAAGACACAGACATTGTCCACCCCCCGAATTAAGATAATTTTTTGAAAAGTTCTGTGCTAAAATTGTTTGACTTTTTTTTATCATATGCAAATAAGCCACAAGTTGTACTTGAAGTTTCAAAGGTGTGTGAAACTTGTTTTCTAATCATTTTCCAGCCCTTATAGTAACTTAGAATCTGCCTCTTTTGTATCTGTTGTTTCCTTAGCGATACTACATAGCTAGTTCACGACAAATCCGACGATTAGCTGGAGCATCACACTCTCCTGTGATCTCCCACTTCAGTGAAACTCTCTTAGGACTGTCTACAATCCGAGCATTTGGACACCAAGAAAGATTCATTAGACAAAACAAAGATGTGGTGAATGAGAACTTGGTTTGCTTCTACAACAATGTTATTGCAAACAGGTACTGTATTAATAACCTACAATTTACAGAAGTTGTGCAGAGTGGATCAAATCCTGCTCCTGTTGAAATCAGTGGCTAAAATAATAAGCTTTGATGGGAGCAGGCTCGTTAAGAGATTAAAATAATCCTACAATGTGTGTAAGTACTGTAACTTGTTCAGCACTCTTAGTAGTACTGGCTTCATGGTTTGTATCTAGGCAATGGGGTATGTCATCCTCTGTGTGCAGGAATCCAGTTAATTTATAGGAGATAGATATGCTTGCTCTGAGATGAGAATATTCTACAACAATGAAGTCTACTAACAGCTGCTGGAAGGGGAGAATTATAAACTGACTAATTTTTCCCTACATGATTTTATAAAGAGATACAATTGGAAGGTGCATATTTCATGAGCACTTCAGTGTTTCTCATTTTAAAAAGATAATTCGTTAAAAGCTGAATTTTTAGAAAAAAGAATCTCCTGTTGCTTCAAGTATATCTGCTGTATTTGTTAATATGTTCTTCAGAATGATGAAAGTGTAAGTCATATGGGTTGATGAAGTGATGAGGGTTCATACTTTAGCAGGAAAATGGGGTTAGATCCTCCATCTGTTCAATTCCAGATGTTAACGTGAGGTGTGTTTTTTAAGGTGTAGAATTTTAGTAAAGAAAGTGTCATAGGCTACGTCTTCACTACCTGCTGTATCGGCGGGTAGCAATCGATTGCTCGGGGATTGATATATCGCGTCTCATCTAGACGCGATATATCAATCCCCGAATGCGCTTATATCGATTCCGGAACTCCACCAACCCGAATGGAGTTGCGGAATCGACGGGGAGCCGCGGACATTGATCCCGCGCCGTGAGGATGGTGAGTAATTCGATCTTAGATACTTCGACTTCAGCTATGTTATTCACATAGCTGAAGTTGCGTATCTAAGATCGATTTTCCCCCATAGTGTAGACCAGCCCATAGCTTTTCGCATATCATCATTGAAACAATAAGAATAAAATCCTGGCCCCATTGAAGTTAATGGGAGTTTTGACTTCAGGGGGGCTAGAATTTTATTCTGTTCCAACATAAAATTTGTGTGCAGTTGCAGGAGGGAAAGATTTATTCTGAGGGGATTAGGAGATTAATAAGTTTTATAGAACTCAAAGATAGATTCAGTCCTATTTTTGGAGTTGGTGTCTATTTATATGGACTGGGAAGAAGTCTGGCCTAGCTGACAGAGCACTGGACTGTTCCAGCTCTGCCACTGGCCTGCTGGGTAATCTTGGGCAAGTCACTTACCCACTCCGTGCCTCAGTTTCCCCATCTGTAAAATGGAGATAATGATACTTACCTTCTTCGTAAAGCACATTGATGAAAAGTGCTGTAAAAGCTAATTGTTGATTTATCAATGTTCCTTAATAAAAATTCTGTAGATAAGTCCATTTTTTTCTGGTTACATTGACTACAGGTGGTTGGCTGTCAGGCTTGAGTTTCTAGGAAACCTGATGGTTTTCTTTGCTGCCTTGTTTGCAGTGCTGGCTGGAAATACAGTGAATTCCTCTACAGTGGGTTTATCCATATCATATGCACTGAATGTAAGTGATGGTGTAGTTTTGATGCTTCTACAATATTTCCTATGGAAGGCAAGATTGACTGGGGTAAAATTTAGTAGGCCAAATGCTGCACAGTTACACCTGTGCAACTTTTAATCTCATGGATGTAACTGAGCAGAATGTACTCTCACTACTATGTGTCTTTCTTTGAATTTACACTAATTATGGAAGTTTATGTATTATTAACAATTCATATATTCATAGGTTTAAAAGCAGCAACAAAATAGTGGAATATTGAAACAGAATTTAAAATCTCAAACCTACTACACTGAGTGGCTTACTTTTGGTATTTTGCTAGCTTGGAGAAGGAAAGTAGTCTAGTCAATTGCAGTCATGTTTTCAGATATGTGCTTTCTAGTTCTGGTGCACTAGCTGCAATATTTAGGTTTCTATCATTGCAAGGAGGAGGTTAGTTTAAAAATGAGTTTTGTATTGGTATTGAAGTATTTAATGGAAACATTTCCAATGGCCCTATGTTATTTAAAAAAAAAGTAGCATAGCTGAGACCACATTTGGCATGCGTGTCCTTTGTAATAAGAAGGCTAGAACTGTGTTGATTAGTGACTACATAGACAAAAAAACTAATGATTTAAAGAGTTGTAAAAACCCACGTGTCCACAATATCTTGATAGTTTGGTCCTACCCCCCTGAGTACTTTCTCTCTCACTCATCTTGTTATCTAAAATTAGAATGTATGCTCTTTGGGGTAAAGTGACATGAACATCTATATCACTATACCCGTGAAGATAATACTGGCTACTGCAAGACTTTATACCTGTTAAGACCTGAATTCAGTGTTCTGTGATTTCCCTGCAACAGACTGCATCAACACAAGAAAGGATATTTCATTTCTTGTATGCCTTAATACCGAAACACAGACATCTTAATCAGACGATCACAGTTGTGAACTCAGGTCTTTTCAGACAGATATATTACAAACTAGATTTTTTATTGGCCTTTTAATCTTATACACATTTGGTTAAATATGGGATCTCAGTACAGTTGATTATTTTTTGTTCAGATGCCTTTAGATTCATCTTTAAATATTCCTACCTCAGGACAAAATTTTAACCTTGGATGGCTAGTTTATTGACCCATTTTGTCACCGACCAGTTTTGTTAAAGTTTAATTTTTAGTTCTAATATATAATGTACAATGTCTTAGAACAGTTTAAAATAGACCAATTTTGTACTGCTGTACCTGAGCATGTCATTTCACAGCCATCACATGGCAACTGTGAGAATTCACATATAAAATTAGTGTCCACTGCATTAACTTGCAGATATTGGTCTGGGTAGCACTAGTACTTGCAAAAATAGCTTCTCGGTGTTTGAGGATAGAAATAGTTTGGCAGACACTACGGACCTGATCCCCAGGTGCACTGCAGCTGCTTTTCCCACTTGTGTAAATGGCTCAGGGCAAAGGGAATACTGCAACAGTACACGTACAACACAGGCTCATAAACCGACACTTCCTCTTTCTGCCAGTGTAACACAGAAGGGAGCTTGGTTACTGGGGAAAAAGGTGATAGCCAGGGTGCCCTGTGCCCTACACTGATCCTGAGCTAGTTTTTCTAACACAGCAAATGGTGGAAGAAGTGCTCAGAGTAGCATTGGGATCAATGCAGTGAAAGTGGAAGCTTAAAGCCAGCTTTGCATACCAACTCCTGACTTGCGCTCTGCATCTTCTGGAACTATCTAAAGAGCTGACTTTGTGTTTTGATGCTGTTTCTTGCTATCCATAATACATTTCTAAAATATATTATGCTGTTTACGAAGGCCAAGCAATTTTAACACATTCTGTGGAGTGAATCATAGAAATGTAGGGTTAAGGGGGGGCCTCAAGAAGTCATTAAGTCCAGCCCACTATGCTGTGGCAGGACCAGATAAACCTAGATCATCTCATGAATATATCTTTTTTTTTTTTTTTTCAGATAACGCAAAGTTTGAATTTTTGGGTGCGTAAAGCATGTGAAATTGAAACTAATGGAGTTTCCATTGAAAGAGTCTGTGAATATGAAAAAATGGACAAAGAGGTGAGCATTTTAGAAGACTGAATATAAACTGAGTATTTGGATACTATTTCATATATGTGTATAAGCCAGTGACTAATGGATAAAAAGAAAAGAAATTGAATGACTAATACAAGTGGCATCTTATAATTAATAATATACATACATTCTCAAAGTGTGATACATTAGTTTGTGAATGTATTTGACTTTCTCTTTACACTAATGGTCAGAACAGTTTTGTATTTTTAATGTTGACCAGTAAGTTTCTTGACATCAGACTTTGTGGTAGCTATGGTAGGTAGAAATAAACAAATATATCAAATAAATCTTAAATCTCAAAGTCTCATCATGAACTACTATCTGAATTTGTCTGTGGGTATATCTATACTACAATCATGGAGTGTAATGACAGCTCATGTAGATGAACCTGAGACAGTTTAGCTAGCTAGCTTGGCTACTGGAGCAGTGAAGTCACTTCAGTGCAGGCTAGCTGCCAGAGTAATTACCCTGGAGGGTATGTACAGCCCATGAAGAAGCCATGCTGTCACAGCTTCACTGCTAATCCAGCTTGTTGAGTATGTCTGCGTGAGTTGCAATCACAGCCCTTGATTGCAAGTCAGAAATATATAGAGAAGTGCAACGATACAGGGTATGTTCCACTCACTACAGAGCTTGAGATATTTGCCATCATCAAAACCTTTGCTACTAGGCTGCCTCTGCATGTAGTGAAGTATTTTTAATAAAAAATTGTGGTGTCCAAGAAGTCTGACTTCTCAGCACATTGGATTGAGTCTGAGTCATCATCACGTGTTTACTTGTATTTTTAAAACTATAAATGTCTTGCATAAAGTATTCTAAGTGGCATGTAAAAATGTAAAACAGTGCACTAAAACAATGTTAATTTAATTTCAGGCCCCCTGGATAATGTCTAAAAGGCCCCCGATGGGATGGCCCAATAAAGGGATAATAGAGTTCATTAATTACCAAGCTCGGTATAGAACAGATCTTGATTTGGCCTTACAGGATGTCTCCTTCCAAACGCATAGTAAAGAGAAGGTATTGTACATAATACGAAAATAATCAAAAATCGTTTAATTGGCCCCTTAATTTTCTATATTAAATAGATTTTATGTATAAAAGCACAACTGAAGGAGTCCAGATTAGGATAATTCTTACTAGGTACGTAAATAATAAGCTATTAGAATTGATGAAACTATTTTCTAAATGGTTGCACAGCCCATGGGAAAGGTATATTTTTATCTAATTTTTATTAATGGCAACATTAGATCCATGGGGATAGATGATCACGTGGTGTAAATTGATGTTGCTCAACTGATTTGAATGGGACTCCACTCATTTACAGAAGCTGAAGATCTGGACCAAGGTTTTTAAATGACAGACTTTAGTTTCAAGTTATACTATAGCTTGATTAGTAATGCCAATTAGAAACCAATCCTGTCAAATGTTGAGTGTCTCACAGTAAACTTATGCAACCAATATTTTTTGTAAGATGACTTTTAATAATCTTTTGCTCTCCGTTTCCCAGACATTTTTCTTGTTTGTCTTTCATGTATGGTAAATGATTATGTTTCTAATGAGGGCAGCATTAACACAGATCCTTTTATTTCGTGTTTGGACACCAGCCATAGTTAGGTTAGTCTAGTTCCAGAAACAGTTTGAACAAAGTGATGGGCCAAAGGAGCTACTCATGTGAGCTCAGTAGTGTGAGCAAGGGGATCACAATCTGGCCCTAGACTTCTGTGCTGCTGCAGTGCCAGCAGACAGGAATGTTAGCTTTTGAGTGGGTACCACAAAACACTTCTTTGGGATTTCCCTCCTACCCCCACAGAAAAGTGGACAGTCAGGATCCTGATGATGATTCCCAACCAAAAGTATGAGAGTGTTAAGGAAGATCAGAAGTGGGGCCTAAACCACTGGGCTATCGACAAAGGGGCAGTGTTCTTTTCTAATTCATGATATCTATCTACAGTGTTTAAAGACACTAAAAAGAAATTTGAAGGCGTTAGTTTACTAAACTCTCCATTATTAAATTAGTTTTTCTTTTAAATTTAATATCTTGTTCCAGGTTGGAATCGTAGGAAGAACAGGAGCTGGTAAATCAACACTCACGAATTGCTTGTTTAGAATTATAGAAAGAGCTGGAGGAAAAATAATTATAGATGGAATTGATATATCAACTATTGGACTACATGATCTACGTGGCAATCTTAACATTATTCCACAGGTAAAATCTGTTTCCGAATAGACGCTTCCATTTCATTCAAACATTAGTTATTGCATATCTATGAAGAAATTCTAATCGCGCTGGAACTGTAACTATAAGAAAGGCTCGATTTTGTACCAGTTCACCAGAGGAAAGATCAATCAGGATATTATTATTGGTATTATGGCTAATATTGAAAATGCCAAAGTTACTCATTAATAGGTATGCCCCAAGAAAAGAGAGCTTTGGATGTAATCAAATAATACTTGGGCATAGTGCAAAATCAAAAGTAGCCTTAGAGTAGGTGATTTCAATTTAATATTAAATCCCTGTCATCTAAAAGCACAAACACAGATTCTTAAAAGGTTTAAGTGTCTAAAGATGCAGATAGACACCTCCTGGGATTTTCAATAGCACTTACCTGTTTTTGCCTATCTGCCTCTTTAGGTGCCTAAATACCTTTAAAAAAAATGGCCCACAGTAACTACGGATACATTTATAGAAAGCTAATGAATTTTTTTTAAAATCAAACAATGTTCTTTGCTAACTGTACACATTCTTCTTTTTTTAATACATATATTTTCATTTACTAAAGACATAGGCTAGACCACACTCTGCCCCCGCCCCTTTAGGCTTTGTAGTATTAAATAATTTGAGCATAGCTAGTTTTGCCTTTTAACTCGGATTTCAAATATTACAGTTTTTCTTTAAAACGCATTATTTCTAGAATACTTTAATTAAAATTAACATTCCTGTGAGTGTTTGTTGAAAAACATTGTTTTGTTTTTTAAGCTTTGGGATGCTACTGCTTAGGCATTTTATATTATTTCTTAGGACCCTGTCTTATTCTCTGGGACCCTCCAATCTAACTTGGATCCCTTTGGAAAATATTCTGATCAGGAGCTGTGGGAGGCAGTGGAGTTGTGTGACTTAAAGAATTTTGTCCAGTCACTCCCAAAGAAACTCCTTCATGAGATATCAGAAGGTGGTGAAAACCTCAGGTATAAAATTTTTAGTATCTACTGGCTCAGGAGCTCTTCTGGTATGTTAACTTGATTTTCCTTCAATACATTCTACATGACAGTATTCTAATATTTTTCCATAGCACAAAAGTGACTCCCTCATTCTAAATAGAATTACTTTTGTAAAGCAATTTGTGGTCACCTAGCTAAATAGTAACTGGGTGAAATTTTATGGCCATGTTACACAGGAGGTCAGACCAGATGATCTAATGGTCTCTTCTGGCCTTAAAATCTATTATAGGTGTTTGAGAAATGAGCAAATAGTCCAAGGCAGGGAAAGGACTGCCATAGACAGAATAACTGAAATCAGAGAAAAAAGTAACAATATAAAAAGTAAGAAGAAAAAAAGAAAGGGAACAAAATATAACCAAGAGAACACCATCGTATACGCTATATTATATCTTCTATTATTTGTTTAGTGTAGTAGGATAGCTGTTCAGTTTCTCTTTACAGTGCATTTTATTTCAATGATATGCCAGGGACAGTGACACTTTATGGGATAGAAAATTTCTGTGTGTAAGAGTTAGGCCATAGCAGTCTGCTAAAATCTGAGTAATGTATATAAATGCTTGATAAGCTTTTAGCAGCAGAGTGGCAATCCAGAATTTAAAAAAGCAGAGCAGAAATGGAAAGTTATTTAATAGTTTGGAATTCATCTGAAAAAAATGGAATTTCTGAAAGGGACATGCCCCTTCCAAAGATAGCATAAGAGAGTCTTTAAAACTCTCATCCTGAACCAACGCCCACCACTGCAAAATACATAATTTAATAATCATCTGCTGTGTATCACTCTCTTTCAAACGTATCCCATGTCCAAACTAGGATGTGAATATAATACTGAGTATTAAGTTAACGTAGAAACTGGATGTAAATATGCATCCATCTGGAAAATGGTACCAGGGATATACCTCTAAAATAGATTGTAAGCATGTGGTTTTGCTAACTGTTTAAACAAATTATTCTACTTGTTGCTTTCTCTCTAAAAAGATAACCCCATCAAGGAATTATTTAGCATTTATTGTGGGCGGGAACACAGCAATGTTTTTGCAAAGTTATTGAAATGACACCGTTTTCAAATGTGCTTAACAGTGTTGGGCAGAGGCAGCTTGTGTGTCTTGCCCGGGCTTTGCTACGGAAGACAAAAATTCTGATCTTAGATGAGGCCACAGCCTCTGTTGACATGGAAACCGATAACCTAGTGCAGTCCACCATCCGGAGGGAGTTTCACAACTGCACAGTATTAACTATAGCCCACAGGTTGCATACTATCATGGATTCTGAAAGGTAAGTTTCAATATTGTTTTAAAAAACACACGGTTTCATTTAGACATTGTCAAAGTTGGTAGGCATGAAAGCTGATCTGGCTTGATACTTTCACCACTCCTCCCCATATAATCTATGGTACCATGGAATACATATATATTTATATTAGCTGTAGTTATTGACAGTAAACAGACTGATATTTGTGCTATAGTGATTCTCCTGTTCTTATTACTGAATTAATTTTAACTCCATTTTATCCCAGTTGCAAACACAAGTTACTAGCAAGTCCATTTAATTTACCAGAGTAAATTGATTGCACTGTAGAACTTAAGGTGACGAGGCAAAATTTTCATTTTCTAAAACCTCTTTTTGTGCAGGAGTTCATAACTTCATGAACGTCTGAATTATCTACTGCAAAGAGATTTCCCATATTAAAGGAATGAGTTCTAACCCACACCTTCACTAGGGCTAAAAAGTAGGGCTGGAAGAAAAATAGCTCAGTTTTCCTCATCACCCTTTTGTTTCTGCATTTCAGAGTGCTTGTTCTGGGATCTGGAAGAATTATAGAATTTGATACCCCCCATAATTTATTACTTCAGCAAGGAGTTTTTTCAAAAATGGTTTCTGAGGCTGGAATAACACAAAATACAAATAACCCAAAAATGCTGTTTTTTCTGAACTTGAATGCAGGAAATGCTCCAGGGATGTGTGGTTAATTGTATCCTTGTCATTATAAAATGATCACCCAGTTTCGGGGAATTGGGTAGTTTTAACACTACAAACTTCTTACATGTGGTAGGATAAAAGCTGATGGTTGCTACTGTTATGTTCTGTATTGCACACTCTTCAATCTTCTTTAAAATATTTTATATACATTTTTCACTAGAACAAAAAAATGTAAAGCCTTGCTTTTCATAGCATACAGTGACTTTTGCTTTAGTAAATGACCTGCAGACTATATAAATGCTTGTTAGGCACACGACTTAACACTCCAGAACCTTCAGCACTTGTTTTGGTTGAATCGGTTTGTATGATTTCAATTATTTTGTGAATAATGCTGATTTAACCAGTATTCTCTGTTATAAATAATGAGCTGGTGAAAATTCAAGAATTGTCATTTTATGAACGTGGGAGGGCTCAGTGCTGACTTGAGTCTGTACATGAATGTTTTTTAAATTCTTGAGGGTATATTCAGTTGCTTTTTTTAAATGGCCTTTGAAAACGCTAAAATAAATGTCAAGTTCAACGATTAGTACTTATTTTTGTCTACCTAGCTGAGCATTCTCAAGTCACACTGTGACAGAATTCTTAAAGGAAAATCCCTCTGGGAAATATTCATTTTAAAGCATATTTGTACAAACTATTCTTGCACTAGTCATGGCAATAGAACCCTCTTTTCATATTTAGTGGGAATGCTAACAAAGCATATTCTTCTGTATATAAAGTCCTGTAAGTTATGGTTCTAATTTGTTGGCTTGTTTGTGGTTAAACTGGGTGAAAAGATACAGGGAAGAGAAGAAAGTTTCCATGAGAATATACAATGCATACAAAGGATACACAAGAAAAAATGAAATGGTGTTTTGCACTAATTCAAACATTCATGGAGCAGATACAGTTCTACTTTGAGAAGTCATTAACTTCCCCTATAAGAACCTATGCACACATTTGAGGTATCTAAACTGTGGAAGCAGAGTACCTGTATCTTATGACGTACCATCTCCTACATGCCTTGTTCTCTTGAGGTATGCTGGTGCTACACCAAACTAACCTCTATCCAAAGCTGTACTTTTTAAAGTCTATAGTACTGCCCGAGGAACTACTTTTATAGAGTTCCTTGATTTTCTTCTCACGCCTGATTAGGCTTTGGGCCCCAGCCCAGCTTTATTACTGTAGCATAAATGCTGTAGGAGGTCAAGCAGCACTTGAACACTCTGCCTCCTGGTAATCAAACTGAGGTGGCACCCTGTTATAGCCGCCATACTAGGAATAGCAGAGACGAGGGATCAGTACTTCCTATTGGAGATGCACCAGTAGAACAGCAATTCTAGTCATGTTGGCACAGTCATCAGCGTGGGCCTCTCAGAAAAAAGGGTAAGTGAAGGATCCAGCCTCTCTCTGCTACTTTTAATTTAGCTCAGAGGTACAATATTGTCCCTGACAATAACAGCCAGCTGTAAATAATACAGTTCCCTAAAATATACTAAAACTAGAGCTTGCACCAAACTATTGATTAGGATAGAGTAGCAACGGTGAAGCTAAATTAATTTTGGCAGAGATTAGACTTTTACAAGTTGTAGGCCCAATTTACTGCTGGCACAAGAAGATGCACTATCCTTCACCTGAATTTAGGCCTGAGTTCTATTAAGACAACTACAAGAATCTGGCCTATTTGGTATTTACAAACTTGAGTATAACAGAATGAAACTAGGGAGGGAAGAGGCCTTTAGTTCCTGTCCCAGTAGTGCCTTTTTAAAAAATAAACACATACACACTTCCATTTAAATACAGGTGTGTAAATACACACTTGCACTTAACAAGGCAGTTTCTAAAGAAGCTATATACTTAAATGAACCAGCTGGAAAGAATTCTTTTTAAACTCAAGTGATGCTAGTTTGCAAGAACATGTTCAAAGATGTTTGAGCAAACAATAAGATGGATAATATTGCAGTGAGAAATACATAATGAAGTCTGGAAGTGATATACAAGAATTAAATGTCCATTTACAGTTTAGCAGAAAGGTCATATTCACTTAAAAAAACACAACTCCCCATTATGTTGGATATATATTTTAATTATATGCCTTTAGTTGCCACACTAATACAAGCATTCAAAGGGTCAGCGTGAAGAGGTAGCAAGCCAGGCAGTTGCCTGGGGCACGAACAGCACAGGGGTCACTGTGAAGCTATGTTGCTCAGGCTTCAGTTTCAGCCCTACTTGGTAGGGCACAGGGCCCTGCACTATTTTTTGCAGTCCTGCCTGACAGAACTTTTGGCTTTCTGCCCAGGGCCCTAGCAACTCTAATGCCCACTATGGGTGGCAGATCCCCTGGAACCTGCTCACAGGAACGGGACCCTTGGTCATTTGGAGCGGTGGTGCCTAACAAGTACTCCTGCAGTTAATATTGACACGGTTAAATATTCTTACCAAGAGGCCACATACTGTTATGCTCAATTTTATTTTCCAGAAACCCCACTGAACAGTGTCAGTGGAATACCCAAATCTGCACTATACAGAATTTCTACAGCATATTTCTAGTGACCTTATTTGTCACTATTGATTTAATAAAAAGTGTTACAACAATTCTAGATAAATCAAGTTGTTTAGAGCTGCTACTTCACTTTTCTAGCCCACATTACCTCCTCTTCTAGGTCACTGGTGCCTCTCTGTCTCTCCCTGCCCTTAGCTTTGCCTTATTTCTAACACTAATGCTTCAGACCAAAAGGAAATCCCGGGGAAAGAGAAACAAAAGTTTGGCAGCTCTTATGCAATTACTTTTATTTAAGAACGTATTTTAGAAGGCTGTATATAAATATCTCTGAAGTATGAGATTTTCCCCAAATGCAGATTATGCACATTAACCTGTAAACTGACAAGATTTTATAATACTGATGAGCCATCACCACTTCCAGGACTGCACTCCCCTGAACCTCAGCTACATAAACACTTAAGTAAAGATAGGTGTTACAGGGTTAAAGCTACAGGCACCAAGATTTAAATAGGACTAGTTTTAACAACAGAACTCCAATCTTCAAACAGTATCATTTAGTTAAATGAAGGACCTTCATAGTAAGTTGTGCACTGGGGAAAATAATCAAAGTGCAATATTGCTCTTTTTAAAATGCAATGGTTTGTGCCAAAATAAGAGTACCAAAACTATTAGATACAAAATAAATAACTTCATTGCACTTAAATTTACCAACCACACAAGGTAGTTTTAAAAATATTAAATAGACCATGCAATAGGAGATGTCTCATGCATGTTAACTTCTCTATGAAGAGTTTCCAGCTACAAAGCTGCAACCCTTTTGGAAACTTTTCAGGTAAACAAGCCATCCATCCTTAAAGCAAAATATCTTTGTAAACTTACACTTATGGAAATGAAAAGTCCACTTACTGGACAATTTTGCCATCCTCCCAGACTTTAGAAAGTTTTGAAAGCCCTATTTTTCTTTGGGTTTCACATTTTGAAATTCCTCTGAAGCCCCTTCCTAACTTCCCATGTCTTAAAGCATTTTTGGTTCATTTAATTAGCTATGATTTGATTCTGAGTTTATGCAATCAGTTAATCCTGCTAGGTTTCTCACACAAAGAGCGTTGAAGACAAAAATTAGCATTTAAAGAGCCACTGTAATTCTAAATCCCTTTAAGAAAAAAAAAAAGTTATGAATAAGACTTACAGCAGGGTAAGCCCTAATTCTTGCAAAGATTTCTGAATATATGCAAAGTAAACATAGAAGTATTTGCAAGATAAGGGCCTGAAATAGCATCTGCATGGTACTTGAGAGAATTGTACTGCATACTGATGTTTGTCCATTATTTCTTTGAAGGGACTTCAACTTTTAAGTTTAGTCATTCTTGAAATTTTTTTTTCTTAATAATTACATACCCACTCCTGCTAATTTTTGCAATAGTACAACCACTTAAAGTATTTTGCCCTCTTGTTGTGACAGGAACCATATACACACAGGGCATGAGGTCCCTTGAGAACAAAGAATTTCTGCTACTTTTCTTTCTCCATACACACAGCTTCTTGGTTTTCCTTGGTTACAGTTCAAAAGTTTCTAGCAGCATCGTCTGAAATACTTTGTAAACTCAGAGACAAGGCCACTTTAAAATGTTAGGGCAGACACGTTCCATCAAAACCAAGTTTTTTAAATTAAGTGCAAGCTTATTACTGAAAATCTCAAATGTAGCAGATAACTGTTGATTTTAAATCTTTTGCTATTAGATCTCACATTAAAAAATACAACTTATTTCAGATTTATTAAACAAATTTTGCTCAGTTATCTCCTGTTAGGTGAGGACAATACCCTCTTCGTTGACTAAGGATAAAACAACAACATGTATAAAAGGAGTAAAAAGGAGTTTGACTATTCAGCATTTTATCCCTCTAGAAAGAGCACAATTAAACAAGTCTCTTTAAAAACCTTCCTCCAAAAGTTGAGACTTTAAGAACTTCTGTTCCTTGTATTTTACAGCCTGTCCGTAGTCAAAAGCAAAAGGCTATACTATTACCACATTTACATTCCAGTTCCTGTATGGTTTTCTTTACCAGACTACAACTCACAATTATCACTCCATGTTCAATTCAGAGTGGGGGAAAGCATCAGGAACCTGAAAAAATGTAGACACCACCATACTAGGCACCAGATAAAAATAGTTGGATTCATTTTATTTTTAGGGAGAATGTTGTTAAAAAGAAGCTGCAGCTGTAGCAATTCTCTTAGCTGAACACCAGTGCATTTCATGGTAAATAAAAATGTACGGATGTATTGGTTGAAAAACATGAATGGGACCCTTCCAGGGCCTAATGTGCTTTTTTCCTTAATATAAAATTGGCTTTATAAAACCTTTTGGCTGCATGGCAGGAACTACAGTAATGATGGCATTATCAGGTGTCTGCCCATTGGAGAAACAGCAGAGGGGCCACAGCAGCCTCTCTAGCTGATGACAAATGGAATCATAGGAATCCATTAGGAAAATACATTTTAAAGTAGATGCCAGTGTAACAACATGAAAGAGGGAAAAAAAAAAACCCAAAAAACAAAACCAAAAAGTTTTGATTGCAGTAAGTCTACATTAAAAAGAGAGAAAATCCACAAATAGTTTCAGCAATAGCACTGCTGTTATAAACAGCAGCACAAGAATCTTAAGTGGACAAATAGATAGTATTCAAACAGGAAAACTGCATTTAGAAAGGTGCTTTGAAGTACTCAACTGACTCAGTTTAATAAATAAATTAAGCTGAATATTACCTGAGCTGTCTGCATTAATACGGCTACACCTATCTCCACCACAGGTTCAAGCTCATGGTTACATTCCACTTTCAAGTCTTCAGGGTCTGCTAATAAAATTTAGCAAGAAAATGTGTGCATTTTATTGGCAGTAGCATGTCTGCACACCTATCAACTCCGGTTTTCATCCCACATCCAGTTGACAAACCAATGGGGCAGAGGTGGGTTGTGTGTGTTATTTTTGAATTGCTAATACCTTTAAAACATGATAGAGCCAGCACACAATGTATGGTCTAGCAACACTTAAATGGAACAGAATTAAAATGGTAGATATTACATGGCTAAGATTAGGCTTCATTGTTTGTTGGGCAAGTCTATGCACGGTCATGAGTACAGTTTTCTGAAACAGTGAATAATAGAATGTGACAAGAACAGTGAAGTTCAATTGAAGTTAGTTTTTCGTAAATGTCTATTAGGAATTTCTACAGCACTGACTTGGAGGGGCCAGGAGCCTCCAACAATCCCAGCTTGGATAGCTACACCCATTACCACTGCCAGATCAGGATCTATAGAGGTGTTGGGTTCCTTTCCAAAGAACTCTTGAATAACTCTGCGTATCCGGGGAATACGGGTGGAGCCCCCTACTAATACAATCTCATCCACTTCTGTCTTGGATAGATGTCCTTCCTTCAAGACCTGCTCAATGGGCACAAGGATCTTCTGAAACAGGTCCTCATTCAACATTTCAAAGAGTTTTCTTGAGATTTCTGTTTCAAAGACAACTTTGACAGTGTTGCTCTGTGTTTGTGAGAGATCATCCCTTAAAAGGCTTAACACACCGTCTTCCATTTGTGAAGGTTCGGCTGCAATTACATTCTTTTTCATCTGTTCTCTTTCTGAAAGTTCTTTTAGGTCCTTCCTTTCTGGCATGGTAAGAGAAACTCTGACAGGAGAAGAATTGTGTAGAGTCAAATTTAACTTGACTGCTTCCACAGCCTGCCTAAGTCGATGTATTTCTTCCTTTCTGGAGGGCACAGAGCCATACATTCGATGGATTTGGACATACAAGTATTGCAGCAATCGCTGATTAAAGTCCTGTCCTCCAAGTTTGTTGTTACCTAAGACATAAAAATGTATCAGATCACTCACAGTATTTCAGAAGACAAAAAGATGCCCTTTGTCATGTGCAGAACATTCTCATGGGACTGAGAAAAAGAAAAATGTCCACAACTGTAGTGCCAACAGCCAGTGTCACAACCAGAAGTATAATCATCTGGGGATATTTTGTTTGTAATGTGCTTCACAAAACAAGAATGTTCTCAGGATTCTGTTTCAATTTGCATAAATGAAAAAGCAAGGTGGTGGGGAGTTCAGAGGAATTATTTAAAAAATAATCCACCAGAACACTAGGAAGGGGTTTGGTTAGTAGAGGGTAAAATTTGAAACAGAAAATATTTGTGGCCTGCTGTGATACTACGCAAGTCCATTTTTTCCATATTCCCAGCTCACACTCCAAGTCTTAGTTACTGTCTACATCTCTGCCCATATTAGACATTTTCACTAATAGTAGCAAGATGAAACTCATGAAGGATTACTGCCTCAATTCCTGGAGCTGAACTTTGTTAAGGTCTTATTGTATTTTAGAACTTTCATATCAAAATCATATACTAAGGGACATTAATGTACACTGATAAAGGCTACTTTTGAGTCATGAGGTATCTAGTCTGTCAAGTTCTTCCTGTGGAAAGGCTGATTCCCAATAGGAGTTATTTCAACTCTTTGGATCAGTGAGCTTCAAGCTCTAGTAACGGACTCATCCTACATTAGGCTTTATAGGTAGCTGGTGGCATACTGCACTCATCCCAAATTCCCTCTGAAGGTGTTAGTTCCACCTTAACCATCTCCTTCCAACAGTTTTCAAATACCTATGCCTGCTCTTCAGAAAATTGGCCTCTTGAGTTTTCCAATGGAATGGGCACTACCCATAAATATTCAGTCCATCTTTTTTTTTTTCAACTGAAAAAAGGAGTTCATACTGTCCAACAGAACCATGTTGAAATGGCCGACTACATTTATTACTTTTTGTTTTACTAGACAGCGCAGCAGGTATCAAAGCTCATTGAGTTGGGAATATCAACAATAGTACTCAGCCTCAGGTCTGTCTGAACCCAGGTCATCTGCAAAGCAATTGTGTGCTCACTACATAGGCTTACAAAGCATCGCTGCCAGAATTCTTTGCCAAGTGATGAATCATTTTGGCACGTGTATGTTACAAAACCTGTTTCTGGGTTAATAGTGTGTGAGCGCTCCACCCCTTAATGTCTGAGCTGCAGCCAAGCACGAAAGGGGACTGTTCTAAAGCACCCTTCAATAATATGACAAATCCCCTTGACTCAGACAGATGAAGGTAGTAGAATGCTTTGAAACGCCACTAGCTCCAGAGACAATAATTGTAGAATGCACAAATGCTCAGGTTACCTGTGCACAAATGTTGACAATGACAGACAGCTAGACCACAGCTTGTTATCTTAAAATCATTCAAGGAATGGAAGAATTTCTCTTAATTAAAATCAGTTGCAAACCTAATTTTAGAATTATGGAGAGTAGAAACAACATTCAGGGGACCAGTAGGCCACCAAAAGTTATGTCAATCTCAGCACATCAACTTTAGCATCCCTTCACAGGTGACTTTTTACGTGTATCCTCTGAAATTATATAGAACTAGTTTTTACTTAAGAAAAAACAACGTTTTATTGAAGTATGGGGTGACTTATCCTTACCTGCCATTGCTCGTGTCAGAAACATTCCTCCTTGTTTATTCAATAATGAGACGTCCAAAGTTCCTCCACCCAAATCCACTACCAGAACATTAAACACATCCGCTTTATGGAGACCATAAGCCATAGCTGCAGCAGTGGGTTCATTAATTACCCGCAATATCTCCAACCCTGAAAAAGCAAGACAAGTTAACATTTTCTCCACACAATTGATAACTCTGTGTAGTACAATAGATTCCACTTAGTAATCCAGCCCAGTTGCCAGCAAAAAGCTGGCATTATCCAACAGTTGCCAATGAGTGGAAGGCAGGTTTGCAAGGCTGCAGCCAGGGAAGGAGGCATGGAGATGCACCTCCTACAGGCAGGACAGCAGTAGAGAAAGGGGCTACAGTGCAGAAGTTGGGGCTTTCTACACGGGGACAAAGAGCTGCACAGGACCTCTCCCCTCTGCTCTCCAGGGCTCAGCATCTCCCAGTGTTTCTTCCCCTGGGTGCAGTTCCCTGGCAGGACACAGTCGTGAAAGCCCAAGGAAAGATACTGTGTAGCTCCAGCATCCTGGCTACAGCTCTCCCTCTCTGCTACTGCCCTACCCACACCTCCGCCCTCCGAGGCCACAGTCCCTTACCGCTGGTGCACAGGCAGGTTTGCAGTACTGCAGCCAGGGAAGGAATGTCAATGGGACGTGATTTGGTTAGAAGCAATATTTTGCTGAGAACCAAAGCTGTTAATATCTGGGTTGCTATTAAGTGCAATCTATTGTATGTTTACAGTATTCTATCAATTTTTGTTCAGATTGAAGTAAAATATAAAATGTTTGAAGGAAAGAGTTCACAGGGAATTCTACATGTGCCATGGCTTTCACTTTTTTTGTTTTTAAGATAAACTTGGAATATCATTCTTAAACTTACTTTTAGAGCAGTCTGTCAGAATAAACACTGACTGAACAGTTCCCTCAGTGTGTTTTCTCAGAGAAGGTGAGGTGGGATGGTTTCTCATCTTGTTTTTATCTGAGTCTGATTTATTTCCATGAAGTTTCCTGTATAATTGTCTCTACTTGAAAATTTCCAAAAACCCTTTTTCCTTTAGTGACACTTGAGAACACTGCTATCTGTACTTGTATTAGCCAACTGCACTTCATGTCATTTGAGAGTTCCCTGCTGTTCCTGGTGATTGCTAATGTTCTGTAAAGTGATTTCTAAAGTTTTCTGCCACGGACTCTCTCTTGCTATTCTACATTTCGCAAACAACTTAGTGTAGATGAGTAAACCTCAGGATAATTCAAAGAGTAGAGGGAAAATACTAGAAAGAAAGATACATCACCTGCAAGGTTAGCTGCCCTAATAGTGTAGTTCCGTTGTCTTTCATCAAACTCTGCTGGCACTGAAATGACAGCCTTGGAAACTGGCATGCCAAGGTACTCCTCTGCCATCCTCTTTAATTTCAATAGCAGTTGAGAGCCAATATACTCAGGTGAGACGTTATATGTTTCATTGGTTGTCACTGAAAATTCAGCTGCTCCATTGTTGCTGAAAATCTGAGGGGAAAGGCAGCACAACCCACAAGTGTGAAATACAGCCCACCTTTCATTTAACAAAATGCTTTTGTGAAACTGTACTTGGCTATGTAGAATACCTGCTTACTCCAGAATCTACTGTGAGTGGTGACTTTGCCAGTCTAAAACATTCTATGTGAACCAATTTTCTTTATCTTCCATTATAAACATTATAAGACATGAAGGCATTCAATTTGCCAGGAAATGTGCCTGAAGTACTTTTGTATATTTTGCCCAAAGATACCAGAAAGTCAAAATCCAGAAGTTGGGTCACACAATGTCAGAATTAATAATCCTACACAATAGCACATCCAAGAAATGAAAATAGTTCTTTTGAGGCGAACGCTATGTCTACTGCTAAAGCAGAAACATGCAGGATGCCTCAGGAGACACACACATATATAGGTACTTACTCAGTCCCCATCAAAGCAGCTGCTGAGTGCTACTGTACCATTGAAGATTTATTTTATGCAGACTCCCTGCACTCACTATTAGCAGAGACACAAGAGAATGATTTCTGATGCCTGACTTAGTACCCATTGTGAAGTACAGTAACTCCTCACTTAACCTTGTAGTTATATTCCTGAAAAATGCAACTTTAAGTGAAATGATATTAAATGAATCCAATTTTCCCATAAAATTTAATGCAAATGCAGGGGGGTTAGATACCAAGGAAATTTTGGGGGGACAGACAAAAGGCATTATATACTGTACAGTACTGTACTGTGGTTGGTAAGTGCCCCTGCCTTACTCTGCACAGGCACAGCCCACTGCAGGTAAGGATGCTAGAAAGCACCTTTGCAGCAGCAGCTTCCTCAGAGAAGAACAGGCTCAGACTTTGCTGGGAATACTCCAGGTCCGCCTCTTCCTGCCCCAGCTCCACTCCAGACCCATCTCTTCCCACCCCACTCCACCTCCTCTCTGGAGCATGCCATATCCCCCTCCCCGCCCCCCCCCCCCCAAGTCCTAAGCACTGTTTGGTGGTGGGGAAGCGCTGGAAGGGAGGGGGAGGAGACGGAGAAGTGGAACTTGTGCAATGCTCCTTGTAAAGTCGCTGCTCTTCCACAGAATCTTACAAGCAGGCAGCCAAACGACATTATAAGGAAGCACTGCACAACTTTAAATGAGCATGTTCCCTAACTGGAGCAGGGACATAACATTGAAACAACATTAAGCAGGATGATGTTAAATGAGGAGTTACTGTATCTTATTATGCTTCACCATTACTGAAAGACACAGCTGTGGAACTGTTAGTTTCAAGTCCATTTATAATTATAAACCTCAAAAAAAAACAAAAACAAACAAACAAAAGATGTGCAGATGGGAAATTGTAAGGGTGAAAGACTAGCTATCTATAATCATGAGAAACAAATGCATTGAGAACAAACTATGAAAGCTGTGTATTACATAATATTTACAATTCAATTGATATATACTGAAAAACACTATTTTGATTAACATCTTATACATTATCAGCAGGTAAGGTCCTACTTTGTTTTGTGTCACACAACAAGGCTAAATTCAAGTAACTATGGGGGGGAGGGAAATGATTAGTACCCTAGAAATTCTCTCCCTGGAGTGCATTTCTTGTTGTATAAACTAGAAATAATAAAAGTAATTGTAGTCAATAGAGAAGGAGGCTCTATTTCAGAGGAAAGATTCTTGCATGTTTCAGTACCCTCCTGCTGAGAACAGAAGAGGGTCAGGTATGTACTGTATCCACAACCCATCACATCTAGTGAGTTCAAATTTGGCATTTGCCAACATAGTTACTCCCATTTCCAAATACTCTTCTCAGATCTTTCCTTCTGCTGTGAAACCAGTTGTTTTGCTCAAGTTCCAAATCCCACTTCTCTCTGTCTCAAGCTCATATGACAACACATTAAAGTATCATAGGTATAAAAACAACATAGGGTATAATAGCCAAATGCAGTTAATCAAGAACAAATACCTGTACAAAATAACATTTTATCTTTATTTTAAAATTTTGCAATTTGTATGTGTGCTGGTTAGATCCAAAAAGACCATATTTTCATAAAATAGCAGAGTTGGAAGGGACCTCAAGAGATCACCTAGTCCAACCCCCTGCTCAAAGCAGGACCAATCCCCAAATCCCTAAATCGCCCCCTCAAGGACTGAACTCACAACCCTGAGTTTAGCAGGCCAATGCTCAAACCACTGAGCTATCCCTCCCCCCTGAAATGCTATATTCAGGGTTCTGCATCCTGATGATCAACCTGCCAGACAAAGGATCTACTCCCTCTGAACACCATATATATATAAAAACTACAGTTTTATAATTGGTGAAGACTGCTGTCTGTTTACCTTAAATGGATATCTGCTACTTTCATTTTTCAGCTCTTCTGGAGTGAAGATTTTCCCTATGAATCTTTTGGTATCATATACCGTGTTCTGTGGATTAGAATCTGCTAGTTCTAGGCCATCATATCCCACGTACACATCCGTTTCTGTGAATGACACTATGCTTGGTATGCTGTTATGCCCATTTTCATCTGAAATAACTGTCACCTGCCCTGTGCCAGGAAGGAACACGCCAACAGAGCAGTAAGTGGTGCCAAGGTCAATCCCAATCACTTTTGGCGTAGGCATAGGTAGATACTGTTGTGCCAGATAGCCAGCCAAGAAAAGGGCCAAGACAGCTGAACCTGTGAAAGCGATAAAAAGACAGTATCAGAGCACCCATCCAAACAAATCTGGAAGTTCTTCAAAGCTATAATACTAGTTGTGACAGTGGGAAAGGCCAAGGCCATAAGAACTAACAAACTCATAGCTGGAAGCCAAGCCAGCTCACCGGTATGTTAGTTTTGTTCAAAATAGGTATTAGTCTTATAATAATCTATTTAATGTTTAGACTATGAAATGTTTGTAAGTTGATGCATGCATTAATCTCATTTGTAATATCGGCATTCCATTCTATAGGGAAATATAGAAGTTTTACTTTATAACCTTGAAAATGTTTGCTCTGAATTTGTGAACCCAGGCATGGGAATTGTGTCTCTCTTCCCTCCGCTGCACATTAAGACAACCTATCAATATTAAACAGACCATTAAGAAACATCACAATACAATGGATTGGTGAATGGCCCTCTACATGCACGGGAGCTCCTCAAATGGACTGCAGGGCCAAATGTAAAAGATAAAATAGGGTCACAAGAAAATTTTTCATTTCTTTGCTGTCTGAACTCTCACCAGGCCAGAGACACTTAACTAAGGCAAAGATCTCCAGGGCCCTGAAACCAAACTGACAGATTACTATCGCTGTCATCTTTAGCAACCATAAATGGTATGCTTGCTCACATCTGTAAATTACTTATTTCTTTTTCCTAGTTAATAAGCCTTTGGATAGTTTATTACAAGACTAGCTACAGATATTGTCTTTGGTGTAAGATCTAAGGGTAGATGATGAGGGGTAACAGACTGGTCTCTTGGGACTGGAAGCAACCTGAATATTTTGTGAGTTTTATCTAAATGATCATTTATCACTAAGTCCAGCTTGCCTGGGTGGCAAGATAGACCAGAGAGCCCAAAGGGATACTCTGACACTCCATGGTAACACTAGTACAGTGGCAGTGGTCCAGGAATTCATATTTGTTACTGAGTTGATGAAATCTAATTATAGAGCATGCCACCAGTTCGGGGTGTCTGCCCTGTTTTTGACAGTCTGCCCTGAGTTAACATTCATGGCCATGAATCACTCAGACAGTATGATACTACTCTGTTGTATAAATCCTTCCACTGATTCCACTCAGTATATATCTTAGTATATATTTACTCGATGTAAAAGTAGAATGTGAAATCACATTGTGAAACTACTTTGTGCTTAGTCTCATTTCCTCAGAAGTCAGTAGCAAGCTTGCATCTGGCAATTCAGGCAAACTGCCAGCCACTGAAGTGTAACATAGACAAGGACATAAAATTTGTGAAAGTTTAAAGAAAGGAACAGTAAATCAAAAAAACAAAATAATATTGCAAAGTGATTTACAAATACATACCTCACATAGAAGATGAGGCTTAATTAGTAAGTATAATCCCGACATTACAGACACAGAAAATAAAGCAGAGACTAAATGAATTGCTCAAGGTCACACAACAAATCAATGACATAGCCAGAGTAAGATCCCAGGAGTTCCTGGCTACCAGTCCAGAGCTCAAATGACATCTCTCTATTTGGCCCGCCTGCTTTTTTTGAAGAATGTTAATATAAATATACATACAAAACATGAGTTTCCCATGTCAATCAAAGACGAGTCATATATGTTCCAGAGAGCAATAGCCCGATGTACTGGGAATTCATTCTAAGCATAAAAGGCAGCATGGAAGGTGGCACAGAGATGGGAAGAGGGGAGGGTGAAATTGTTGACAAAGCCAAGATATATGATAAGAGAAGAGACCCAATATGTAAGCTGGGCAGGGTCAAGGCATGTCTCAAATGCAAGTACAAGACATAATGCGGTACGATATAATGCGAATTTGGATAAAACGCGGTAAAGCAGCGCTCTTAGGGACAGGGCTGCTTTACCTCATTATATTTGAATTTGTGTTACCACAAGCAGTTCCTCTGCGCCTGCCCGTTTTTTGCTGCAGCCCTCCCCGGGGCCCAGCTCACCTCTGCTCCGCCTCCTCCCACAAGCGCACCACAGCTCCGCTTCTCCTCCCTCCCAGGCTTGCCACGCCAATCAGCTGTTCGCAGTGCAAGCCAGAGGGCAGGGGGGGTCGAGGAGAAGCGGAGCTGCAGCATGCTCATGGGAGGAGGCAGAGGCAAGCTGGGGCTGGGGGTAACGGGGCACAGAGGAACTGCTCTCCGCTCCAGCTCATCTCTGCCTCCTCCCCTGAGTGTGCTGACGCCGCTCCGCTTCTCCCCTACCCCTTCTTTCCAGGCTTGCAGGGCCGAAGAGCTGATTGGTGTGGCAAACCTGGAAGGGAGAGAGAAGTGGAGTGGCAGCGGCGCGCTCAGGGAGGAGGTGGAGGCAGAGCAAAGGTGAGCTGGGGTGAGGAGCGGTTCCTCTCACTACCCCGATATAATGCAGTCTCACCTACAACACGGTGAGATTTTTGGGCATCTGAGTACCACATTATATCAGGGCAGAGGTGTACTTTATAAATTGCACAAAGTGGAATCAGTGGAGGGATTGAAAGAGGAGCAAAATGGTAGGATTAATGGGCAAAGATGATGTTAATATGTGTTTCTGATGGGAAAAGAATTGTACATTTGCTTATTGTAACAGTCATTCTTCTTCACTGTGTTTGAATGATTTTTTTGGGGGGTGGGGGGGAGGGAATACCCCATATAAGATCTGTACCAAATGGGTGTGTCACAAACAGAAATGATTCAGACATAAGTATCCAGAAAAGCCAATTTGAGAAGATAAGCTTCATGTCTCAACTTGAAAATAATGAGATATGTTCAAGTTCAGTGTCCCACATCTCTGACATGTCACAGGCAAAAGCGCTAGACAAAATAGTCTTTGAGAACCTTTTGAAGTTGAAGCTATTTTGCTGTAACCAAATGTAGGTCATGACCAGGAATACATACAAATCTGTGTGATTTGACTGGCCAGAGTTACATGAAGATTTATATATGAAAAGAAAACTTAGAGCTTGTACCAAATAAGAAATAAGGAAGAGCTTTTAGAATAATAAATAAAAATGCGTTTAGGATGACAAACTTTTGTACCAGTCAGCACTCTGACAGCAGAATTTGACAGTAGTTATGACTACGGACTTCTCTACACAGAACTTTTTCTGAATTACCCATTTAGGTTCCAAAATAAGACAGTCCACACACGAAGGCAACCAGGAACAGTTACCGTGCTTTAAATTTACACTCAAGCTTAATCCATGTGAACCATCAAAGGCAGACAAGCCTTGAGTGTTACTATTAACCCCATAACGTGCCATCTTCAGGATCTATTGACCAGTAAGGTGCTAAGATGAAGGCTAAGATAGGGAAAGCCCCCTCGTGGGCCAGAATGGTTTGTCTACCTGGTGCGTCCGCAGGTTCGGCTGATCGCGGCTCCCACTGGCCGAAATTCACTGCTCCAGGCAGCAACCCGGGCTGAGGGATATGCTGGCCACCGCTTCCTGCAGCCCCCATTGACCTGGAATGGCGAACCGCGGCCAGTGGGAGCCACAGTCAGCCGAACCTGCGGACGCGCCAGGTAAATAAACCGGCCCGGGGGCTTACCCTGGTGAGCCACGTGTCAAAGGTTGCCAATCCCTGGGCTAAGCACTCAAGTTTGAAGACTAGGCCCTTCATATGGACCCCCAGGAAGGGGATCAGCAAAAACCTGTGAAGGCTGGAAAAGATCATCATAAGAATGGCATACTGCATGAGAACAAAGGTCCATCTAGCCCAGTATCGGGTCTTCAGACTTTGGCCAGTGCCAGGTGCCCCAGAGGGAATGAATCAAACAGGTAATCATCCAGTGATCCATCCCCTGTAGCTCATTCTCAGCTTCTGGCACACAGAGGTTAGGGACAGCATCTCTCCCCATCCTGGCTAATGGCCATTGGTGGACCTATCCCTCCTTGAATCTACCTAGTTCTTTTTTTGAATCCTGTTGTAGTCTTGGCCTTCACAACACCCTCTGGCAAAGATTTCCACGGGTTGAGTGTGCATTGTGTAAAAAAAATACTTCTTTTTGTTTGTCTTAAACCTGCTGTCTATTAATTTCCTTTGTGGGGCCTAGGTCTTGTGTTATGAGAAGGAGTAAATAACACTTCCTTATTTACTTTCCCCACACCAGTCAAGATTTTATAGACATCTGTCATATGCCCCCTCAGTCATCTCTCTTCCAACCTGAAAAGTCCCAGTCTTATTAATCTCTGCTCATGTGGCAGCTGTTCCATACCCCTAGTCATTTTGTTACCCTTTTCTGAACCTTTTCCAAGTCCAATAAAACCTTTTTAGGTGGGGCATCCACATCTGCACGCAGTATTCAAGATGTGGATGTACCATGGATTTCTGCTGTCTTATTATCTATCCCTTTCTTGACAATTCCCAAAATTCTGTTCAGTTTTTTGACTGACGCTGCACACTGAGTGGATGTTTTCAGAGAACTATCCACAATGAGGCTAAGATCTCTTTCTTGAGTGGTAACAGCTAATTTAAACCCCATCATTGTATATGTATAGTTAGGATTATGTTTTCCAATGTGCATTACTTTGCATTTATCAACATTAAATTTCACCTGCCATTTTGTTGCCCAGCCTCCCGGTTTTGTGGCTCTTTGCAGTCTGCCTGGGACTTAACTACCTTGAGTAGTTTTGTATCATCCACAAGTTTTGCCACCTCACTGTTTACCCCTTTCCCCAGACAATTTGTGATAATATGTTGACTAGGACCGGTCCCAGAACAGACCCCGGGGGGCACCACTATTCACCTCTCCCCATCCATCAACTCTGCTGCTCCCTTATGCACGTTACAGCTCACGGCTGCTGCCGGACAAGCTCCCCCCGACCCCTGGGCGCAGGCGGGCGCTGGCAGAGCAGCTCGGCCTCCCCAGGCCCATCCCCGAGCCCGGGGGCTCAGACTCGCCTCCCGCCCGGTACAGACCCCCCAGCCCAGCTCGCTCACCCAGCACCGTCATCTCGCCGGCCATTTCCCCCGCGCTCGCTCCCAGCTACCGCTGCCGCCGCCCGGCTTCCTGGTCTGGGCCGTTTGCTGACGCTCCCTTTCTGACAGTGAGAGGTTTGGAAACCCCCGCTCCGCCCGCGCGGCCCCCTGGGAAGTGGAGTCCGCTCACCGCCCCTTGCCCAGCGCGGCTGATGGGCCGTAGAGACAATATAAACTACAACTCCCGGCAGCCGCCGCGAAAGGGAAGTACGTCCCTGCGTAAAACGTTATCAAGACACCTGTCCAATCATCTTCCGCGTTCTAGTGCGCAAGCGTAAAATGGGACGGTGCTCTTCAGGCGCGTGTCTCGCAGTGTTTGCTGGAGTGGGCAGACTCATTGATTGATGCTGGGCGGTGCAAGCTGTTCTCTCTTATGATTGGGTCAGGCCCCAAACTCATGAGATTGGTTATAAAACATGGGGGGGGGGCGGGTTAAAAATAATAAAACAGGGTTCTTTTGGTTTATTGCTTGCCTGGTTTTCAAACATTGTTATTAGGCACAGAAGCCAGAACCTGACTGGCTGCTCCAGGTAAAACCAGAACAGGTGGCAACACTAATTGGAGATCACATTTTCCCGCTTGTCTGCCCCAACTGAGCGCTACAGTTTTTGGAAAGCTGATGTTGTGGAAATTCCTGTCTGTCCAGCTGAGGAATAAGGAGAGATGGACACAGCTAGTCAAGCAAGGAGCCCCAGGAGGGGCGATGCATTTATTTCAACTACAGTTGGGTTGGAGCTCAGAAGTCAGCAAGAACAAAGAAAACACTTACACCAAAATATTATATGCACTTGACTATGATAATCTATTACTCTATGATTGGCCAAAATTTGCTATCATTACCACACATAATTAGCAAGCTACATGTTTCCGTCCCTCCTGTGATCCCTTATTGTTCATCTCCCCCCCCAACCCCCCTGTGTTAGTTTGCAAACCAAGCAGTTAGTTATCTATAGGATGGAAGTGCAGAAACTTCCATTGTCTGTGGGTTTGGAGTTTGGCTACATTTCCTCTCGCAGGAACTTCCTGAGTTAAGACTATCCATAGCTGACACTGCATTTTTCCCCTTCTTTCTCCCATGTATACGTGACAAATTTGCCCCCCTGGCAGTTAAGTAGAATAATTCTTATTTCACTGAGAATAGATCTTCGTATAATTCCGTGTTTCCAGGACCTGGAGCATGAAGGAAAAAAACATCAAATAGGGCTAATTTGTGATAAATATTACAACTTGCCAGGGAACAGGCTGAGCCTTTTCAGGCACCATTTCCAGAGTCATAATTCCCTTCTTGTCCCATCCCCCCACATTGCCAACTCTCAAGATTCATAAATCAGGCCTCAAAAAAACAAAAAACAAAATTGGCTTAAAACTATTGAAATGAAACCAGGGTTTTGTTTTGTTGGTTTTTTCCGAATAAAATTTGTGATCTTTTTATTTGCTTTTAGTGTTCACTCAGGTCACGGCAGTATAAGATCTCATGGCAACCAGAATGGCCACAAATTTACTTTTTCAAAACTAAAGTGGAGATTCTCATAATCACTTGCCTTCCCTAGCTGGGGCTTTAAGATAACCAAATACTGCAAAACTTATGACTGAAAAACACAAGAGTTAGCAACTCTTCACCCACTTCCAGTGAGGCAGGTGATCAGTTCTGTGTTTAGGTTTGGCCCACTACAGGGCTTCAAATACTGATGGCAACTTCAGGGCTTCTGAAAGACTCAGGGAGAGATGGGCCACAGCTCATTATCTCACACATCTCTTCTTTCACAAGGTGCAGATCCCCTCAAGGCTTGTAGGGGAAACAGCACAGACTTAAGATTGCCTAGCACTTTCATAAAACATTTTTGTTATCTTTCTTCAAAGTGTTCTTATGTCTCATTGCAACCTTAAAAACATTCTTTAATATTTTGATACGACACACAGCTCCTCTCCTTTGTGCATTTGTAATTTGTGGGAGGGGCGACTGTCATAAATAGTTAGCTAAGGGTTAATGTTTTGGGTTTTTTTTACCTGTAAAGGGTTAACAAAGGGAACCAAACACCTGACAAGAGGACCAATCAGGAAACCGGATTTTTTAAAAGCTTAAGGGAGGGAATTTGTGGGTCTTCTTTGTCTTGGGGTCTGTAGCTTTGTCTGTCTCTCAGCTATGAGAAGGTTCTTTCTATCTCTTAATCTTCTGTTTCCAAATTGTAAGTACAGGTAGAAAAACAATATAGGCTTTTAAGTTGTTTTGGTTGATTTTACATGTGGGTAGCTTGCTGGAATGTTTCAAAATTGGATATCTTTTTGAATCAGACTGTTCTTTCATTGTTTCTTCTTTAGGCAATTGACCTGTATTATTGTCATCTTGAACAGAGAAATTGTTGATGTTTTTTTCTTTCTTTTTAAGGACTTATTTGAGTTTTCTCTCTGGGTAGGCTAAGGAACAAGGGGAGGGAATCTCTTTGTGTTAGATCTACGGAGGATAAGCTCTGCAGCACCAGGGATTTGTGGGAGGGGGAAAGAGAATAGAATCATTTCTGTTTCCTTGTATTTTGGGGTTTGTCTCTTGTGGAATAGAGAGATATGTTTCTTGGTATTGTGATGTAAAGAGATTGCATCATCATACCTCAGGTTAGCCCGAGAGGAAAGTCTGGGTGGGAGAGGGAGGGGGAAGGAAATGAAGTATTTCCCTTGCGGTAAGACTCAGAGCTTCTGGGTCTTGGGGTCCTCCCAGGGAAAGTTTGGGAGGACCAAAGCGAGGCAGGCGCTGTAATTCCTGTCTGGTGGCAGCGAGATAAGATCCAAGCTGGTAATTAAGCTTGGAGGTTCATGCTAAGCACCCAGATTTTGGACGCTAAGGTCCAGATTTGGGAGAAAGGCTTATGATAGCGACTTCTAAGGAAAGACATCCACATCCCTGCGCACATGACATTAGCACAAGGAGTGAAAATTATGCCCAGGACTTTGGAAATAAGCCTGCTAATACTTTCTGTGTGACTGATTGTAGACATTATTCCTAGAAATAACACACCATAGGCACTGTTTACCTTTTTCTATATATAATATTATGCAATGCAAAATAAAACTAGTTAATTAAAATCAAATCCAATTTTGCTTCTTGTTAAGAAACAGCACATAGGGAGAAACTCCAGGCCAGTCACCTTTGCTTCTTGTTAAACTATTTGCTTAATGATAATGTTGCTCCTCTGGTAAGCAGCAGCAGATTTTCAAGGGTTTGTAGGTCATTTTCCTGTTTGGTTCAGGAATTGATGATATGGAATAAGTTCAATTTATTTATAAAATGTACATTTATGCTGTTTTCTGAAACACAGATGGTAAACAGCACATAGGGAGAAACTCCAAGCCAGCCACCTTTGCCCAGTCCTGAAGCAGCTCTATTGCTTCTGTTTCTCCTCGGATGCACGTACACTCACACTTAGAAACTGACTGCTTGGAGCTTACCTTACACTAGGTTGGTCTATAAATGAAAGTTACACTGCTTTAACTACTGTGTTGGTATAAAAATGGTAAATTCCCCTCATGGGGACTGGTTACACTGGTATAAATTACCACCCACAAGGCAAGATGATGAATCCATGAATAAGGCTGAAGTGAGTTAACCTATTTCACCTTAACGACTTTAACGATGCAGTGATTGTATGACATCTTAATTCCTGTGATTTGTTTCACTTTGACTGTTTACATCAAGGACCTTTAATGGCAAACAGTTACGATATCTTCCCGCTTTGAGTTCCACAGGACAAATATGCATTGTGTGATCTACAGTCATTCCTGCTTCTTCTCACTTTTGTGTATTCCTGTGTCTCATTAAGGGCAGCTTCTCGGTTTTGCAGAGTTTGGCTATATTAACAAAAAACATTTTTTCATACGTATGTGGTAGAAGGGGGCCTATTCAAATTAGTTCACAAGTCAACATGTCATCAACTCATCACTCATAAATCTTGTACAAAAAACACACTAGAGTTATAGCTTTCAGTCTAGGGTAGGGTACTTGGAGCTAGGGTTAGGGTTCCTATGAGTAGGGCTACCCGCCCTAGTGTTCGGGTTCTTAAGAGTAGGGCACTTGGAACTAGGATTATGGATCCCATGGGTAGAGCACTTGGAGCTAGGGTTAGGGTTCCTATGGGTAGAGCAGCTCGCCCTAGGGTTAGGGGTCCTATGGGATGGGCACTTGGAGCTAGGGTTAGGGTTCCTATGGGTAGGGCTTCCCACCCTAGGAATAGAGTTCCTAAGGGTAGGGCACTTGGAGCTAGGGTTAGGGTTCCTCTCGGTAGGTTTGCTTCCAACTTACGGTAAACGGTTCCTAAGGGAAGGGCACTTGGAGCGAGGGTTCGGTTCCTATGGGTAGGACACCACCCTAGGGTTAGAGATCTGTAAGAGTGGGGACTTGTGGGCTAGGGTTGGGTTCTTTATGATAGGAACTAGGAAGCCATGTTAGGGTTCCTATGGATTCCCAGGATTAGGGTTCCTATGGCTAGGGCACTTGGAGCTAGGGTTAGGTTCCTATAGGTAGAGCGACCAGCCCTATGGTTAAGGTACTATGCATAGGCATTGAGCTAGAGTTAGGGTTCTTATGGGTAGGGCGCCCGCCAGGTTGGGTTTCCTATGGGTAGCACTTGGAGCTGGGTTAGGGTTCCCATGGTTAGGGCTTCCCCGCCTAAAGGTGAGGTTGCTAAGGGTAGGCGCCTTGGGAGCAGGTTAGGTTCCTATGGGTAGAAACCCTCCGCCAGGGTTAGGGTCCTAAGAGGGGCACATGAGCTAGATAGAGTCCCTAAGGGGTAGGCACTTGGTGCTAGGTTCGGATTCTTATGCCGTAGGCTTCCTGTCCTAGGAGGGGTTCCTAAGGGTAGGCTTTGGAGCTAGTGTTAGGGGTTCCTAAGAGTAGGGCTCCCTCTCTATTTTTAGGCATCCATGGGTAGGGCACTTGGATTAAGTGTTAGGATTCCTATAGTAGAAGGCTTCTAGACCTATGGGTGGTTGCTAGGGTTGGAACAACTTGGAGCTAGGGTTAGGTTCCTATGCGTAGTGCTTCCCACCCTGAGTTAGGGTTGCTAAGGGTGGGGAATTGGAGCTAGGGTTAGGGTTACTATGGGTACGGCATTCCGCCCTGAGGTTAGGCTTCAAAGGGAGGGCACTTGGAGCTAGGGTAATGGTTCCTATGAGTAAGGCATCCCCCGTTAGGTTGCTATGGGTAGGGCACTTGAAGTTAGGGTTAGGGTTTCTATGGGTAAGTCTTCCCGCCCTAGTGTTAGGTTTCTAAGGGTAGGGCACTTGGCAACGGTTGGGGATTCTATGGGTAGGGTTTCCCGCCTAGGGTTAGGGTTCCTAAGGTTATGGCACTTGTAGCTAAGATCAGGGTTCCTAAGGGTAGGGCACTTAGAGCTAGGGTATAGGTTCCAAAGGTTAGAGCGCCTGCCCTAGATTAGGGCTCCTACAGATGACTCTTTGAGCTAGATATGGGTTCCTATGGGTAGGATTCCTAGAAGGCAGGGCACCTGGACGCTAGGGTAGGGTTCCTATGGGTAGCTCTTCCCGCACACAGGTAACGGTTCATATGGTATGGGCACTTGGAGTAGGGTTTTGGTTGCTAAGGGTAGGGGCACTGGAGCCAGGATGAGGGTTCCTATGGTAGGGCTTCCCGCCTAAGATTAGGGATACAAGGGTACTGACTTGGAGCTAGGATAGTGTGCCCTATGGTAGGTCAGTTGGAGCTAGGGTTAGGTTTCCTATGGGTAGATTTCAGCCATAGGTGAGGTTCCTTAGGATAGGACACTTGGATTAGGGTAAGGATCTTATCCTATGGGCTTTACCATTTTTAGATAGGGTTCCTAAGGTTGGGCCACTTGGAGCAAGCGTTAGGATTACTACAGGTAATACGCCCTCCCAAGAGTTAGGATTCCTTTGGGTAGGGTACTTGGAGGTAGGTTAGGGATTCTTTGGTTAGATCTTCCATCCTAGTGTAGAGTTCCTAAGGGTAGGGCACTTGGAGCTACGGTTAGGGTTCCTATGGGTAGGCACTCGGATCTAGCGTTAGGGTTCCTATATGTAGGACTTATTCTCTAGGGTTAGGGTTCCTAAATATATGGGCACTTGGAGCTAGGGTTAAGATTCCTAAGGGTGGGGCACCCGACACAAGGGTCAGGGTCATAAGGGTAGGGCTCATGGAGCTAAGGTTAGGTTCTCATGGTTAGGATTCTCTTCTAAGGAATATGGATCCTAAGGTTGGCACTTGGAGCTAGGTTTAGCGTTCTATGGGTAAGGCGTCTGCCCTAGGATAGGTTCCTATGGGTAGGGCTTCCCACCCTAGGGTATGGGTTCCTAAGAATAGGCACTGGAACTAGGGTTTGGGTTCCTATGTGAGGGCACCGCACGACATAGAGTTAGGGTTCCTAAGAGTAGGGCACTTGGAGCAGGGTTAGGGTTCTATGGGTAGGGCCCGCCTGTGGTTAGGGTCCTAAGTGTAGATCATCTGGGTGCTAGGGTTCTGGTTCACTGTAGGACTTCCCCGCCCTAGGCTTAGCTCCAAATGCCCTGCTTTAGGAACCCTAAGTTTGAAGATTCCTAAGGTAGGACTTCTTGTCCTAGGGTTAGGGTTCCTATAGGTAGGTCATCCTCCTAAGATTTAGGGTTGCTATGCATAGGGCATGGAGCTACAGTTAGGGACCTATGGGTAGCTTTCTTGCCCTAAGGTTAGGGTTCCTAAGGTAGGGCACTTCGAGTTAGGGCTCCTTGGGTAGGACACTTTGAAGCTAGTGTAAGGGTTCATATGGAAATGGCTTCTGGCACTACAGTTAGGTTTCACTAGGGCAGGGCCATTGGAGCTAGGTTTAGGGTTCCTATGGTAGGGTACTTGGAACTAGGGTTAGGGTCCTAGGGTTAAGGCTTCCTGTCTAGTGTAGATTCTAAGTGTAGGGCCTCGGATCTAGGGTTAGGTTCCTAATGGGTAGGAGAGCCCTGCCTAGGATAGGGTGCTATTATTAACGGACTTGGAGCTAGGATTTATGTTCCTATGGGTAGGGCTTCCAGCCCAGGATTAGGATCCTAAGGTTAGGGCACTTGTTAGCTAGGT